>NC_134590.1:74737500-75087500 GCF_037038515.1 Microtus pennsylvanicus | reverse complement strand
GACTCCTAAAGATATTCGACTATATCCACATGTCAGTGCCTCGCTCAGTTAAAATTAGAGAAACTTACCCTTACAGTGGGAATATGTGGAATTGAATACAAAGGCTTTGGGATACTAAGTACTAAATGGAATGTCTTTATCAAATCCCTCCATTCAGGTCTCTAAAAGGTATGGGGAAAAAGAGGATATAAAACACCAAGCAAACAGTATCTTCCATAAAAAAAAAAACGGACTATTACACATAAGAACTCACAGAAACTTTAACGCCACGCAGTGGCACTGTACAGGTTTAAATGAGAGAGTTTCCCAATGTTGACAGCATGATCTTCCACTCTTTAAAAATAACCTATCTCCAAGTGAGATCCGTGTACATAGGTAAAATCAGTTTTCTCTGCTGGAGTCTTATTCAATGCATGAACAGCACTTAAAGACAGGAGCCATGCTATCAGGAAATGAGCAAAATGAAATGAAATCAATGTTGATTTGGAAATCCTTTGTCTCATATAGCTTTGTTTAGGCATTTTTTAAATCGTAATAGTTTTTACTTGTCTATTATGGTTTCTGATTTTGTGGTTTTGTGCTTTTGTTGTAGTTATTGTATACGTATGCATGCATGTGCTTCTTGTGCATTTTCTGTGTTTCGTGGTTGCTGTTTTGTTATGTTTTTATTGCTTTTTATTTTCCTCATTTCTTGAATCCATCTGTTGCAGACCACTGCAAGACCCGATCATGTCACTGTCTCTGTGTGAGTTCGTATGCATGTTGATACCGCTGTCTTAGAAGGCCTTGATCCTTGGTGTCCACCACAATTTATAGATCTTATCTTCCCACTTCTTCTTTTGTAGAGTTCTCTTATTTCTGTGGGGTTTGTTTTGAAGGAGGGTGTGAGTATTTGATGGGGACATCCCTTTTAAGGGATGAGAATTTCAATGTTTCTTACTCTTGACTGTATTTTCTGGATATTGGTTTCTTAATTTGTTTCCATATGCTACAGTAGAAAGCTTTCTGATGATGGTTTGGGAAATCACTAATCTATGAAAAAAATCAATGTCATTAGTAGTAATTTCATTACTAATTTCCCTTTAGTAGAGTATGAGTATTTGGTTTTACCCTGGGTCCACGGACTCTCTAGCCTCAGGTTCCTGACTAACAATGCAGCATTTGGCATGGGGTCCTTCTCATGGAGTGGATGCTGTGGCACATGTGTGTTTCATACATTAGTCAAAACATTGAGGCAGTATCTCTTATTTCTTAGATGCTGCATGTATTCTTGTATTTTTATGTAAAGAATGTCAATTCATATTTGCCAAAATAGGTCTTTTTCCAATTCCCCATTCCTATTAAAGTTTTCCAGAAGCTGAAAAAGAAAACCACCTATATTTTAGTCTATTTAGACAATACATCTAACACGTTTTATGTAAGATGTGAAATTCTTGCAAATTCCATGTTTGGTACATAGAAATTCCCAGAAATGCTAAAATTCACTACCTCTTGACAATTTATTTGCCTACATGGATAAGTATCTATTTGCATGGTTTTAATAAATGATATCTCAGGGCGACCTGGAATGTTCCTATTTGTTTGAGGGAAAGTATTGTTTTGTAGAAACGAAGACTAATTAGGAAATTCAGTTAATTGGGGCTATTCTGTATCAAGTTGGGCTCCATAGTTGTCATGGGAGTATATAACTGATGTGACATGTCTGTAACTAATGCAATTAGAACAGAGATTACTCAGTTCTCTGGGGAAATCAGCCAGTTCAAGCCTCTAGGAATATCGATAATAAATAATAATTCTTATGAAAAAAGAAAAAAACAGAATAAACATTTATCTTTTCTAGATTTATTTATTTTCAATTTTTAATTCAAAAAATTGTTTTTTAATTAAAATCTATAATATTAAATCATATTGGGCTATTCCTATTGAAATAATTTAGAGAGAAGAGGAGCAATTTCTTCACTATCAGGTATACAGATGTTACCCTTTGTAGAGGTCAGCATGTGTTTGAGATGCTAGGCATTGATCTGATTTGATTGAATTCTCCATGTGTGTGCTTGTGTTCTGAACTGCACAGCAGAACACAGCCTCATACGTTATTTCTTGTAATATTATTCATATTAAATTTTGGGGTGAGTACTTTTGCTGTTTATTGCATTATTCATTATTAATAAGATCCACCGTACAGGATCTCGGGAGACCATTCAGTGGGTAAAAACACCTGCTGTTGATGACAAGAACCTGTGGTTGGTTAGTTTACAGCATCCACATTAGGTGGCACATAATTGTCTATCACTATAGCTCCACAGAAATATGATGCCCTCTTCTGGC
Source organism: Microtus pennsylvanicus (assembly GCF_037038515.1). Lineage (NCBI taxonomy): Eukaryota > Metazoa > Chordata > Mammalia > Rodentia > Cricetidae > Microtus > Microtus pennsylvanicus. The sequence continues at coordinate 75,085,172 of NC_134590.1, read as the reverse complement.
ATCTGAAGGTCATCATACACACACACGTTTACACAGCCACACATTGATCTATGTAACTGACAAATAAATCTAAAAGAAAACAGAATTTCCACCTGATATCAAGATTTTATGAAATGTTTGGGAAATTAGCCCATTTGTATTCTTGGAAAGAATAACATTAAAGAATGAGCAGGGGTCTTCAGACCTTGATTTGATATGATCACTGACTTTAAGAGATATGTGAGAAATGGGCTCAGAGGGAGAAGATCATGTGAAAATAGAGAAGAAAACATTCTAAAGTCCGGAAAGAGAAGCCTCAGAAGACTCATTGCTGTTAATATCTTCATGTCAGCCCTTTATCTTCTGACATAAGAAAATATATTTAACTCACCCAATTTGTAGAACTTCTTAAAGGCAGCACTAGAAAATGAATAAGTTTCCCAAGGTCTCTGAAAATGTTGTATGTCAAAGGAGCTAGGTCTACAAACCTGGTAGTACTGTAGAACAATGTGGGAAATTAGGTTTGTCCTAAATTGTGAGCAACATGTACTGGTGCTTTTTCTCAGAAGGCCTTGCTAGCATTAATCTAATGCAAACCTAAAACTACTGTGAACTCTATTTTCTACAAAGTAGTCATCTCCAAATCCCTCTAAACAGCTCCAGTCATTCCAGGAGTGTAACTCAACTGTCAGTTCATAGATGCTCTCACCTTGGTTTGGGGTATAACTACAAATAACCTTGTCAGTTTAAATGTGGCACTGAACTAATTGGCCTGGATGTTTCTTTGGGTGACGACTTAAGGTTTCAAAATTACTTCAAAATTCCATCTGGATCTATATATGTATTTCTTAAGGTTTACCTTATTATTTAACTTCTCTAGGATCATGAACTATAGGCTCAATATCCTTTGCTTATATCTAGTAATCACTTAATGTGAGTACATACAATATTCATTTTTGGGGGTCTGGATTACCTCACTCAGGACAGTGTTTTCTAATTTCATCCATTTGCATACAAAATTCAAGATGTCATTGATTTTTTTTTTACCAATGATTAGTACTCTAATGTGTAAATATGGTACATTTTCTTTATTCATTCTTTGGTTGAGGGGCATCTAGGTTATTTCTAGTTTCTGGCTATTACAAATAATACTATGAACATAGTTGAACAGTTGCCTTTGCAGTATGATTGAGCATCTTTTGGGCATATGCCCAAGAGTAGTACCTTCATCCAGAAACTAATGGAAACAGAGACAGAGACCCATATAGGAGCGCTGGACTGAGCTCCAAAGTCCAAGTAAAGAATGGAAGGAATGAGAATATGAACAAAGAGGTCAAGACCATGAGGGGTATACCCACTGAAACAGTCTACCTGAGCTAAGGTGAGCCCACCAACTCCAGCCAAACTGGGAAGGAACCATCATAGGACCAAACTAGTCCCTATGAATGTGATTGACAGTGCATGGCTGGGGTAGACTGAGAGGCCACTGGCAGTGGCACAAGAATTTATCCCTAATCCATATACTGGGAACCTATTCTCTGTGGATGATACCTTGCTCAGCCTATATATAGTAGGGAAGGCCTTGGACCTTCCCCGAAGCAATGTGCCTTACCCTCTCAGAGGATTGGATAAGTGTGGGATGTGAGGGGAGGAGGGGAGGGAGGGGGAACTTGGACTGGTAGGTATAATGAAAAGAGATATTTTGTTTTCTTTTTAAATAAATAAAAATATAATAATAATAAAGAATTATATCAAAATTCATCTACTCTATAACATTTTAACAATTAGAATTAAAAGTAGAAAAACATGCTATCCTGTTTTGTTAATACAACTAAAATGTATTCTCACACTGACTTTTTTTGATGATTTTAATGTTTGCACAACCCGACAATGACTACCTATATTATAAAAAAAAATCTATACCAGAATGTCACAAAGAAATGAACCCCAATTTGTGAAAGATCATATCTGCTGTTAACCAAGAATATAATATCCAATAAAGTTGTTTCAGAAGTGAAAGAGAAACAAAAAGTTCTCGCTATAAGAATAAGCTAAAGGAATTTATGACCTTTAGGCTGGCTGACAGAAGGATACTAGGTAGACTTTTTTAAACTGAAAAATGGGAAAACTAAATGCAAGACATCACTACAAGATGATACCATGAAATTTCACCAAAAGGAATCTTTGAAAATCCATAAAATAAGCAAAATGAAAGAATTATTACATATCTGTTAATAATTACCTAATAATTATGTTCTAATTTACCAAATAGTAATACACAAAGCAGTAGATTAGATTAGAAATCAGAATCTATCTGTGTGCTCACTTCAAAGAATACACTTCCCCATCAAGTACAGATAATGCATCAAGGTAAAAAAAATGAAAACATTAAACCAGAAAAAATCTGCAATAGCAATTCTAGTAAGTGACAAAATGTACATACCACTACTATTAGTCTTCAAAGCCATTAAACAACAATCCATTAAGAGACTGTCAGTCCAAAAAAAATACCTGCCAAGAACAAGTATAAAAAATTTATAAAATAAAAAAAGAATCCTTAAAATCAACATTAATAGACATAAAGCCATAGGTTAATCCTCATCACAGTTACACTTAAAACCAGTTCTCCTTAATATATAGATTATCCCAACAATAATTAAGCATACATATTAGATAACTGACATGCTTAGTCAAAAGTCTTTGATGTGCTATTTCACTCAAACACTAAAACTACAAGACAAACAAACACATATGTGTAAAAGATTCAAATCAGGCTCTGCTAGGAGAGAAATATATAGACTGATATGCAATATTTTGTAATTCTGCTTCCCTCACTGGAGGTTCTTGGCACAGATTTTAACATTCCTAAACACCACAAGACCATTCTTTCACCTGAAATTTCAAGAAAAATCATAAAATTCACCCAGAAAAAAATTTTACACCAGTATGCATGGGTTCTAAACATTAAAAGAACATGATGGATAATATTTGAATATATTGTTCTTATGCTCTAACTATTAAACTATTTTTAATATTCCAATTCTTAAATCTAGCAGTTCCGTTCTTTACTTTTGGAGAAAATAACACTAGCTATTACTGAGATATAATACTTTATGACCAGTTACATCTTGCTTGATATGTTTAGAACCCTATTTAGGACCACCATCTCAGTTGTTCTTACAATGTGGATAACCTCTCTGCCTGCTCACTCAAATGCCCTCAAACTTGCAAAACTCATCAACTGAGTATTCTGAGTCTTCTGTAATTCATAAAAACTTTAAATCTAAATATAAAGTCAGTCCAACACCCTTAAGTTAATTTTCTTTGTACATGGCTTTAAGGATATTTCAGTTGATCAATTGCTATCTTTGTTTATGCTTCCCGTTGGCAGAAGTTTAATGTAGGTGCTTTCCAAATTTTAGGGATAAGCCCTTAAGTAGCTTGAAATGTCATGAAAATAAAATAAGATCATTAGAGCATTATGTACAGATGGTCAAACTAGTGTCCAAGGAAATGTCTTTAGTGAATTAAAAGCAGTGGAGTTACTAAAACACCTGTTATGTAAACAGAGTGCTAAAGAAAATAGAGATTATTTGCCATCTTTGATCAGAAAGTGATATAATTAGGCGCTGTGAAAATTATACGGGATAAATAGGTTATTTATTAAGCTGTCACTTTTTACACTGTGTGTTGTGTGTGTTGCTTTCCTTTTTGTTAAAATATGAGTCTTAAGATAAAAAGATTCATAATTTTAGGCTCATCAAAGTAAAATATCAATGGTAATACCTCATTAAGTATGTTCTACAAAGAAACCACTCTGAACGTTTCAGGACCCAGAGCTATAGATTCCATCTCAGTGAGATGAAAATCTTCATGCCTCCCCCCAATTTTAAAGGCAGTGTCCACGCTTCCTTTAAAACAATTAACACAGTACTGATCGTTTATAGAAGCCTCATAAGCATTTTTTATCAGTCACACCTTTTAGCTAGACTAATTTATGTGTGTCTACATTTTATTTTTCAAACTAATGCAGTTCAAGTCAAACATATAGAGTAAAAGTAAAATATTTATGTGTCCCGTATTTCTTATTTTAGTTTCCCCTAAACTTAGGTGGTCATTCTCCATAGTGACGACAATTGATGACACAGTTAACTGCAATTCTTGCTTTGTTATATGCGTCAGTTGATGATTTTTTCATTAAAATAGATCAAGGCAGATGGAATGAGTGTCCTGTCATGTTATGATCCTCAATGATATTCATAACTAGGCTGAACGCATTGCCCAAAAGAAGTCCATAGGCATATTCATAAGGAGAAAACAAAATGATCAGTAAGCTCAAAATTTCACGATGCTAAGAATAAAGCATGACAAGAAAAGGGCTGAACTGTTGAATAGAGATCCATAGACTCCAAGTGGATTTACCATTTGGTATCAGCTATATCACAATATAAATTGTTCATGTTTAGCTGTGTGCTTCTACTCGGGCAAGGCATTTTAAAAGTATATACTACTGTGTCATTTGGAAGTAATATGCTATCTTAAATTCTCACTACTTTGGTTAACACACTATTAATTAAGTTATTTGAAACACCACCAACAACAAGTACATTGATTTACTAGTCTAAGTTTATGAGTAGTTTAAATGTGTAAGGCAGGAATGAAATGCTTCTGTCTTAAGAATTTACTTGCTGCTATTATCAGTGTTGTGAGTAAACACTCACAATCTCTTTCTTTATCATTTACTGTGAAAAGCAAACAACAAATCTACTTCATTATCACTGGCATATTGCACATGACATAAACACAGAACACTTGCTTTCTATAATATCCCATGGGAAGTTATTCAGGAATATGCCACAAAAGACTGCACAATTTCTTCAGTGATGATGTTTTGTTTTTTTCAAGTGTGAGGATCTGAATAACATCACATTCTTTGATGTCTTAGCAGTTTGGAAAACAGACACGAATAAATTTTGGATTTTCTAGTAACATGTGCACAGTGGTTCTGGCTATGGGATCCTAGAGCAGGTTTGGATAGACAGTCTTCTCTATTGATGTTGTGTCTCGACTTTAGAAAGCTGGAGTCAACACAGAGTTGAAGGGAAGACTGAAGACACAGGGCTTGTGTTTCATTGACAAATTAGTGAGTGATGACAGGCAAATGAGGCAGAGGACCATGTGGATAGACAGATCACTCTGCAGTTTGGCCACGAGACTTACCTACTTGGAATTCACACCACCAGCAAGGTTCCTGGAGTCAACCAGTATTATCATTGCTTACTAAAGGATTTCCACAGAGTAATGACCTGCTTTCTCTAGAAACTTTGTGCAATCAAGTTCTCTGTGACACACAATGAGTTGTATAAGGGAAGCGCTTTTACTCAGAGACAAGGGATTTATGAGCAGAATATATTTTTAATCTCCTTTACCCTAGTGAGACCATGTATTTCCATAAGACAAATCCTTTGATACTCTGTATTTCCCTTAAGATCCTGTCTCCAAAATACTCAGCAAGATGTAAAGGAAGGTTTATACTGCTGTAGATTAGAATGGTAGTATTTTAATATCTTATTTGATAATCGGTAGAATGGGCACAAAGTACATGAGAATGAATGACTTCTCTCTGCTATATGTTGGTAGTGATTCCATTCACTTTTGCCAACCTCAACGTCATCTATTAAAGCCTCTCCCCTTACTGGTTTAAAAACATGTGTAGCTGCAATTATGACATATTATTGATGGATTGCCATAATTTCTATTCACACAAGGAGCAAATGGAAGGGATTTCACCCACATTCTCAGAATCTGTGAATCTGCCAAACTAGTCTGTGAAACAAAATAAACAAACAAAAAACCCTGAAAACCTTTTCCACTTAAATACTGTGCTAGCTACTCAAAATACTATTAAATCCTATCTCTCAATGGACAAAAAAATGTTTATTTCTCTTTTATTCAGTATCAAGAGATACATTTATCTCTTTACCTCCATTTATAATCTTCAGCTCAAACACATTTATATGGTTCTCCTGTTAAAGTCCCCAACTTTAAAATTGCCTGGTTCTCTCCCTGGTGCATGAGCTAGATTGCAGGATTCCATTCCCTAGGGTGGGATGCCACACTCAGGTTGAATGCATTGGGGAGGGGCTTGGTCCAGCTCTAAATTAATGTGCCAGACTTTGATGACTCCCCATGGGATCCATTACCCATTGGGAGAAGTGGGTGGGATTTGGGCTTCAAGGGTGGCAAGAAAATGACAGGAAGAGGAATGGGGAAAACATGCTTGGAGTGTAAAATGAAATGAAATGTGAAAAAAAAAGGAAAAAAAAAGCAACTGGTAATTGAGATTGTAGATCATAGTAGGTGTGAAGAGAGGACACTACCACTACCTCCAACATGTATGTTCTTTTGAATTTAAAATTTTTCAAGTGGCATTTTCTTTATTTAAAGACAACAGAAAATGGGGGGGGGGTGACTGATTTTTCTTTTCTCTTTTCTTTTATTTATTTATTTAGGTTTTTTGTGACAGGCTTTCTCTGTAGCTTTGGAGACTATCTTGAAACTAGCTCTTGTAGATCAGGCTGGCCTCAAACTAACAGAGCTCTGCCTGCCTCTGCCTCCCCAGTGCTGGGATTAAAGGCGTGCGCCACCACCGCCAAGCTCAGAGGTCACTGATTTTCTGTTGAGGGAAGAGCTTTGGTTTAGAACTACATGCATCAATGCAGAGCCTACTAGTCAAGCCTTAGAGATTTCAGGAAACTCTGAGACTCCCTTATCACTGGAATTCGCAGTGGGTCCTTAGAGTTCCCCTGCATGAATAACTTCCACCAGCCATATTTAGGTCTATAAAGTATAACTTTTATTTTTCCTATCTAAAATGATACTCTGTTCTGGGTAGATTTTTCAATCAACTTGACACAAACAAGATTCATCTGGGAAAAGAAAGCCTCTTACAAAGTACCTCTATGATGATTGGCTAGTTGACAAATATTTGGGGTATTTCTTGATTAATGGTTAGAGGGCATAACCATTATGGGCATTGTCATCCAGGGGTAGGTAGTTCTGAATGGTACACAAGCAATGAACGGTATGCCGTGAAAACTCTGAGGGTGCAGTGGAGGCATGGATACCTTTGTGGCAACCGATAGCTCTCTACTTTCATATAAGATCTGCTCAAGAAAAAATGTATAGCTCAATAAAATCAATTAAAAATAGATTTTAAAAAAGGACCATCTCAATATGAGAAAAATTACTTTTTGCTACCAGAAACTTAGTCAAATACCCTAGATTACCAAAGTCATGGATCTTGAAAGAGAGCTTTCAACTGCCACTTTAATTTTAAACAGCATAATCACTAATCACAGCTAAGGAATGCTAATAGTACATGAAGTAGTCTTTCCTGAGGAAGAGTCGTCACTACAAATGAACAAATAACACTATATATATATATATATATATATATATATATATATATATATATATATGCAATTGAAAATAATAAAAAAAGAGGCCATGGCTTTATGATATGTGCCAAGGATATACTAGAAGGTGTGGATGGTGAGAAGAGTAAGGAGAATTGTTGTGATTATATTATAAGCTCAAAAATTATAAAAGGAAAATAAATATAGTGATTAAAATTATCATTACATGTTGTGAACAAAAGATATAAAAGTAATGGATCACAGAATTCCATTATTAATCAAGACTAAAATAAAATCTAAGAAAAAAGAAAATGTGAGGAAACAGAAACCTAATTATTAAATATTGAGAAATAAACACCAGAGTAACTGGTGAAAAGGTCATGAATCAGTCAGGATCTTTTTAACAGAAGACCTGAGAAGTTCATGGCTTCCGTGTGACAGAACCCTCATGATACTTAGTTTCATGTACCGTTCTAAAGAAAGTAGACTTTCAAATAATATATGTGACCAAATCAGCACTGGCCTGAATTTAGAGATCATAAGCCATAAGAAACACTGCTTACTGGCAAGCTTTCAGAGCTGTTTTAGAATGCTTTCTTGTAGCCCACAGGACCACCCAAAAGTGGAACCTCCCACAATTAGACTTAATATCCCCACATCATAACATTATAGAAGTGCCTGTTTGTGTGGTAGGAGCATTTCTCAGTTGAGAGTCTCTTTTCTCCAAAAGATTCAAACTGTGTCAAACTGACATAAAACTAGGCAACACACAAAAACCATATAAATATATTGCACAACAATTTATAAATATATCGTATACATGGTACCACACAAATATCTCTTTTTCTCTCATTACTCATGTCTTTAGTAAGATTTTACATTTTGTATTAAAAGAGTTTTAAGATGAGTGCAATATAAATGATGTACTACATAACAACTGGATCAAACAAATCCCCTTTGTTCTCAGAAGAAACTAATACATATGCAGCAACTAAATTGAAATATGAAAAAAAAATGTTAGTAGAACAGAGGTTATGGTAGGTTTAGTGGAAAAGTATGCTTACTTCACAAGGGCAAAAACTTGTATTAAAATTCTTTGTTGTTGTTGTTGCCCCAAGTGGGTGAGAGAACATGAATTAAGATTGTACTGTCTTTGTGGGAGCCTAGTCGTTTTGGATGCTCACCTTCCTAGACCTGGATAGAGGGGGGGGGGGAGCTTGGACTTCCCACAGGGCAGGGAACCCTGACTGCTCTTTGGATTGGAGAGAGAGAGGGAGGGGGATGGGGGGAAGGGGAGGGAAATGGGAGGAGGTGGAAATTTTTAAGTAAAAATAAAAAAAAATCCAAGGGGGAAAAAAGATACTATTCAATAATTCTTTGTTTTCTTTATCACTGACCTATCTCCTCTGGGTTAATACTCCCTTTTTGACCTTATTTCTTGCATCGGCTTAGGAAGGCTAGTAACTTACCACCTGTACTCCAGTCCCAGGAGATCTCATTCCTATTTCTGGCCTCAGAAGACAACTGAACTCACATGTACACATCTTCACACAGACAAATGTGAATCCAGGTGGGTGTTTGAATCAAAACAAGAAGCAGTAACCTTAAATATTATTTAAAAATAAGATACTCATAGTAATTCCATCCACAAATGATCATTTAAATGTGGCTCAAGAGAAAGAAAGGACAGAACACTTTATACAGAACTGAAAAGACCAGGGATTTTGCCAACTGCAGAGAGCCCTTGTGCCAGACTTAACACAGAAAATAACATGTAAGAAGCTGACACATTTACAAAACTTAGGACAGTAGAAGACAAATTAGCTTCCAGGTGCAAGACAAGGGATCAAAAGACAAGGAAAATAAAAACTGAATCTACCTGGAATCCCTAAACATGAAGATGAAGACAAGAGGACGGTAAGTTCAAGACAACCTGGGATAAACAAGGAAACATTATCTTCAAACAAAAAGGAACAAACAAAGCAGAACAAGAGTGTTTGCAAAATTTCTATGAATGTACTGCCAGGAAGCCACCAATCGATTTCCCAATAGCAACTACAAAATCTATAAGGGAAGTGTATACAGAAACACTCAAATATGTTAGAAAAAATTATAGCCTTTAAGACAACTTTATACTAGATTTTGATAAACTGCTACTAAAAAAATTGTTTAAGAGTAAGTTAACTCAGAAGAAGATATGTCATACAAGACCACTACTTGGTTACAATTTCAAGAAAACACTATGATGCTTTCATTCTTGAATTAAATGAGTTGATGAAGACAAATATAATGGCCTACCTCTACTTCTAGCCCGAAGGAGCATAAGGCATGAGGATTTAAAGTTTCAATCCAGTCTAGTTTCTAAAATATAATCCAAGGAAGCAAAGTATATGAACTACAAAATATGAAAATGATTAAAGTATGAAATGGAATTTTTAAATTTTTTTGTTGATTTTATTGAGCTATGCATTTTTTTCTGCTCCCTTCCCTTGCTCTCCTCTCTGCTTCTCCCCTTTCCTATGATCCCCATGCTCCCAGTTTACTCAGGAGATCTTGTTTTTTACAACCTCCCATGTAGATTAGATCCATGTACGTCTCTCTTAAAATCCTCATTGTGGTCTAGTTTTCTCTAAGATAGTGAAGTGTAGGCTGGTTTTCTTTGCTTTCTGTCTAAAAGTCACTAATTAGTAAGTAGATATAATATTTGTCTTTCTGGGTTTGGGTTACCTCACTCAATATGATGTTTTCTAGATCCATCTATTTGCCTGCAACTTTCAAAATGTCATCATTTTTTTCAGCTGTTTAGTACTCCATTGTGTAAATGTACAATATTTTCCTTATCCATTCTTTGGTCGAGGGGCTTTTAGGTTGTTTTCAGGTTCTGGCTATGACAAACAACGCTGCTATGAACATAATAGAGCACAAATCCTTGTCATATGATTGAGCATCCTTTTGGTATACACCCAAAAGTGTTATTGCTGAGTATTGAGGAAGATAGTCCAATAAGTAAAATGGGGTATAGACCTAAACAGAGAACTCTCAACACAAAAGTCTAAAATGGCTGAAAGACACTTAAGCAAATATTCAACATCCTTAGTCATTAGAGAAATGCAAATCAAAACAACTTTGCCATTCCATCTTATACCTGTCAGAATGGCCAGGATCAAAAACTCTGAGCACAACTTATGCTGGAGTAGATTTTGGGTAAAGCAAATGTTTCTGCATTGCTGTGGGAGTGCAAACTGGTACAGCACCTTTGGATATCAGTATGGCAATTTCTCAGAAAATCAGGAAACAGAAAATTTAAAATTCCTTTCTGCATGTAAAAGGAGAGTGGATGCAGAAGAACAAATAGTGTGAAGGTTATGGATTTTGTTCTCTGGAACAGAATATTGTGAATATTTAGACTCAAATAAAGTGTAAATTATATATTGGATATTATCTTAGCATGTAAAATTTAAAACTATTTTAGAATATGTTTCTTCATAATCTATGGAAAAACAAGTGAACATAACTCTTACCGTATGTTTTATGGCGAGAGAAAATCCACTTAAGCCAAATTCATTCAGTCATTCTGTAAATATTTACTATCACCTGCAATCCAGTCACTTCAGTGTAATTCAAGATACAAGAGACTATTCATGCTATGTTACTATCAGAATAATAAATGCAAAAATGTACTCTGATATAGAACAGCAAAACAGGGTGAGATAAGCAGGAAAAATTCATTGCTATTTGTACTTGAATATATGTGTACTATCAACAGGGTATTCGGAAGCCTTCTCGTGTAGGGTAGACACTTGTGCAGATACCACGAAGAATTGATAAAATGAACAATGGGATTCGTTTAAAAAGCATTCCTGCCAGGAAAATCAGAATTGAGCAATTACTGAGAAGTAAGTGTACTTGAATATCTCAGAGGAACCTGGAGCCTTTGTAATATAGGTCAATGGGAGTATACGTGTGGGAAAGCTGGGACTCTTGGCTTCCCAAGGCATACAAAATGGATACGAATCGGCTTCTACTTATGAAAGTGCTTTGCTAATTTATTAACATTTGATCCATGTTTTGTAGAATGTTTCTGCAGCAATATTGTACTATGAGAATGTAGCAGCCCTGTCTATGTGTTGCATAGGTGGAGAAATACTTTTCCTGAAACAAAAGGTGTTAGTGTGAAAACACATTTTCCCTTATTCAACTCTGGCAAAGCCTGTTTTCCTTGCTGAGATCTTATCATGTCTGTTCTACTCAATCTCTGTAGTAAATCATATCTTTTTGAAAATAATTTCTTTGTTTTTATTGTCCCCTTGATTTTTTTTTCAATGTCTGATTTACTTACTGATTTACATACTGGTACTAAGTTATGTAATAAAAAAGGGCATATGCATTTATAGTTATACATATCATTTGCATAGTGTGTTCAACAATGACTATGTGTAAATAATACATATACTCATGCATCTGGGTATATGCTTGGAACATCAAAAAGTAAGGTGAATTTATTTGACTTGATTTAAATGGTCATGCATAATGGTGTACTCTAAAAAGCAAAACCCTCTAGACAGAGCAGAACAAGTCTGGGTGGGAGTAATTGAAATGAGTCTCAATTACCTTTCACGCTTTCAGAGACATTGGAGACATCCCTCTTCTGTGGGCTGTGACTCTGGCGACCACGGTGGAGGGTCTAATGAGTTTCATTTCACCTGGCTCCCTGAAGGAGCACTGCCAAGGACTCTGTCCTGCCCCCCGGCCATATGTTCTTGTATGTCTCTATTGCTGTTGAAGCCAAACTCTGACGTGCTTCATAAATTTTTGGATGAACTTGCAGAATGTGGATTCAAAAATTAATGAGCATGGATTAACACTCTCCCTGGGCAGTCTTTGTTTATGTGCTTAAGACATTAGACCTGTGACCCATTCCTATCATTTTCATTGCATTATTGCAAGCCTCTGATCCAGACAGGTGCAGTGCAATTGGATAGCACATCATAATAAATAACAGCATTGCCCTAGAAGCGTCATTTAACCAGCTTAAATGTGTGGAACTCTGGTGCTAGAGATAAATGGAAACAAACCGATTTGTTTTGGGAAAAGATAAGTCCATGCAATTTTAACTTTGATATCAGATTTGGAAACTACGTTGAATGTGATTATAAAGTATAGGAACTACATTTGCTACATTAAATTAATAATGCAAGAAAAGAAAATTATGAAAACTAGGCAAAATATATAATTATGGGATGACTTCTTTCTCACTGTGTCTAGGGTGTTGGCAGATGAGGGGGAATATACCTCATTAGGTAGATCACGTATCAATAAACATGAATATTTCCAGTGGAGGTTTAGAAAAAAACAAATATCTGGCCACACTCAGATATTGCAAAATAAGCAGAAATAAATGCACGAAGTATATGAGAAATTTATATAGATCCACAATTTCACAAGCAATCTACTTTAATATGTATTTCATATGAATCTTGACAGTGATATTTTTAAGATACCTTGGAATTTGTTGATACTTGTACTTGTGACAACTGTAAAAATAATAATAATAAAAAGGCAATGAACACACAGAGTAATGGGCAACAAAAGCATGCCCAAAATGGCATTAAATAACATATGATTTTTTTTCTAGTTTATGTATGTTGATCCTTGAGAATTTTTTTTATTTATTTATTAAAGATTTCTGTCTCTTCCCCGCCACCGCCTCCCATTTTCCTCCCCCTCCCCCAATTAAGTGCCCCCCCCAGCCCGAAAAGCAATCAGGGTTCCCTGTCCTGTGGGAAGTCCAAGGAACCCCCACCTCCATCCAGGTCTAGTAAGTTGAGCATCCAAACTGCCTAGGCTCCCACAAAGCCAGTGCGTGCAGTAGGATCAGAAACCCATTATCATAGTTCTTGAGTTCTCAGTAGTCCTCATTGTCCGCTATGTTCAGAGAGTCCGGTTTTATCCCAGGTTTTCCAGACCCAAGCCAGCTGGTCTTGGTGAGTTCCCAGTAGAACATCCCCATTGTCTCAGTGTGTGGGTGCACCCCTCGCGGTCCTGAGTTCCTTGTTCGTGCTCTCTCTCCTTCTGCTCCTGATTTGGACCTTGAGATTTCTGTCCTGTGCTCCAATGTGGGTCTCTGTCTCTGTCTCCTTTCATCTCTTGCTGAAGGTTAATATTCAGGAGGATGCTTATATGTTTTTCTTTGGGTTTTCCTTATTTAGCTTCTCTAGGATCACTAATTATAGGCTCAATGTCCTTGGTTTATGGCTAGAAACCAAATATGAGTGAGTACATCCCATGTTCCTCTTTTTGGGTCTGGCTTACCTCACTCAGGATAGTGTTTTCTCTATGAACACCTGATTGTTCGATAAAGGAGCTAAAAGTATACAATGGAAAAAAGAGAGCATCTTCAAAAAATTGTGCTGGCAAAACTGGATGTCAATCTGTAGAAGAATGAAAATAGATCCATATCTATCACCATGCACAAAACTCAAGTCCAAATGGATTAAAGACCTCAATATCAGTTGAACACACTGAACCTGATAGAAGAGAAAGTGGGAAGTACTCTACAACACATGGGCACAGGAGACCACTTCCTACGTATAACCCCAGCAGCACAGACACTAAGGGCATCATTGAATAAATGGGACCTCCTAAGACTGAGAAGCTTCTGTAAAGCTAAGGAAACTGTCACTAAGACACAAAGGCAACCCACTTACTGGGAGATCTTCACCAACCCCGCAACTGACAAAGGTCTGATCTCCAAAATATATAAAGAAATCAAGAAACTAGACCGTAAAAGACTAATCAACCCAGTTATAAAATGGGGCATTGAGATGAACAGAGAATTCTCAACAGAAGAAGTTCAAATGGCCAAAAGACACTTAAGGTCATGCTGAACTTCCTTAGCGATCAGGGAAATGCAAATCAAGACAACTTTAAGATACCATCTTACACCTGTCAGAATGGCTAAAATAAAAAACACCAATGATAACCTTTGTTGGAGAGGTTGTGGAGAAAGGGGTACACTCATCCATTGCTGGTGGGAATGCAAACTTGTGCAACCACTTTGGAAAGCAGTGTGGTGGTTTCTCAGGAAATTCGGGATCAACTTACCCCTGGACCCAGCAATACCAATCTTGGGAATATACCCAAGAGAGGCCTTATCATACAACAAAAGTATATGCTCTACGATGTTCATAGCAGCATTGTTTGTGATAGCCAGAACCTGGAAACAACCTAGATGCCCTTCAATGGAAGAATGGATGAAGAAAGTATGGAATATATACATATTAGAGTACTACTCAGCAATAAAAAAACAAGGACTTCTTGAATTTTGCATGCAAATGGATGGAAATAACATATGATTTCTGAGTTCATATCGTTAGCCTTATTGTGTTCAAAATTTTTATCAAATAATACACAGCATAGTTTTGATAAAATACCAAGGTCAAAAATAATTTATAAAACAAAAGCTTTCGTTGGCCTACAGTTTACAGAAGAAATCTCTATAATGGTGGGAGTGAATTTCAGTAGGTCTTGAGAGAGCAGAAAAAGTGACTGAAACATTAGTAGGGAGAGGATGAACTCCCAATCCCACCCCCAATGGCTTTCTCTAACAAAGATCCACAGCCTAAAAATGCCATCTTTTCCCTAGAGTATCACCAACATGGGGACTAAGTGTTCAAATTCATAAATCCATGAAGGAAAGTTTTCATTCAAAGGACTCTCCAGCAAGAAAGAAGGAAATGCACTGAATTATTGTATATATTGGCTAACATTTAAGAAAATTTTTAAAAATTGAGCTATTTTTTAGTAATGATAGAATAAAAATATCTGAATAATTCATGGTTATTGTCTTAATTAAATCAGATTAAACATAATTGCAATAATCATTTATTATAATCCTCCTGAGAAAAAGGTGGAAAGAGACAGGGCTGTCAGAAGATGTATCTAATATCACAATCATAATCACACATATCTAGGTCAATCACTGCTCATACTGCCTTGGTAGGTCTTAGTATACAAATGTGTGGTTACTTTTGGAATAAATATCTTTGCTTTCTACACTTGTATTTGTCATATGTTCTCCTCATGTTGAGTCTTCTTGTTGAGTTTGACACCTGAAGTTGCATGACGTTTCAATTTGTGGTATTTTTACTGTTGCTTATTTCAAGTTGCTATGTATTCTGGATATCTAGCTGACATATCGACCACAGGCTTAATTTTATACTAATATTACTTATTTTCCTCTTTATATTGCAGCACATTCAGGCTACCTATTTCAAGATACATCGGATAAATCAAATTTTTATTTTAATTTTATTAAGAGTAATCAATTTGACTTGGTTGCTGAATATCAATACCTAAGAAAAATAATTGCTTTCTAAGTTTTGGGTTGAAGATAGAAATCAACATAGCTGATTTTTAAAGAATTTGTACATAATTGCAGCTTATTTTGGCTTTCTGTGGTTTTAGAGCAACTTTCTACAGAGTCAAAGGAGTTGACATGTATTTGTTTCATTTTTAAAGTTTATTTATTTTTTTGAGAATTTCATACAACATATTTTGCTTATATTTTTTCTCATTCTCCAGTTTCCTTGACATTCCTTTAATCTGTTTACCAATACAACTTCATGTCTGTCTCTCATTCTCTAAAAATAATCACAAAAAGTCATAGAGTTCAATTTGTACTGGCTAATTATTCCTGAGCATGAGATCTGCCCTGAAGTGGCTTAGATATACTTAGTGCCAATCCACTGGGGGAAAAAAAACTGATTTCTCCTTTGAGAGCAGCATTGACTACAAATAATTTTTCTAGTTAAAGGTTGAGCTTGTGCCTATTTTTTCTACATTTTAGGTTTTTGTCTGACATGAGTTTGTTGAGATCTTGTACATACTTTCAGAGTTTCTGTTAGTTCACATATGCATCAGAACTGTTATGTCTGGTAAATGCTATTTCCATGAAATCCTGGATTTTGCAATTTTTCATCTCCTCTTCTGCATAGATCACTGAGAACAAAGGTAAAAGTTTGATGAGACACTCCATTTAGGACTGAGTATCTAAAGTCTCCCGTTCTCTCCACATTGTCAAGTTGTGGGCCACTGTGCTACTGCTTACAGCATGACAAGGACTTAGTTATGCATTCATCCATGAGTATAGCAATATTCCATTAGGAGTCATTTTATTGTTATGTTTCTTTAGCAGAATAATACTAGTGGGTTCCCTCCCCAGTGCCCATGACTTATTGAGTTTGTGTTCTGGTATTCATTAACAGCGACAGGTCTATTTGATTGGCTATATTCCAGCTCCAGACATTTATCTCTGTATGTATGTATGTATGTATGTATGTATATATATATATATGATATTCATGCCAGTTTAATGGGAATATCTATGCAGAATTTCAAAAGTGAAAATGCTTGCATTTTAAAATTGAGTCTTCATGTTATTCTGTGTCTTTTCTGCATGTGAAAACTTGCATCTTCACCCATGGAGGCTGTTGGAAAGGCTTCATTTCTCATAGCTGTGGAGAGCACCACACTTTCTTGACAGTGGTGGGCTATAGCTGTCTTTTTTCCTCTAGGCTGCCTGTAAACTTAGGCACTGACATTCTCTGGTGTGGCTGCCAATTTCTTGAAAAGTATCTGGAATCTATCTCGTAAAGTAGAGTATAGACACAACAATCCTTCTCTGAAATCCAAATTCATCATTTCATACTCTAGCTGTTCTAAATTTTCAATTGAAAATTTTCAGAAAGAAACAACCCGTATGTTACAATTAGGCATGATTCCGAAGAGCATAACGGAGTGACAAGACTCCTCTACTCATCGTCACCAGGAGATCATTTACCCTTTCACACACTGTTGTCATGGACTGCATGGCAACCAGTGCTGCTGGACAATGTTCCAGCATTTTGGCATTGTGTATCACCATTCCCCAGGACCCTTTTTTTCATTTTTAATGTTTCTTATTATGAGTTATTGTTAATTTCTTGTGCCTATTCCTTTGGAAATGTTTGTGCAAGTTGTTAAATGCACTGGTCAAGAATAAGAGCACTACCACAGTTTAAATTAGAAGCAAGCTTTAATTAAACACTTGATAGGTAGCTCTGACTGAGTACATGCCCAGGTTCTTAGGAAATGGCCCAGAATCAAGTTTTGCGGGGCTTAAGAAGGAAAACCCATAATTCATTGCATTTCTTCTCAGGTCCCAGGGAGCAAGCATAAATACTGTTGTATCTCCTGCCTGTGTATTACCTCCTGTCTACTAATGATTAACATTTCCAGTGCAGATGGGTCGAACAATTTTATTTTAGGGAGGGAAAACATGTTTTTTTTCTCTTCTAAGCAATAGGATCCAGCATTTCAGGAACTATTTGTCCTTGAAGAAAAGCAAGATCAGGGACATTTTTGCTTCATGGATCTCTTAGGCATAGTAATTAAAATTTAAAACGTGATTTTGGTTCTCACAAGCTTTGAAGGATCGGAGTACATATGATGACAGCCTTAAAAACCACAAATACTGTTTGTAAAAATTCCCCAACACCGTGAAACCATATAGCATAATCACCATGCCTACACTCACACAAGCTGACACCAAGCTGCTAGAAAATTTAGATAAGTAGCAAGTGCTTGATAAATAAGGTTATATTTGATAATCAAGATTTATAAATAATTAAGCTCTACTCGGGTTCACAGTATTATTTGTCTAGCTCTGTCTTTGCTGTCTTTAAGATTTAGCTGTTTGGATAAATTAAGCCATACCAAAAACCTCTGGAGTATTCTAAAATGAAGTTTCTGATCCCCCAAGAATGTCTTTTCCCAAGGTCAGTCATTTACGCAAAGATCCCTGTTTTTTCTGGGTCTTAATGAAAGTTTATGCTTATCTCTGGTAAGATCTTGTGGTCCTTATATTAATGTATGAGTGGTGTCTATTGACTTGTCAAGGTCAATGTTGGCTTCCTCAATCGATGATCGCAAGCCACAACACAACTTACATGTCCCCTTTCTTCCATTTAATCTTTTGTACAAAATGTATAGCCTTTTTTTTAAAAAAAATAAACAGCAACCACGTCCATCACCCTCTAATGCTGTAAGTCTCCTTTCCCTAGGTGACTCCAACACCTCCTTTTTGGAACCTGAACTACACTGGTACTGACTTCTAACAGGTTGGCACCATAACAGGGACCTGAGGAGGTAACCCCTTGTTTGATGTGGATAGTACGAAAGACACTTTAACGGGAAAGGCTGATTATAATTAAGAGTAAGGTGGAAAATAAGAACATATGCTTGAGAGGTCACGGGCATTAAAGAGTCTAAAGAAAGAAGACTCTATTAATGCTATACAACAGACTCTTAAAAAAATAAA
Organism: Microtus pennsylvanicus; assembly: GCF_037038515.1. Lineage (NCBI taxonomy): Eukaryota > Metazoa > Chordata > Mammalia > Rodentia > Cricetidae > Microtus > Microtus pennsylvanicus. The sequence continues at coordinate 75,066,416 of NC_134590.1, read as the reverse complement.
TTCAAGGTGTTTTTCCTCAGCTGACAGCCTTCTGATAATTTTTACAACAATCTAGGCCTGCTTCCTGAAAGAGGCAATCCTATTCTTGGAGATATGGGATAAGGTGAGTAGAGACCCTCTGTGTTGATATACCTCTAACGGGTCCAAAGACAAACTAGTGGAACTTCTCCTTGAAATGTGCTGCGACAGACCCTCACACTAAATTGGAAATTCCACTGGGCGATTTCCACCTCTGCCTTCAGCTTCATCACCACATGAAAAGACACCTTTTGAAAAAAATATCATGGGTCAAAGCAAAAATATCTTTCATACTTTAAAAGTCCCTGTGGTCTCCATAGTTTAAAACTTAGGTGGTGCAAAAATGATTCAAGGTATAAAAAATGATTTGTAAGTTGCTCAGTGAGACATAGGGGGATTCAACAGGACTCAAATATTATGTGCAGAACATATAATTTATACTCTATTTCTTACCAATATGGAAGTCCCTTTTGATTATCACATCATGTGTAGAAGTTTCTCTAATTCTAAATAAATAATGCACTTGTATATGAATATTACAGACTATTACTGGGGGTTATTTTATTGACACATTGTTTTTGAAACTGGTTTTATTTGATTATTTCTGTGGGCTTCTAGTCTCTCATTTTTGGTGAAACAAGCAGCATCAAATATGGGTTCAATACTGCAGAGTCGGCCTTAATTCCAATCAGACATTGGTTGTCTATTCCCACAAATTCTGTGACATCACTGACCTAGCATATGTTGCAGGCAGGACAGATTTTAGGCTAAATGGAAAAAAATCAAAGTAATTCAATTAAAATTAGGAACAAGACAAGGTTGTCTACTATCTCCTTATCTTGTCAATATAATACTTGAAGTCTTAGCTAAAACAACAAACAAAAACTGAGGATCTCTTTCATAATGAGGTGAAGGGGAAAGAGATCAAATCCAAAAGGGAGAAGTCAAAATATCTTTCTCTGCAGAAAATATGATAGTATATATAAGTATATAAATTCCATGAGGCAACTCCTTCAACCAATAAACACTTTCGGCAAAGTAGCTGGAAAAGGAATAAGCTCACAAAAATCATTATCCCATCTTTGTACAAATGACAGACTGAGGAATATAATACCTTTCAGAATACCTGAAATACTTTAAAATTTCTTAGGCTAACATTGACCATTAAAGGAAAAGACTAGTATTATAAAACTTCAACTGTTTGAAGAAAGAAATCAAAGAAGGCATCAAAAGGTCAAAAGATCTCCCTTGCTTTTAGATCAGTAGTATTAACATAGTAAAAATTTCTATCCTACCAAAAACAGTCTAAAGAATGGAATACCCATCAAAATAATTTCAATGCAATTCCTCACAGACATATAAAAAATTCTCAACTTAATACAAAAAAAATGAGGACACCTAAAAAAACTGAACAATAAAAAACTGTTGGAGTTTCCATCATTTTTTATTTCAAGTTATACTATAGAGATATAAAAATCCCACATGGAATTGGCATAAAAACAACACATTCATCAATATAACCAAATTGAAGACCCAGATGCAAGTACCCACATGCATACTCACCCGATTTTTTTTTTTTGGTTTTTTCGAGGCAGGGTTTCTATGTGGTTTTGGAGCCTGTCTTGGAACTAGCTCTTGTAGACCAGGCTGGTCTCGAACTCACAGATATCCGCCTGCCTCTGCCTCCCGAGTGCTGGGATTAAAGGCGTGCACCACTACCGCCCGGCTACTCACCCGATTTTTGATTAAGAAGTCAGAAATACACACTGGAAAGAAAAAAAAACAGAATGACTTTATTGAATGGTGCTAGCTCTTCAAACTGGATGTTTTTATGCAGAAGAATGCAAATGGATTCACATTTATCACCTTACACTGATGAGGGATCCCCCTCTGTATGCTGTTAATATGTTTTATTGCCATTGGTTAAATAAAGAAGCTGCTTTCAGCCAATGGTTTTACAGAGGAAAGCCAGGCAGAAAATTTGAACAGAGATGTAAAGTAGGCAGAGTCAAAGAGATGACATATAGCTGCCCAAAGAGAAAGATACTTATCAGAGCCCTCTGGATCCCTGCAAGTAGGCCATGACCTCATGGTCATGCATACATTAATAGAAACAGGTTCATTTAAGATGCAAGAGCTAAATAGAAATATGCATGAGATAATTGACCAAGGATTGTTGTAATTAATATAGTTTCTGTGTAATTATTTTGGGTCTGGTGGCCGGGAAATTAAAAAGCAGCCTCTGCCTCAGATTGGTGCAACAACATGGGCAACCACATCTATGTAAAACCTGAAAGAGCTTGGAAAGGATCTCTAAACAAAAAAGAACAGAATTTAGTACAGCTTCTTGGTAGTTGTTTTTTTTTTCTAGGTGGGCTTTGTTTGCTGGCAATAAGCAGGTGCCCTGTGGCTCCTTTAAGAGAGATCTTCCTGACTCAAAATTGTAAGTGAAGGCTGCTAGGCGTTCTTAGGGGAAGGCTTCCTGTTTCATGATAGTTGCATGAACAGCTCTGGCTCTTTCCGGAGGCTAAGCACTTAAATAGGATCTGTGAGCAGTGTGGTATAAAATGCTTAATGGTGACATAGACCTGCTGCAACCCTGTAACTGGGGCAGTGTTCATGGCTCTCAAGGCAGTGAACATGCCTCTGCCATATTAGACAGAGAGAGCCAACAGGCAGGGTTGCAGTGCTGGTCTTAACCACATGAGCTTAATATTTAAAAGAAAAAAAAAGTGTGCTCATGGTCAGAAAATACTTACAGATATGCAGTAAAGACAGATTCAGACAAAAAAAAAGGAAAACAAACAAAAAATTCCGAATAGTTCAATGTGTTTTAAAAATGTGCATAGGCTTGGGAGAGAGAAGAAAAAGAGTAAAGAGACAGTAGAAGTAATATAAAAGAGTATAGACATTCATAGATTAAAGGAGTAAAGATAATAAAATTAATATTAAATTGTAAAAAAGTAATAGAGTAAGAAAAATAAGCAATGTAAAGATAGAATAAACATATTGAGTCTAGATTACATATATCATTATTTGACTATGGAGAAATATTTGATTCTGGGTGCTGCTAAGCTAAATGAACATATACTCTTTAATATATATATATATATACATACATATATATGTATATATATGTTTTTTACTTCAAAATTTGAGTCTAAGGATATGTTGCTTTGGGAGAGGCTTTGCATTTGCTTCCACAGAGGATGAGAGCCTATGGATTCCTTCCAGACTAATTTGGTTTCATGAACCAAGACCATGCTAGGTCTCCATGAATGCATTCAACAAAAAGCAGGAAGCAGTTTGAAAAGAACTACCCCCAAATTGCTAAATATTGTTTAGAAATGTTTGTTTGCATTTAAAGGGGGATAAGTTGTTGGAGGAAAAATATGCTTGTTGGCTCCTGGCCACTTAGCCCCAAAATAATCACACAGAAACTGTATCAATGAAATCGCTGCTTGTCTCATTAGCTCTAGCCTTCTGCTGGCTAACTCCCACATATTAATTTAACCCATTTTCATTAATCTGGCTGTGGCATACTGGCTAAAGTTCCTGCATCTGTCTTCAGTGGGGCTACATGGATTCTCTCTTCTCCTCCTCCTTTTCCCCAGAATTTAGCTTAGTTTTCCCTGCCTACCTCTATTCTTTAGTTTAACCCATTTCTATTAATCTGTATATCAACATGTGTCTGTGGCATACTGGCCAAAGTTCCTGCATCTGTCTCTGGCAGAGCTACATGGTTTCTCTTTGACTCTATCTTCTCTCTTCCAGCATTCAGTTTAGTTTTCCCAGCCTAGCTAAGTTCTGCCCTGCTATAGGTCCAAAATATTTTCTTTATTTATTAACAGTAGTCACAGAACACATAGGGGATTCCCACATCAGCAAGTTAGAGATGAATATGTTTCATGGGTATTGATCTTGGTTTATTGATACAAATCTAAGGCTAATTTTGTTATATGCATATTTCTGCTCTTGATTATGGTATTGTGTTTTTGCAGCTCATTTATAAATATAATGTATAATTAAGAAATACAGGTTAACAGATAGTCATCTAAAATAGTCAAGCTTGTAATAATGTTAGTTAGGTTTTCTAAATGTATAGAGATATGTCTCACATGGATAGGTGTTCTTCAAACCTATCAAAGACTTACAGAATATGGCATTTAAATGTTTGAAAAACTTAGGAATTTTTATGACAATGAGACACATCTGCTTCTGACAGCACCAATCTATTTCAAGAGGATAATGGGCATCAAAGAATCTTCTTATGGAGTTTGTTAGCCATTTGGGCAAGAAACTTGTCTTGTGTGGACTGCTTTATGGTATGCTGTATAAACTGGACATGCAGTACCCACAGAAAAATAACTGCTGAAGTTGCCTAAAGGGGGTAAGACAGTCCTTCGGGGTTCCTGATTAATGAAAGAGTCTGCAAGACATTCTGCAGGACACAGAAGAAAGTGACTGACAATCTGCTATTATAGGAGGAACTCTTTTTGAAACCTCTTGCTTTGTGAAAAAGTCTGCCAGATACTATGGGTCCATAGCCTAAGATGGATGTCCCAGTGTTACAAAAGAACTTTTGGTGATTGTCCAGGAAGTGAGATGGCTCTGTCAATTTGAGAGTTTTGGAAGTTGCTTACAATTCACTTCTTGTTAACTTAGGTAATATTATATCCTTCTGTGGTCATTGGTGGAGTTGAGAATAGATAATTATAGCTATCATTTTCCTTAGTTATGATAAAAGATAAAGTAGATATAAATATTGTAGCTGAAATTCTTGCTTGATATCTGCTCTGTTATATGTAATTTTACTCTATTAAAGTAAAAACCTTCCTTTTTGTTTAAACAGAAATAGGGAGTTGATGTGGGATTCCCCTCTGAATGCTGTTAATATGTTTGATTGCCTTTGGTTAATAAAGAAGCTACTTTTGACCAATGACATAAGAGAATAAAGTCAGAAGGAATATCTAAAAAAATGTAGAAAAGAATAGGCAAAGCCAAAGAGATGCCGTGTAGCTGTGAAAGGATAATGACACTAACCAGAGCTTGCCAGAAACTTACTGGTAGGCCATGACCTTGTGGTGATACATAGATGAATAGAAATGGATTTATTTAAGATGTATTAGTCTTCTGGAAATATGTATGAGCTAATTGGCCAAGTAGTGTTGTAACTAATATAGTTTCTGTGTAATTACTTTGGGTCTGGGCAGCTGAGAAAAAAAAGAAGCATTCTCCACTTACACTACACAAAACTCAAATAGATGTGGATCAAAGACATCAACATATAAACTCTGAACCTGATTATAGAGAAAGTGGGGGAATAGCCTTAAAACCATAGGCTCAGAAGGACACTATCTGAACCACACTACTAGTAAAGGCACTAAGATTATGAATTAATAAATGGAATGTCAAGAAATGGCGAGACAAAAGACACTATCATTCTGATAAGGTGACAGCTTGCAAAATGGGGAAAGATTTATATGAATCTCACATCCAATATTTGACTAATATCCAAACCATATACATTTTTGCATTTCCTTAGCTATTCATATGCTGATAGCTATATTTCCTATGAATTACTAATGTGTGAAAAAGAAATATGGATATGAAAATTTCTCTGTAATGTGTTAATATAGTTTCCTTTGGGACTACCATGCCTGTTCTGTCATATGATTCTATAGTAATCATAATTTGGGATTGTTTCCATAGCTTTATATAAATTTTAGCAGTATCTGGAGAATTCTACATTTCCACCAGTATATTGTGAGAATTATTTTTCTAACTGCTCTACAATAGTTATTATCTATTATTATCATAATTGTTATTTTGAATATGGTGGGAAGGAATCCCATTGCAACTTTATTTTGTGTTTCCCTGATTATTAAGGACATTTAACACTTTAAAAATATATATTTGATGTTTATGCTTTTGTTTCTTTTGAACAACATCTTTTTAGTTTCTTCCTGCATTCATTGATTGGAATGATATTATATGTGCTTGAGTTTTTAGTAGTTAATATATTCTAAATATTAACATATTGTCTGAAGTACAGATGACCACAATCTTCTTTCATTTCATATTTTTGTCCTAACAGGATATTGTTTAATTTATTGTGCATGAGTTTTGAATTTCATGCTGATTATTGCTTTTTATTCTATTGGAAAAAAAAGTTTCTTTGTGCCTGTACTTTGTTTTCCTCATTGTATAATGACTAGAATTAGGTCTACCAAATAACCATGCTATAAGATCCCTTGAAATATCCAGAGGAGTCAACTTCCTACTCTATATATTTGCTCAGCCATATCAATGCCCACCTGATGGAGGAAGGTCATTGGTTAAAAAATAAAGAAACTTCTTGGCCCTCATAGGTTAAAACATAGGTGGGTGGAGTAAACAGAACAAAATGCTGGGAAGAAGAGGAAGTGAGGTAAGATGCCTCAGACAGAAACCATGCAGCTCCTCTTAGAGGCAGACACGATGAAGTAAGCTGTCAGGTCAGACATGCTGAATCTTTACTGGTAAGACCGGTGCTACACAGTTTATTAGAGATGGGTTGATAGGGATATCAGAATTAGCCAGTAAGGGCTAGAGCTAATGGGCCAAGCAGTGTTTAAAAGAATACAGTTTGTGTCTTGTTATTTCGGGGCATAAGCTAGCTGGCGGCCAGGAGCTGGGCTGCAGAAAGAGGCCCGCAGCTCCCACAACACCCACCCTATTCATAACAGCTAGTAAATAGGAGCAACCTAAATATCCTTCAGCTGATTAATGGATAATGACAATGTGAAGTATTTTCACAATGGAATACTATTCTTGTGTAAAAAAAAGGAAAATCATAGAATTTGAAGCTCAATTGATATAACTAAAAATGATTATAAATTAGTGAGTTCGTCCAGACCCAGAATGACAAATACCACATGATCTTTCTTATTTGTGGATCCTAGATGCACATCTGTAGATGGGAATGTATAACTTTGAGCAACCTCAACACCCAGGAAGGTTAAAAGGGACCATGTTTGTTTAGATAATTATTTTCATAGTTTTTATGGCAATTTGAATATGTGTGTCTAATTCATATGTGTGTATATAAATACATAAATAAATAATAAGGTATCAGACGTGAAATCTAATAAGTAAATAGCATCCAGACACATTGGGAAGCTTTACTAATTTAATTTGAAGTATTGAATATTTTTAAAAAGCTATATGCTTAAACAAGGCACACATAATGAAGGCTGACAAATCATATCTAAAATCTAATACATACTCCTATGCTTTTATTACAAAATCCATAGTGATGGAAACTGTTGTTTTGTATATGGTGATGGAACCAACATCATTTTCCATCTAACAAATTCATAGGAGTATTGCTTTTCATTGAGTTAAACCACTGCAATTCTGAGTATTAGCTAATTCCTTTACAGTCAGTAAGACTATCTTAACTGTTCCTTTAATTGTAATTTTCATAGAATTTCAAAGTACTTGCTCTTTCCATAACACTGCTTTTGCTGTGGATTTACTTAGAAAAATCTTGTTGAAATTTTTTTTGTCTTACAAATCATAGAGGAAACATAACAATGAAATAGATTTTGACATTAGTGCTTTCAAATATGGACTCTTAGAGCATATCAGTGCTGTTCAGTGTGTTGAAGAGCAAGGGCATTTAGTCTTTTCAGTGTTTGATGTGGGTCTTGAAAGGTGAAAATGAGTCATCAAAATGTCAATCTAGCTCTTTAACTTCTTTAAATAATATCCAAGAGTAACGTGAAATTTTGGGCCTTTCTAGAGTTCATATATTGACTAAAACTGAGTCACTCACCAAGGCTTTCAGCTTCTGTTGAACCCAATTGTATGGAAATCATTTTAGTACTCTACTTTAGCATCTTTATTGTCAGTGTCTTTGGATGTTTGGGACTCATCAAAAGTTTCTGAGCTATCACAATATACTTTGCTATAATGTATTATATTTTCTTCCCCTGTGGAAGTCTATTTTTGGAAACAGAAACATGAAAATGCTGGTAATAATATTAAAAACCCTATACCAAATATAGTTTAAGGAACGAAGAGGATTTCTTCACAATATTTTGAAACATTTTCCCTGAAAATTTTGCTTCCCTATAAATCAGGAACCATAAAACTATGATTCTTTTCATACCAATCAGATGAAGACTTTAGCCCAATCATCAAACACCATCTCCAACATGTTGAATTACACACAGATACACGTGAAAGGACTCAAAAGATACCACACAGCATTGACCACTTTTAAACCACTCAAGTATTAATTTATTTTGATTTAGTGTTTCTCCTACTTTTCATGCAAAAGAATTCACTAAGGAGATAAATTAACCAGGGATTTTTTTCTTCCTTAAAGACGTGGCATAAATTTTAATTGTCTGTGGTATGATAAGTAATACGCTCCTGGCTGATACTTTACATTAGTTCTTCATCAATATCCTATCACTCTTTCTCTGCAAAATTGAGTTGTCCTATACAATATAGATCTAGAAAGCTCCAAAAAGACGGCACAATCCAAAAGTCCTGATTTATGCACAGTCTTCCCTGTATTAAAGAATCCCACCGTGGCTGAAACTCCACATCTGAACCCAGAAAGGTCAAAGGGCACATCAAATTAAAATGCAACCCTTCTCTCTTTTTCTGAAGCCATTCATTTCTTCATTTTCTACTTTAGTTTCTCTTCATTCTGTTCTGAAAGTTTGTTTTTGTCACACATGACTATTCTGAACCATAAGTCTGAGAATACCATAACTTCAAGAGACATTTCAATATTGTTTCAGCAATTTGTTTAGACATAAAAGTAACATTACTTCCTCTCTGACTTTCATAGAAAAAATTAAAAAAAAAAACAGGAAGTGTAGCTGTGGCAAGAGTCTTGCCCATGACAAAATTGGCATCCATAAACCCAGACTCAAGAATACTTTCTTAACTAGGGTCCAAAATGAATTGAAAGGTCTCATCTCACAAGGTTTTCTGTCATTATTAGTGTATTCTGTTCTCAAGAGTTATGGAGAAGAAAATATGCAGATATGAATCTTGGGTATCAAGTATGTCAGCCATGATTTCCAAAGTTACTTTAGAGGAATGCAGTACCATTATAAGTAATGTATGGGAATTTTGGTGTTCCACTTAGGAATAAAATGATAGCAAGTATAATGTGCTGCTAAGAATTTATGAATAGCACTCTGATTCCAACTACAGGAATTTTCACACTTCAATTGTAATCTTTCATCTTCCATTATTTTAAAGCAGTTCACAGAATAAATGACAATCTTCCGGCTTCTCTGAACTTCTAGATTTTAAAAAGCACTATACAGAAGGCCAAAGACATAGAGAAGACAGAAAACCTGAAGCATTTTTATTATTTTGAGGGTATCATGCAATGTATTATTTACTTAACTATATTTCATATATTTTACTTCATGTGCAAACATGAAGTGTGGTTGGTCAACTTATTTATTAGTTCTAACAACTTGACTTATTTGTTTCACCAAGATTTTTTCCACACATAAGTTTATGCTTATCTCAGAATTGAATAATTTACTTCTATTCAAGACTGAATCTCTTCTCATTAACTTGCCTAATGACCCAATGGGAGCATCAAGTACATAATAGATTAGTGTACAGTACCAAGAACAGACATTAGTCTTTTTCATGGAATAATCAAGCAGTCTTCTACAATTCAATATGATGCGGACTGTGGGTTTCATTGGCGTTATTCCTAAAAACTAAAGGTTCCTATTGTGTCATTGTCAATTAATATTTCTCTATCTAATGAGACCCTGATAGATTTTCATATTTACTTTACGGATATCTGTAATAACTTTTGCTTATTGAGGCAATTTGTGTACATGTGTATGTTTATGTAGGTACAGCTGTATAGAGGCAGACACAAGTGCAAATATTGTTCCTTAAAGACAAAACATTTCAATTCTTTTTCTTGTCACCTTTGAGACATTCTCTGTCACTGGTCTGCAACTGGCTATGCTGACTGACAAGTGAGCCCCAGAGATCTGTCTTTCTCTGCTTTGCAGGAACTGGGATTGTAGCATATCATCATGCCTTCTTTTGTGTCAGCTTGGGTTTTTAAATATATTCTGGAGTCAAATATTTTGCCAAAAGTCTTTGTCACTGTTCTATTGCTTTGAAGAGATAGCATAACCAAGTATAAAAGAAAGTATTGAATTATGGGGCCTTGGTTACAGTTTCAAAGATTTCATTCATTTTCATCATGTTGGAAAGCATAGGGGCACACATGGAACTGGACCAATAGCTGAGAGCAATATATCCAAATCTGCAGGCCAAGAGAGAGAGAGAGATCAGGCACAGGCACAAGCACCTCCCAATATATCTAATACTTTCAAAGAGTTTAACTGAGTGACTAAACATTCAAATATATGAGCCTATTGTGGTCATTCTCTTTCAAACCATTACACCAACTGAGACATTTACTGTGAGATGTAGTTTCCATTTTTGGTCACTTAGCCAAGAAGAACAGTTACAAGAAGACTTTACTTGTTGTAGTATTATAGTTATAAGCATTTTATTGAGTCTTTTTGTATTGGTAGTCATCAGAAATTTTGGCAAACAGCAGTTTTATCTTATGCCATCTTTGTCAATTTTTGATAAATAATGTTGATATCACAGAATGAAGTTGTTCTCATTTTTTGTTGTTGTTGTTGTTTTTCGAGACAGCGTCTCTCTGTGGCTTTGGTTCCTGTCCTGGAACTAGCTCTGTAGACCTGGCTGGTCTCAAACTCACAGAGATCCACCTGTCTCTGCCTCCCGAGTGCTGGGATTAAAGGCGTGCACCACCATCGCCCGGCAGTTGTTCTCATTTTTATCAAATGATTGATAATAATTATTTCTCAAATTTTTAGCATAATTCAATGTTCTATCCATCTTTTTTCTCAAATTATTGATAATAATTACCCTTCAAATTTTTTAGCATAATTCAGAGTTCAGTCCATCTTAGGTTTGGCTGGATTGGGAGATGTGATAGTTTGAATGTTACTGGCCCCTATAAGTTCATAAGGAATGGCACTATTAGGAGGTATGGCTTTGCTGGATTGGGTATGGCCTTGTTGAAGGAAGTGTGTCACTGTTGGGACAGGTTTTGAGTGTTCCTTTTTTTAGGATACCACCCAGTATCTCAGTAGACTTTCTGTTTCCTGCAAGATGTCGGATTCTTAGCTACTACTCCAGCACCACACTTGCCTGCATGTTGTCATGCTCTCTATCATGATGATAATGGACCAAACCACTAAAACTGTAAGCCAGTCTCAATTAAAGTTTTTCCTTTCTAAGAGCTCATAGTGTCTCTTCAGAGCAATAGAAACCTACACTAACACAGGGAAAATGTTTTTGACAATGTCTTTACTGATTATCCTTTTAGTTACACTGCTTATTCCATTTTGAGTCAGATGTGGCATTTCTTCCCTTATATCAGCTTTCTGTTTTATTAAAAAAGTAATTGAGTTTCATACTGTTGCCATGATCCTTTTCATTTTTGAAAATTTCTTTATCAACTTTTCTTCTACTAATTTGAATCACTTCTATCTCACCTGTGATTTTTCTCTTGGGAATTCTAATAGTATGCCACTGATTTTCAAAGTCCTGATGAGTCCCTTTAAAATGACATGCAAGTTTTGTCATTTACCAGTGAATTCTCTGATTGTGTTAAATGGTAAATTTAATTTAGATTTTCTCTTTATACTTTTTCTGGAAAAGGAAAAGAGGCAATGGACAAGGTAAAAAGGGAAGGGGTAAGAAGACCATTTTTTCTTTTGTATTTAACTATTTTTCTAATATCTACTGCTAATACTTTAATCTTCATTTCTTTATAACATGAAAATATTTTTTGTTATTCATAGTGGGAAGTAATTATGCATAATTATTCATAGAAGTATGTTATAAATTTGTACACCTTAGATATTTATTTGGAATTTATATCAAAAATCTAAATAACCAATATTCATCTTGCATTTTGAAAATGAAACATAATTGGAGTGTAAGGAAATCGCTACAATGGCTTCTAGGTTCATGTCATGAGAAATAAAGTTCTTCACAATCACAGTAAGCTCATGTCTGCTTAAAGAAATATTGCTGCAGCATCAAATCTATTCTCTATCATTTACAGCTGTACTGTGTGGCTTTTGTTGTACTATTTTTCTGAAAGGGAACATTCTAGGCATTACATTAGAGAGTTTATAAATAACATTAAGGGATGAGGGAAAAATCCCTTCCAATTGCCTCCGATGTTAATTGAGGAAATTTTGTTATTTGTAAATATTTGGTGTTAGGTTGATTTTTATCACTAGTCATCAAGCATTAATCACCAACTTACATTATTCGTAAATAACTAATTTCCAAAAATGAAAAAGATAAGATATGGCAACGAAAAAGTAAAAAGCAGAGATATGATGTGGTCCCAGTGGCTGTTACATTATTTGGAATGCAAGTAGTCAGGCAACTGCAAAAAGCATCCTGATGCCCTGCAGGTACAGACACTGCACATCCCTCATCATGCCCCCAGGTCTCATTTGATCCTCATGGAAGACTTAGAGACCATTCCTTTCTTTAACTTGTGCTTGTGACTTCTTATTTTTTGATGTTTACTGGTTCTTAACATAAGTAATTCTGAAAAGAGTTGTCAAACTGTTATTTCCATAGATCCGTGGAATTAATTATGGATTGTAATGTTCAGAATCATTTAGCCTTTTGATAAATGTTTATGAACCTGCTGGGTAAAATTTGAACAAATCTCTCTCCCCCTCAAAAAATGTTTATATGATCACAATAGAATAAAAAAGCTTATCTGCTGTCCATATTGTCCAAAGAGAGGTTAATTTTTCTACCACTAGTTGTAGTCCTAAATATTTTGAAAGAAATTGAATTACATCCCAAAACTAAACCAAAAATCATCAATAGAATAGGATTAACAAAATGATGTAACTCGCAAATCCACTACACTTTACTGAAATTTTCAAAGCTGTCCTTGATTCTTACTAACTTAACATATCAACTCTGAGCCAATTTTAAAACAGCTTGTCTGTGCTCTTGAAAACTTCCTCAAGGGAAAAAAAATCGGCTGAGTGAAGAGGTAGTCTACCAACTGTCATTTAATAGTGGGTTGATAGCTAGAATATACAATAAATGGAAAAACTGAATGAATAATACAATCAAGAAAGGAGGCACAGTGGAATTGAGTAATTTTCAAATAAATAAGACTAACCAATCAATGAATACAATCAAGAAACTGTGGACAATGAGCTTGAATAATTTTCAATTGTAGAAGTAAATAACCAGTCAATACCTGAAAATAATTATTTTCAAAAGTTTAACAATCAGGGAAATGGACATTAAACTACACTTATTTCAATCAGAAATGAATCATCATCAAGCAATCAATTATCATCAAACAATCATCAAGAAAACCACAAGTGCTAGAGAAGAGACAGTGGTATGTGGACCATATTAACAGCTCATTCAGACAAAATTTAGTGTAGCCATTATTCAAATCAATATGAATCATTATAAAAAAATTAACCTTCCATTTACATCATTCACAGCTTTTCTGGGTATGAAACTGAGAGTCCAAGTTACTTTATTTCAGAGATATCTACAACCTATACAATTATGTCTATCATATCATTATGATAAATATCAGCCTAACTGTACATCATCTGAGGAGTAGAAAGAGGAAATGCAGTAGCTATATATGTGCATGCTTCCTAATCAAGAAAATGTAGGAAATTATATATGACTGGAGGTCTTTAAGAGCATTGAAATATGCTAGCTTTCAAAAAAACTATTATGTCTTTTCTCATGTGTAAAACTTAGTGGGGGTAAGTATATAAAATCATAAAAGGAAATGATACACATGTGGAGGAAGGAAAGGAAGATAGAGGAGATAAAGGGAAGATGGACAAGAACCAATAATAGAGGAAACCAAATAAAATCATAGTATATTATGAGCAAATATATTAATGCCTGTATAAGAACAATTAATAATTAATAATAAAATAACCTCTAGCAGCAATTACCTCATCCACAGAGGTATGTACTATGTTAAGGAATGAAAATATTTATTTTCTTTGTATTTCTCTACATCACTAGTTTCTATCATTAATGCTTATCAATTGATATCTACTCAATTAAGGTTCAAAAATCACTTAGCACTGTAAGCCCCGTCCTGAGGAAACAGAGGGAAGTCTGTAGGGACCTTGGATTGCATTATCTAATGCAAGACCTAAGGGAGTTTGGTGGCAAAATTTTGCTTTCCAAAAACCAAGGGCCTGGAAGACAGTCCAGAAGAGAGTGACAGATTAACATGATCAAGTGTGAACCCCAGTACCTCAACAGGGGAGGAGAAATCAGGAAATGTTCCTCTTTTCATAAATTTCTGAAATGAACTCTTAGTTCAAGTCAATGATAACAAAAACATATAAATATTACATGTAAATACATACGAATACATATGTGTACATCTTGTATATTATATCAATATATGCTTTCTTTGTGGTTTCAAAGCAAATGTTCACCAAGTGGCCTTTGTCCCTTCTGAACCTGTAGTTTCTCTCTCAGAATTTTTAATAAAAGTGTTGTCTGTCATTCCAAGCTAGGGCTGCTGAGGGATTTACTGTCCTTTGCTTTCTTATCTTCTAACAGGGCATCCTAAAATGTCCCTTAAGTACAGTTGTAGAGATGGGTTGTTCATGTTTTCTTGTCTTTAAGTATTAAATGCTAATGTGTCTACCCATATATGGTGTTTCTGCAGTCTACACAACTGTGACTCATAGAGTCATTTATCATTACCACCAAGATGATATCTTTTTACCTCATCTTTGTGAATTGTGATACCTCTCAATCTTCAGTTTTGAAGAAGCCAAGCTCTATCATAACTAGAGTTTAAAAAACTCCTTGTGATTTCTTTATATACAAATTAATAATTAATGGACTATAAATTAAGAACATTAATTCAAATAAAATCATATGAAAGGTTGCTGTTCTCTAGCTCTACAAGGTCGTTATAATAATGGGGTTTCCTCAGGTATCCCAAACCTGGTGGCCAACTTGACAGGCACCAAACACTAGTATTATTATAGTTGCTATGTCAAGAGAAACATATTAGTCATGGAGGCAGAGGTACCAATGGGTAGGTCTGATTGATTCTAACTTGCTCCTGAGTAAAGTTGAAAAAGCTAGAATTATTAAGTGAAACTTTTCTCTTCATTATATCTTCAGTCAGATATATGGACTATATGACATATTCAGATCACAGAATTAGAAATGCATTGGAATTAATTAGTGGCAATAGAAAATGAAAAATAATATCACACAATCATTTGGTAACACAGAAAAAAGCAAAAAGCATTGAAATTTTTAGGTGTTTTCTAGTTCTATCATTAATATTCTTAATTGTTACAGAAACTTTTCTCCTTAGCCACTAAGTCAACATTCAGGATATAAAACATAATTAATTAAAGGGTCTCGAGGAAAATGTAAAGATCCACAGTTTAAGAGAAAAAAAAATGTCTTAACAACT
Source organism: Microtus pennsylvanicus (assembly GCF_037038515.1). Taxonomy (NCBI): domain Eukaryota; kingdom Metazoa; phylum Chordata; class Mammalia; order Rodentia; family Cricetidae; genus Microtus; species Microtus pennsylvanicus. Next base: position 75,050,833 of record NC_134590.1, on the reverse strand, counting down.
GGTTTGATTCACTTAAAGTGGATTTAAGTGAAAGTAAAATTTGGAATATCATACAGCAGGAGAAATAAAACAAAGTAAAAGAACAAATAACTTTGGAGAATTGATACTCTCGGTAGACTTTATCAGTGCTTCCTTTAAAGTAACTGTAGTCCAGTCAGGTGATGTATACCTGTAACCTAAGTCCTGGGACATAGAAGCAGAAAGATTAGGAACTCATGGTCTTCTTTGGCTACATTGAAGCTTCATAAGACCCTGAAATAAATGAGATTCTGTCTCCAAAATAAGATAAATGGATTGAAAAAAATAAAGCAGTCTAATAACTTCTTAGTAAAGCCATTAATTTTCCTTGATGGGCGCATGAAAAGAAAAAGTGAATATCACCATTTTTATTTTATTCTAGCAGTTAGAGTTTTATATTCTCCTCAACGTTAAGAGTTTCACCACAAACATGGAAGAAATAAACAGCTTTATTCATAAAATCGACCTATTTTACATAAGTCATAAAATAGTGAAACATAAGGTTTTCAAAATTTCCCACTCAACAAGGCATTTTATCATTTACTATCATAATGTGTTCATTTGATTTAATTTGCAAAATGCTGACAGATCAATGCAAGGAACCCATCAGGAAGTAGATCAGATTTACTAACATTTTTATGTACATAGTTGTAGTAATAGGGGCAACGACGGGCTGCATCCCCAACACCCCAAGCCGCCTGCCCGGCTAGCTTTACCCGAAATAATTACACGGACACTGTATTCTTTTAAACTCTGCTTGACCCATCTCTATCTAGACTCTTCTAGGCTAACTCTCGCACCTGGACTAGCCCATTTCTTATCATCTGTGTAGCACCGGTCTTACCGGTAAGATTCTAGCCTAAGTCCATCCTGGGTCGGAGCTTCATAGCGTGGGTCTTCCCTGGAGCAGGTAGCATGGTGTCTCTCCTGTGTCTGCTCCCCAGCTGAGAGCTGTCGAGTCTGCCCTCACTTCCTCTTCCTCCCAGCGTTTTGTTCTGTTTACTCCTCCCACCTATCTCCTAACCAATGAGAGCCAAGCAGCTTCTTTTTATTTAACCAATGACCTTCCTCCATCACATAGTCCCCACTAGATTATCCAATATCCTTGAACTGACCTGGAAGGCTACCTAGGCAGGTAACATGAATTTACATTTCTAAATTTCATCTAAACTGTTAGACTATCTTCTGTGTTACTCTTCTTCTTTAATTTAAGATTTCTACTTGCACATTAGATCTCAAGGGAGTAGCACATGGTAAGTGAAGTTCTTACCCTTGTCTTTTTTATATTCTTTTTATCTGAGATATATGCATAGACTTTAAGTGCTCTAGCTGATGCCATTCCCATTACAGGTCTTTAAATTGCAGCACTTGATGACAACCGTCAGCCCAGCATCTTAGTTATCTTTTCCACTGAATCAACTTGGGATTAAAATGGACAGTAATGCTCTTCCACAAGCACTCATCTGGAAACTAAAACGGCATATACTTAATGCGGATTGAAAATAGAGTATTTCAAAACTTAACACTTCTGTATTTAATTAGCATGTTTTACAGTATGCCCTGTAAAAAGAGAATGAGCCTTCAGTTTCAGAAGAAACACAGATACAATAGAGGAGACGCAATGGCAAACTTAGGAATCATTATTTCTATGCCAGAAAATCAAGGAGGACTTGTGGGTACCTGAACTTCTTCCACCAACCTAAAATGGATGGAGGATGACACTGGCAGTGACAGAAACACAAAGTAAATCTTCTAACTTCTAAACCACCACCACTAAGACAATGGGACTGATCTAATGGGAGCTCACCAAGGCCACCTGGACTGGGACTGATGGAGCGTGTAATCAAACTGGACTCTCTGAATGTGGCTGACAATGAGGGCTGACTGAGAAGCCAAGGACAGTGGCACTGAGTTTTGATTCTACTGCCTGGACTGGCCTTGTGGGTGCCTAGTCTGTTTGGATGCTCACCTTCCTAGACCTGGATGGAAGCAGGAGGACCTTGAACTTCCCACAGGGCAGGAAACCCTGACTGCTCTTAGGACTGGAGAGGGAGGGAGAGAGAGAGTGGAGGAAGTGGGAGGGAAATGGGAGGAGGGGAGGAGGTGGAAATTTTTAATAAATAAATAAATAGAAAAATCTTTAGTATTAAGTCACACTATTATATAAATTCTAATATTGTACAAATTACAAGAGTATTTTCAGGGTTTGAGTCCCTCTGAAATATTCTCCAAGTAAGGCGCATAATCTTTTCTGAGGATCCTTAGAGATGTATAGAGGTTGATGATACAATGCTGAAATGTGATATAGATCAGAGGTGAAAAGTCCAAATCATAATACATTTCTCACATATTATTAAGTTTTGTTTTAAATGAATGTGAGGTTCAAAGCACATGTAGTAATATGGGGCGGCAGCAGGGCTGCGTCCCCAAATCCCCAGCCGCCTGGCTCGGCTAGCTTATGCCCCAAATAATTACACGGACACTGTATTCTTTTAATGACTGCTCTGGCCCATTTCTATCTAGCCTCTTCTAGGCTAATTCTCACATATTAATTTAGCCCATTTCTAATCATCTGTGTAGCGCCCCTACGTGCGCTTACCGGGAAGATTCTAGCCTAAGTCCATCCTGGGTTGGAGCTTCATAGCGTGCGTCTTCCCTGGAGCAGGTAGCATGGCGTCTCTCTGAAGGTGTCTGCTCCGGAGAGGAGAGCTGCGGAGTCTGACCTCACTTCCTCTTCCTCCCAGAGTTCTGTTCTGTTTACTCCACCCACCTAAGGGTGGGCCTATCCAATGGGCCTAGCAGTTTCTTTATTGCTTAGCCAATGAAATCAACAGATTGATATATGACACTCTCACATCACACAGCTCTAAAACAAAAAGCACACTCTTTGGGGGAATAGTGAGTGGACTCTGTGTGCCACCCAACGCATCTGTAAAATGCAAGTAACTGTACTTCTTACCAGAATGTTTATCTTTAAATAAATACCCTTAAAGATGTAAAGCTCCTTGTCCAATATTTTTCCAATTTCTCATTAGTATGAGACAAATGCTTATATCACAATTCAAGGCATGTTTAAAGTGCAATTCCCTACTGTAAAATCTCTTCTTAAGATTAGCGGTCAAGGCACTGTGTGTGTGTGTCTCCCTTTTTCTCCCCCCACCTGTCTCTGTTTATATGCATTAATGTAAATGTGCACATGTATAGATGATTGGAGTAGATATGAGTTGTCTTCTTTAGTTTATCACAATCCAATCCAAAATCCAGTTTTAAAGCTAGCAGGGCAGAAGACGGAGCCATCTCTAAATTCCAGAAATCATATATTTTGTATGTTATTTATAATTTATGTCTGCTTAACCTAATGTTCAGTCCTATTATGCTTATCCCTTATTAATGTTGTTTCCTAGAGACCTTCAATATAACTACATTCAGTACTTTCTCTCACAGACTTCTTTGCATGATTTCTAAAGCACCTACTTCCAAAAAGAGAAACAATAAGGAAATTAGGAATCAGGCTTTGGAATGATGTTTCTATTAACTCATTTGTCCTAACCGATAAGGCAGACAACATACATTAGACTCTTGGATCCTTCATTGATGTAAGTCATTAACATTTCATTGGTAATGAATTGTTGCATAATGATGACTGTTACACTCCAGTTGAAATTCTCCTAAAGATTTTCAGTGTTATTTGTGTTTTGAAAAAGTAACAGTACTAGTAGATTATCAAGTATTAAATTTGGTGCTTCACTAAAAGCTTTTTTTAAAAAGTCAGCAGATCTTCTGTAATAAACAACAACCATGGAAAACCTAGGGTCCAATCATGAGTTTAGATGGATTTCACAGAAGACACAATTTTCAATTCTGCAAAATCTAGTCAAGTTCAAAGTTGTGATTTGTAAGTAATGTAACCTGACAACTATCAATGTCCAATATGGATTCAAATAGCTAAGACTTTGTAAAATCTAATGATCTGATGTAGATCTTTCAGAAGTAGCTCGCTGCTCTCTGTTAAAGGCTGGTACTTCTTTCCTTAGAGAGGATGAAGGGTTTGCTGTTTGTCAAAGCACCACACACAGAATCCATTGACAACTCTACTCCAGCTTATCAGATCAAGAAAGACTTCAGTTGGGCACATAATGGCTAGGGATTTGAAAGGAATTACAATATTCACCATGTATTGGTATAGCCAGTAGTGAGAGAACCAGGCACCTTTATACTAGATAGGGAAAACATTCACACTTAGATGAAGAACAATTTGCTCAATAAAATGAAGGAAAGATAAGCATTTATCACCTACAGAACCTGAGGTATTTCCAACACATGTTTGAGTAAGTCTTGATTATGCTGAAAATCACAAGAGTAAAAATGAAGTTGCAATGTAAGAACTTCTATGTAAAAATAGCTCAGGATAATAAGAAAGATAGAAACCCGAATTTACTAGGTAGAAAACTAGCAGCTCACAAAATTCCCTGGATGATCCTTACACACATTGCTTATATTGAATGCTCTGGTAAGAAGAACATCTTACTCACTGTGACCACAATGACTGATTTTGTAAGGCTGGGATAAATAAAGAATATTATATAACTGGGCTTTTTGAGACACTGAATGTGGTAATGTATTGAGATAATAGGGCCCTGTCCAAAGCTCTATTATCATAATGAGCAACAAGGTTTGAGTGACAGCAAGAGGGTCCTGACCTAAATGACATTGCAGTGATGTTTAATAAAACATGGTGTACTAAAGGGCAAAAGAGATGGACAACCTAGCAAAATTATGGGCAATTCATACAATAAAAGTTAAATCAACATAAGAAAAACTTAAACATTGTCTCTCATTCTTCAACAAGAAATTAAAAATTGAAAATCAACAAATCATCCTAATAGTTTTAGGAAATTGAGTTTACTATGCAGTGAATGCAGAAAATCACTGAGTTGAGGTTGCCAGGAGTAAGCTGTTGTACAGTTTCAGTTGAGAGCAATTCACAACTGTGACAAGTACTTGGAGGCTGGGTCTATTTGATCATTAGAATCTTCTAGAGTTGCAGTGTTTAAAAGGAGTAAGTTTTGTGGATTTTATTTGAGGAATCACATTATTAGGGTATCATTGTTTAAAACTAAATCTCTTTTTTCTTTTTCAGAAAAGGAGAGAGGGAAAGCGGCTCTCTTTGTCTCTTCAAAGAGACATTTAATAGGATTGCGCTCCAAGGAAAACTACTCTACCCCTGAGTCTATGTCACACAGATAAAAGATGATGCCAAAAAGCTAACCTTCCAGCTTGGAAGTTATGGCACATGCCCTTGATCATGGCACAATTTGGGGGTTGGAAAAAAATTGATCTATGTGAATTTAAGGACAGTCTGCTCTACAAAGGAAGTTCCAGGACAGCCAGGACAATTACACAGAGAAACCCTGCACCCTGCATCATCACGCCCAAAAAAGAATAAAAAATAACACACACACACACACACACACACACACACACACACACAAATAAACATAAAACACAAATAAAACCAACACCAAACAAACAAATCAAATGTTTTCTTGGAAGACCTAACAGCATCTACAGTTTAAAAGGTATAGAAAATAGTCCCTTAACCTGCTTGTCTTTCTAGTCTTGCTAAGAAGTTCATTCCCTCACTGGTTCTAGATCCCAAATATTTTGGATTACAATGTTTACTGAATACCAGCTACAACATCCAACCATGTGGATTGAGCAACTACTGGACTCTTAGACTTTCCACTCTCAATCAGCCACTGTTGGATTAGCTTCACTGCAGCTTGTCATTCTAATTGTATATATATTATGATTAACATTGAATATATATATATATATATATATATATATATATATATATATATATATATATATATATTAGAGAGAGGTCATTTTGTAAATGAACAAAAATATAAAAAAACCAATAACAGACAGTCAAGGCTACACAGTAAAACCCTGTCTCAAACAAAACAAAATAAAACCCACAAAGTTAAAGAAAATGAGAACACTCAGGTTACATGAAACATACAGTAGCTAGAGTAAGACTAAACTAAACATTACAATACTCCTAGTCAAATTAACTTGAAATATGACATTTAACATTTAAGTATCTCAGTTCTTTTCTTTTTTTCTCATTCAACTTTTATAGCATGATTTATAGTAACCCAGAGACCAATATTGGGGTTCAGCCTGAAGGTTAGAGAAGCAAATCAGGCAGCCCATAACTCTTACCTCTACCTCAGTCTGAAATGGTGATCCTGCCTCCAAGAAACTCAGAATGAGACTGGCTGTGATAACTGTATACTCTCATTTTAATATTCCTCTCTAGTGCTGGGATTAAAGGTGTGCACCACTAGCACACAGTTTCTAAATCAAACTAGTGTTTCCACTGTGATTAAAGGTTTGTGTCACCACTTCCTGGTCTGTAAGGCTGATCAGCATGACTGTTTTACTCGCCGAACTTCAGACAAGCTTTATTTATTAAAATACAAATTAAATATCCCTACACACTTCAACAAAGTTTATCAGTCATATAAGAGATGTGGAATTTGAAAAATGTTTGAATAGTTGGCTAAGGTCATGGATCCTAGAAGACAATTTACTACTAGCATTTAACTAGAGTGGCACAATTGCTAACTACACCCTGTTCTCATACCCACAGAGAAGTTTAGCACTCAGAAAGAATCTCTATTTGTAGGACAAAGAAACTATCATAGCAAACCACACCTGGTCAAAATGCAAAGAACAAATGATCCTGATATGGTAAACCTAAGTGAATAATTCTACAACACAACTCTCAAGGTTCAGAAACATTGCAGAAGAGAGGGTAGAATTGTTGTCAGACCCAGAGACCAGGAAGTCTACTGGGAGATTCTACCTTCTTGAAAGGACAGGGTTGCTACACCCATGATACCCAACAAAATGTCTTTCTAAGGAATGTAAACCATGATGACAACTCCAATGGTTATGTTGAAGTAGAAGGTTATCTCTGATGAGATCCAATCCCTAGACAAAGAACTACAGGAAAACAAGAAATGAAGAAAGAGGGAGTATTAGTCTTTCTGGTGATATGCCCCTAATTGGTAATACAATAGCAAGTGATCATGTATATACAAACAACATTAAATGAACTCAACAGGTTGTACTTATATATTGATGTGTGTGTGACAATCATAATTAAAGAAAATAAACTATGAAATTCGGAGGAAATAAAGAGGGACATGGGAGGGGTTGGAGGAAGAAAAAGGAAGGAGGGGAATGATAAAATTATATTTAAATTAAAATTTAAAAATAGAAAAAATGGCCTGAGCAACAAAACAATAGATTTTGAAATTGTCAAGGAGAAAATACAATACAATCATGATCATAATGCTAGATACTATAATGTCTAAAGTAGGATCTATGGAGGAATACTTAGCAACACATGATTAGAGACAACCATGATCCAAAAATCTCAAAGACAAATAACCTTCCAAATCTTACCTACTCATCTCAAATGTAACAAAATTAAAGAATATTATAGCTCTTTAGGATCTGCTATTGTTTTAGATGATTTTTTAAATATTATTTTTTCCTGTGGAAATCCAGCTAGAATTTGAAGTGAGTTGTATTGTTTATTCTAACATTTTCAAATGTAATTCTTCCAGTCTAAAGACTTGGGATGCTTCTATTTTGTTTCTGTGAGTTCTTTTCATCAGTGTTTTATTTGATACCATGTGCAGAGCTTACACATTCACGAATAAATTCATTCCCACATTCCTATGCCAGTGAATTAAATTACTCTCACACTAAGAATTTTGATGTTATCTCATACGTTGTTGGACATCTTTTCAGTTTCTTTAGACCCTATTCCCTTTATTTCATGTTGGATTGCTAATATTAACTTTTGACATGTAAACTGGCATTTACCTCACTCACAATATTTTCATATCAAGTGTGGTATTTTTATATCTTTCTTTGAGCTCATCTATATTCAGTTCAACATTTGTTGAACTTTTGAACAGCTGTAATATAATTAAAACAAAGATTTAATGTTTTTGTCTGACAAATCTCAAACTTTTCTTACCTTTGATTTAATGATTTCTTTTATGTGGTACGGCAGACATTGTAACATTAGTCCTTTGTTGTTTTGAACATTTTGTTTTTTCACAAATATTTGTATGTGTACAAATATAATATTGAAGATCAAACTGTTGACAACCACTCTTCAATGGAACTAAATCTCCATCACTATTCATTAGAAATATTTCTAGATTTTTATTATACCCACTGGGATAGTTACATTAGTTGTTTCTGTTTTTAGATTGGAGGTGGGCTCATTTTAGCATTTAGTGAGGTGCTGATGACTCTCCCTCTTTAGAATAGAACTCAGTGATTCTATTCAATTCTGCATTAGGATCCTGATGAGGTTGCAACAAGATAGGTAACAATATTTTAATATCCCATTTGCTAATTTAGGCAAAGAGGTTTAGATTCATTGACAACAGAGCTGGATATGGATGTGCCATGTAATTAAAGAGACTGATATCTATGCAAACAACATATAATGTAGTAGGAATTTAAATTTAGACTGGCAACACAGCTGTAGTGTATATCACTAAAAGTCTGAAGCATTATAATTATATTTAAATTTATAGTAAAAAAATCTACCCATTAAAAAGGCCAGGATACATTGTCAACATAATCCCTCCCTACATGAAAGACTGTATTTTAAATAAGAAATTGCAATCAATCTTGACTAGCCAGTAAATTTGCTCAACCCACATGAAGTAAAAGGAGTCACAGGTGAGTCCTCCTCCTCTCTCTGTCTCTGTCTCTCTCTCTCTCTCTGTCTGTCTCTCTCTCACTCTGTGCATGTATGTGGGGGGGGGAGGGTGTATGTAATTGTGAGACTGAGTGTGTCACTTTTCACTACTATTGCAATGAGATTACTTGAATGGTTAAGATATATATTTCCAACACCTTAGATAAAATATTTTCTTTTAATAGTATCTAGTGGAATACTAAAATTTGTAACATAAACACCTGTGTCCAGAAATCATACCTGCTAACAGGATGTTCTTCAAGTATTTTTGTTTGTTGGTTTGTTCTGGTGTGTTTTGTTTGTTTTTAAGTTTCTGATGTACATACTCTCTTGATTAAATTGTGAAGGTATTTAATTTGTCGGTCATTTAATTCTTAGTTAATTATTTTTTTATTGAGAAAAGGAAAAAAAAAACAAGTTTCCACCTCCTCCCAGCCTCCCATTTCCCTCCCCCTCCTCCCACCCTTCTCCCCCTCCCCCTACTCCTTTCCCCCTCCCTCTCGAGTCCAAAGAGCAGTCAGGGTTTTCTGCCCTGTGGTAAGTCCTAGGTCCTCCCCCCTCCGTCCATATCTAGGAAGGTGAATGTCCAAACTGGCTAGGCTCCCACAAAGCCAGCACATTACGTAGGATCAAAACCCCGTGCCATTGTCCTTTGCGTCTCATCAGCCCTCATTGTTCGCCATGTTCAGAGAGTCCAGTTTTATCCCATGCTTTTTCAGTCACAGTCCAGCTGGCCTTGGTGAGCTCCCAATAGGGGCTCCCAGGTGCCCAAGCCGAGGTCCCCAGTTAGTTCCTTGGGCAGCTGAGGATAGGGAACCGAAATGACCCTATCCTATAGCAATACTGACGAATATCTTGCATATCACCATAGAACCTTCATCTGGCGATGGATGGAGATAGAGACAGAGACCCACACTGGAACACTGGACTGAGCTCCCAAGGTCCCAATGAGGAGCAGAAGGAGGAAGAACATGAGCAAAGAAGTCGGGACCACGAGGGGTGCACCCACCCACTTAGTTAATTATTTTTGTCTGTTGATAAAGTGTATTTAAAGTTTGACAATAGGGCAAATATCTTGAAGTTTTTCTAATTATTTTAAAAATACATTATTACTTAGTGTTTATATCAACAGACCATTTTTGTGTTGTTGTTAAATACTCTCATGGACACAGACCTGTTCAAATGTCCAAAACAAATTTCAGCTCAATATTCCAATAGCAGTGGAGTAACATAAGCAGATTTCAAACTTCCTCTTCAAAATGAAGTTCTTACAGTTTTTCGGGGATAAGTGGTGCTATTCCAAACCCCTTTATCTGACGGGATAAAGAAATTCTTTCTTCAGAAAGGGTGTTTCTATGAGCCCAAACAAAATGCCCTGAAATTTAGCTGAAAATATGCTGTATAAATTTAAACACTGGCTAGTTCTTCCTATCACTATATAAAATCAGAAAGTGATTCTTTATGTTGCGTTTTATTTACATAGCCATTAAACTCAGACTACATTGTGTTAACATCTTAAAGAGTTGGCTTTCATTAATTCTTTACCTTGTAGATTATACAGAGGAGGCAGAGAAAAGGCAGTCCATTTTTCTAAAGCTTACAGTGACCACTGTCTCAGGTCCTTTCTCTGATATTTATTCTGTTGGTGCTTTGCTCCACACGGTCATCTCTGTGGCTTATAGAATATTCCCTATATCAAGGCCAGTAAGTCTTGCAATGCTCTTGAGCCAGTCGCTTAGACTGAAATTAACTCACAGAAAAAAAACCTGTTAGCATTGTTTGTGTGATTTCTTTCTATAAAACAAAATATTTCTTATAATTTAGAATATGCAGGTCCATAACACTGTGCCTTTCTCATACACCCTCTATCTGTTCTGCATGTTTGCAGAATAATGATTGTACTACAAAAAAAAAATCAAAGACAACCATGAACTTCTCTTTCTGTAGAAAATACTGTTTAGTTGTTGTGGCCTTAGGAATTTCTGTCAGTATGTATTTGTCTGAAGATAAACTGATAGGATGTGGGCATAATATAAATGCACATTAGAGAAACTGCAATACCAAACATGACTAAGAACCTTGACTGTTTTACATTGTTCATCATCTTCAGAAATTCATATATAAAACAAGACATTTTCCCCATATCCAACAGAGAATCACCTGTCATGGTCTTTGGATATTAATTAAAGGCAGCAATTCAATACTAGTGAAAGTGTGAACTTTTGCATAGAGACTTTTCAATTTAATCACTTTGCTGGAGTCACAGCAGTAAAGATTAATGGAAAAGTTGCAATATATATTTTTTTCTCTGTCAGGAATGCAAATAAACATTGTATGTTTGAGATTTCAAGGTACGTAGAGGCAATCATCTTATATCTCAGCATTTATGTTTTAGAATTCTGCTTAGCTCTAATTAAAATTTTGTTTACAAAATAAAGTGCCTCTTGAAGGTCTATCATAACAAAAACTTGTTTTAGAAGTTCACAGCACTTAAAATTTGCTAGACCGCATCCAGCAATGATCAAAGTAGTTTAAATAATATTTTTTATCCTCATGGAAAAATCTCAGTGTCCTGTAAAAATTTTTTTTTGCCAGAATGCATAGGGTTTTATTAGAAAGCAAATCCTATTAGTCTACTTAGGGCTGTAGAAAATGTACCAGATGCATCCTCTGTGTGATGTGCCAAAAGATGAACCAGATTTGCCCATCTCTGAATATCTTCCCTCGGAGGACATTTGCAACTACATAAGAATAAAATCTTTCTCCAGTGGTACCATTTAATGACCATATGTTCATGCTCTTTCATCAGTTCTGTTATCCCAAGACTGAACAAGATAATTCCTTCAAAGATCACCAGTGTTAGTGAACTATAGATAACTAAGCTTTCGAAACAACCCCAAAGTCACTTCCTATTCTCATATTAAATTGTTTATTATATATCTATGATACAGACTATAACAAAAAAAGAACAAGTTATGTAGGAAAGAGTTTATTCCAGCTTAAACTTCCAGGTAAATGCCCACAACTGAGTGAAGTCAGGGCAAGTACACAAAACATGAGAGGAACCTGGAGAAAAGAATAAAAGCAGATTGTATGGAGGATGGGTGCATACTGTACTGCTCTCCATGACCTGCTCAGTCTGATTTATTACAAAACTCAGGATCACCTGTCCACAGTGATCTGTTCCAATTCTACGACAATTCTATGACAATTATGAAGCCAGAAAATGCCCCACATACTTTCACAGGTCAATCGTGTGGGATCATTTTCTCTATCGAGAGTCACTTTTCCAAAATGAATCCAGCTTCCTTAAACCTGATATAAACATAAACAACATAGTTATAATCCTCATAATTAAGTTAAAGGTACATATGAAAAAGTAAATGTTTGAAAATATGTGCTCATAACTCCCTATTATTTTTATTTTAACAAAAAGTAATGTAATATAAAGGTTATCTTGAATATATACCCCAGAGCGAAATATATAATAAATTCACTAAGCTTTGTTAGAAGTTGAGATGACCAGGGGATGTGATTGGAACACAAATGCCCCCCCCCAAGCAGCTTACATATTTAAACATTTGGCCTTCACTTGTTTCTTAACCTCCCTAATGCTGCAACCCTTTCATACAATTCCTCATATTATACTGACCCAAGCCATAAAATTATTTAGTTGCAATTTCATAACTGTTATGGATCATAATATAAATATGTGATATTTAGGATATCTGATATTCAACTACTATAAATGAGTCATTAACCCCAAGGGGTAGTGACCCATATTTAAGAACCACTGGTTTAAGAGGTAGTGGAACTTTCAAGATATCATGTCATAATGGAGCAAGTATGTCCCTGGGGAATGGGCTTTGAAAGTTTATTGCCTCACTGTCTCCACTGCTTGGTCTGTGTTGTGTTTGTAGTTAAAGATGTGATCACTCAGCTCCATTCACTAAACACCTGCAGTTAAGCCTCCAGGGCATTGCAGATTATCTGAAAGCATAAGTCAAACTAAATTTTCTAGTGTTTAAGTCACTTATGGTCATAATGTTTCATCCCAACAACAAAAAGTAGGCAATACCGCAGGAACCCTACAGTGTTGGAAAGGATGAGGATCTATGACAAGATTAGAATTGTCAGCCATTAAGGAATAGAGACAACTCCACATTGCCATCCTCATCAACCTGAGGAGCTCTTGTAAAGTCGTAGGGACCTCAACTCAAGCCAGTGGAATTTATGTCCTTCATGTATGAATTTTGTTCTCTCCAGTTTATAAAGCAGAATTGGAGGGTTTATTACAATATTTATTATAAGCCTAAGTATAAGGATCAGTAAGCAGGAAGTAAGAGCAAAGAAGGTATGAAACACCTGTGATCTGTAGGCTGCTCGAAGAGTGGGTAAAGTATAACAGACCCTCAAGAACAGTCACAATTAATTGTGTTAGTATTAGTCATGTATTGTATTTTTGGTGGATCTCACCATCATATCAGAAGGTTGTACAAAAAATCCTTTTCTTTTTCTTTTTTTTTTTTTCTCTTTTTCTCAGTAAGGTAAGTGAAGTTGCTGTAGAGATATCACAGGTAGAGATTTAGTGTAAAATGTGAAACCAGCCTGACTGGAGGGAAGGGGTTTCACTTGGATCCCATGGAGAGAAGATACTTTTCCTTCTGATGTACCTCGGTTTCCATCTGACTTTAGGGATACCCTGCTTTAATCATACCTGAAAATCCAGCCTCAACACTCAAGTTGATGCTTGACAGAAGAATATTTTCCTGGCAAGCTTGACATTGTGTGTTTGGTCCTTAGAGTCAGAGAAAAAAAAATCAGCCTTTACAGTAATAAGAAAAGAAGAGGTTTCATGAGCCAAATGATTTATGGAGAAGCAGAAGATGAAGGTGCATTCCACAGTGATCCACACTGTTTGAAGGTAGTTATCTTTCACATGCATCATTTGCATGACAGTAAAGAATCATGACTCTTTACATTTTAATGGATAAGGAGGATTTTGGAGTCCCAAAGCAGAGCTGAAACACATTACAGTCCTCCATGTGCTAAAAACATTTCTTGTTCCATTTCCTCAAGCAATGGTTTGTGTGTACTGATTTCCATCTTATCCAAGATTCTGGGATTGAATCCCTATACATATCTTTGGGAAGATAGAATTTTCCAGTTTCTTTTCAGTGAAGACATATGCAATCTTCTGTATTTATATATGTATGTGTGTGCATTATGCATGCATGCATATACATATTCAGGCTGACCTAACAAGTGTTTTCCCCAAAATAATTTTTGTTAATTTAAATTTTGCAATTTAAGAGTGAACTGTAAACAATAGACTTATCATACTTTCCTAAGAAGTTTTTGGTGGGTTTTGATTATGTAAAAAAGACATTTTGAAAAATTTAGCACATTTCAGGGCCTTTTGATTACTAGCCCTTAACAGATTCCTCACCTAATGTGCTGTATCTGAGATTTTCATGTGTGCTCTTCCCTAGCTACTCAGCACTAAAAAGGAGGAAGAAAATACAACATGTAATTAGTGTTTTCAGTAATCACTCAGTAAGTCTTTTCTATTTAGATAATTTTTTTTATTTAACAAAAGTGTCTTTGTTATGCTTGTTAAGGAAGACCATAAAACTCAGTGCTCCCACAAATATGCCCATAAGCATATGCACACACTTCAAAATATAAGCTCAGTGTCCTTGTTCATACCTTCTTTGTTTGTTTGCAAATGTGTTTGTCTTCTCCAGATAGAAGGATTAGTATAAGAGTTATATAGCAGCTATCCAAAAACAGTGGAATGATAAACACATTGTAAGGTCAACGAAAACAAAAAATCTTTGGAGGTCTTGGCAAACCACCAGGAAAGAATTCGTTTTTATTTCTGGTCTAACATTTTCAATAATGTGATTTACTGAGCATGAATAAATTAAAGTCATGGATGCATGATTGTTCCATCCTTGTTAATAATATTTCCTTACATTAAAACAGTTTGGTAACATATAGAAAACTCGATTGGCTATCCAAACTCTACATTTTATATGCTAAAATCTATAGATATTTATATCAGGTTGTCAGAAATTACAAAATATAAACCACGTTTGATTTGCAGCAACCTAAACTAGGTTAGGCATCAGTGAGTGCCAGTCTCTGCTCATGAAACACAGAGAGAAAGTAATTAATTCTTCATAAAATCCACAACACTAGTTAACATTTCTAAAAGACACAGAAAGACTTGTAGATTCAAATTAGGATAATCATCTGCCTAGTAAATATACATTCACATATACATTTATTACTTTTGAATTAATATACATTTTATATAAATACCACATCCGCAGAGATTCTGGCCTGTCTTGCCTGTTTCTGTTTATCTGGTCACTAGGGAAGTTTCAGACACATAATATTTTCTCTTTAATGAGAACAAATGCTAAGTTAATGAGTGTGCATGTGTGGTCATTTATTTATATTGTGTGTACATACTACATGCCTACCATTGTAAATAAGTATGACTGTCACTGATGCTGAGAGAGACTATCAAACATCTTCCATGATCAGCGACCCAATTTCAACATGAGACAACATGATACAATTCAATCAAGAGTAATGCAGTTCATTATGTGAGACCCACTGGGAGGTTCATTCAATAGGAAGCTACTGGAAACAGAAGTCAAGACTAGAAACAATACACACTCAGGAAAACAAATTCCCTGGGGAAGGAAAAGTGACTATAGTATACCTTGACAATTTAAAGACGTACAAGACATTTGAAATGGATATCTGAAGAATTAAAATATCATGAACATATGTAAACATAGCAAGGAAATAGGAAAAAGCCCATAAGGTCTCAACCACACACAAGGACCTACAAGCAACTCAGAATGCTGAGAGTGGGAATAACAATTTTCCCCAGATACTAGTACATGAACTAGTACCTATACACCATGCCTGATTCAAGCAAGTAATACTATCACTACATAGATGAGCAGTTTATATTTACACACACACACAACACACACACAGAGAGAAAGAGAGAGAGAGAGAGAGAGAGAGAGAGAGAGAGAGAGAGAGAGAGAAAGAGAGAGAGGTAACAACAGTTCTACAAATATGCCATGAATTTTAAAGAAATAGTTGAAGGTTTTCCAGGAGGAAAGCAGGAGAAGTGATTATAATTTTTTCTTTTTCTTTTCTTTTATTTTTTTGAAAAAGAAAACAAACTATCATTTTTCATTTTACATACCAATATCTGTTCCCACTCCTTCCCCTCCTCCCATATCTTCTACTTACCCTCTCTCCCCACCTCCTATCTATTCCTCATAGAGGATAAGGCATATTGATTTGGGGAATTTCCAAGACCGTCCCTACTATATCTAGGCTGAATAAAGTACCCATCCAAAGAAAATAGATTCCCAAAAAGCCCATACAATCAGTAGGGATAAATCCTGATGCCACTGCCAGTGGCCCCACAGTCTGCCCCAGCCATACAACTGTCACCTACATTCAGAGGGTCTAGTTTGGACCTCTGCTTGTTCCTTTCCTGACCAGATAGAGTTAGTGAGCTCCCATTATCTCAGGTAAACTGCTTCTGTGGGTGTTCCCTTCATGGAAGTAGGAGATGGAGTTGAAAGCATATTCAATTGCCTCCAAAGTTAGTAACCACTGTCAAGCCACCTAGGAATTGATTGTCATGGTTCAAAAGTCATCCGTTTTCCATGAATGATTTTGATACTGGCCATTGCTAAATCACACCAGAGATTTTCAAATAGGTCTGATGACAAGAATGCAGAAAAGAAAGCTAGTTTGAACTCTACTTCTGGTGCCAACTTCATTATATAATGAGGCAAGCATTGTTAACTGTGTTTAGCTCAATAACACTTTTAATTATGGCTGAGTTCTCCTTCCGAGTCCATGGATTTTACTGAGGCAAAATAAACAGCTGAAAACCAAGTGAATGCAGCTTCATGGATTTCTATTGCCTAATTAAAGGACAGATACATTGCTTTTTCTCACTGTGGCTTCCGGCAAAATAAGTTGTTTGTCTATAGTTTCACAGAGAGACCCATTTTTGTTTCAAATAAGAGACTAGTATCATATATCTTCTCTCCATTTTTCCTTTGCATGTGTATTCTCTTTAACATGATAAGTACTTGACTAATTTGTACCAGGAATAATAAAATCAATGTGTAATGTAGAGTCAATAGAACTCATCAACTCCAGGTGACTTTTTTCTCCATGAAGCAGACAATGAAAGGGTGAAGGCCTATTTTCACATTAGCTTCCTCCATATTTTTCTACTTCAATTCTTTGCATTTCCTTAGATAGCATCTCCTGTTCATCCTAAAGTGAGAAATGCAGTGGAATATGAATGCACTCAAACTACTGATTGCTTATCTTCTAGAAATATTTATTTCTTTGGAGAATTTAATCCATGCTTGTAAAATACACAGTGACAAACTAAATCAGTATCACAATGAATTGGAATAAAAAAGACTGATTTATGTACATGCATACGTACATATGTGAATACATATGTGTGTTTATTCCATACATGCCTGTACACATACGCACATACAGACAAATATATGTGTGTGTTATGTACGTGAATTGTATACATAAATGTGTATGTCTAATTTATTGTCCTTCCAGTTCCTTGGTAAAGAGTAATTACTCAAATTTGAAAGAAGCGAGACAAAGAAACAAATTAAAACTGATTAAAAGATACTATTCTTTGAACCTTTGGAACTTCAGGTTTGGGTCTGAGTCATCTCTGGCTAAGACATGTATCTCAGTGATGGAGGAAGGTCATTGGCTAATAAAGGAACTGCCTTGGCCCATTTTATTGGTTAGGATGTAGGTAGGTGGAATAAACAGAACAGAATGCCGGGAGGAAAAGGAAGTGAGGTCAGACTCTCCTCGGGGAGACACCATGCTCCCGGCTCCTGGGCAGACACACGCGATGAAGCTCTGAACTAGAATCTTCCCGGTAAGACCGGTGCTCACAGATTGTTAGAGATGGGTTGATTGGGATATCAGAATTAGCCAGTAAGGGCTAGAGCTAAGGGCCAAGCAGTGATTAAAAGAATACAGTGTCTGTGTAATTATTTCGGGGCATAAGCTAGCCGGGCAGGCGGCTGGGGTATTGGGGACGCAGCCCCGTCATCCATATTACTACAAATGGCGCCCAGACGTGTGGCTAACTGAGTCCACAGAAAGCCTGAGAAAGCTTGGAAAAGAATAGAGTAAAGCATGTTTCCTGTGGCAATCTCTTGGGTCTACTCTGCTTGCCAGAGGCAAGCAAGCGCCTCATCTAAGAGAGGCTTCCTGACTCAGCTTTAGCTGCAAAGCCTGCAGCTCATTAAGAGGTCCTGCCACGAAACACTTAAACGGTGTTGATGAAAAGCTGAATACATGCTTTTCGGTTTTCAGCTGTAGCAGGAAAAAAGCTGTGCCGTTTAAAAATGCCTGCTTTCTGGGCCATCCTGCCAGGGCAAACTCTGACTGTTTGAGGCAGGAGGGCTGGCTACCGAGAGAGGACTTGAGTGTTGTCTGTTGTAGCTCGCTGGCTGGCAGGGCACTTGAAACGCCAGTTGTGGCTATAAACATGGCTACAGCCAGTACCTCAGCCATGAGGCTGGAAAAGCTAAGGATCCAGCTGTCAAAGCCACGGCTTTAGTCCTACTGATATTGCTTGGTACATTAAAGACTCATGTGGTCATAAAAACAGAGATACAGTAAAGAGAACGTCAAGGACAAAGAAAAATTTTAAATGATTTACAGTGTTAGAATATATGCAGACTAAAAGTTAAAATGCTTAAAGTAAACCTCTGTGACTTCAAGGTGTGGTAGCACATGCCTTTAATCCCAGTGCCTAAAAGGCAGAGACAAACAGATCTCTGTGAGTTCAAGGTGTAGTAGCAAACACCTTTAATCCCAATGCCTGGGAGGCAGAGACAGGTGGATCTCTGAGAGTTCAAAGACAGCCTGGTCTACAGGGTTATTCCAGGTCAAAGATATGCCCTCAAAAAGCAAAAAGTTAACCTAGGAATGTCACAGCTTAGATTCTTAAGCGCCTAGTGATTTAAAGGCGCAAATCAAAAGTGCTCCTGGATAGTAAAAAAATTGCAGATTCACAATAGGACAGATTCAGACCACTAAATGAGTCACACTGTTGGATGAATGTACGTAGGCTTGGGAGAGAGAAGAAAAAGAATATAGAGAATAAAGTTAATGGTTTAAAAAAATAGGTAAAGTCTTTAAAGAGACAGAGTACAGATAGTTAAGAGATTAAAAGAAATAAAGAAAAATAAGCCACGTAAAAATGGAAAATTCACAGAGAGTCTGGATTATGTACATTGTGCTTTCTTTAAAATTTTTGACTGTGAAGGAGCTAAGTACAGAGAGACATTTCATTACATGGGCTGCCAAGCTAAACCAGAATGGATATGAGGGTATTACGATTTCAGAATTTGGGTCTAAGGATATGATGCTTTGGAGAGAGTCTTCTTTTGTTTTCACAGAGGATGAGACTCTATGGATTTCTTCTATTCTGATTTGGTATGATGGACCACGTCCTCCTGAAGGGTTGGTGTGAACACCTTCAAAAATTGCTTCCCTCAACTGCCAACTGAGATACACCTGGCACACAGGTTACACCCTAAATGATCTGATTAACAGCGCCCCCATTCAGCAGGAAGCAGTTTGGAGAGAAAAAAACTGCACCCATGTTCCCCAAATATTGTTTATAAATGTTCTTTTACATTTAAAGGGGGATATGATATAGGTATGAATAATTTGCATTAGTATAGATTTTGCTTTATTGATAGAGATTTACGGTCAATTTTGCTATATGTATAAGTGTTTCTGATTTTGATTAAGGTATTGTGATTGTGTAGTTCATTTAAATATGTACTGTATAATTAAGAAATATAGGTTGTTAATGGATAATCATCGATAATAGTAAAGCTTCTAGTCATGTTAGTTAGATTTCCTAGATATATAGAGATATATTTTAGATAGGCATTCTTCATATCTTTCAATGATTATAGAATATGGCATTTTAAATGTTTTAATAACTTAGGACTTTTCATGACAATGAGACACTCTGCTCCTGGCAGCACCAATCTACTTCAAGAGGAAGATGGGCATTGAAGAGGCTCGTTATGGAGTTTGATAGCCATTTGGGCAAGAAACTGCTCTTGCCTGGACTATTGCATAAACTGGACACAGAGAACCCGCAGAGAGAGGACTACTGAACTTGCCTAAGGTGAGATGATCTTTCGGGTTTCCTGATTCATGAAAGAGTTTGCAAGACATTCTGTAGGACACAACTGATAATGACTGAACTGACTTTGAATTTTCCTGCTTTATGGAAATGTCTGCTGGATACCATGGGCCTGAAGGCTGAAGATGGATGCCCCAACGGTACAGAGGAACTTTGGGTGACTGTCCAGGCACAAGATGTCTCTGTCATTTCTAGAGTTTAAAAGTTGCTTTTTTCTTGTTTGCTTATGTAGTATTGTATCTTTCTGGAGTCTTCGATTGAGTAAAAATAGTTAGTTATAGTTATAGTTTTCCTTAGTTATGATAAAGATTATTGTAACTTTTACTTGATAACTGTTTTATCATATGTAATTTTGTTATGTTAAAGTTAAAGCCTTCCTCCTTTTTTTTTTGTTTAAACCGAAAAAGGGGAAATGAGGGAGGAAGGTCATTGGCTAATAAAGGAACTGCCTTGGCCCATTTTATTGGTTAGGATGTAGGTAGGTGGAGTAAACAGAACAGAATGCCGGGAGGAAGAGGAAGTGAGGTCAGACTCTCCTCGGGGAGACACCATGCTCCCGGCTCCTGGGCAGACACACGCGATGAAGCTCTGAACTAGAATCTTCCCGGTAAGACCGGTGCTCACAGATTGTTAGAGATGGGTTGATTGGAATATCAGAATTTGCCAGTAAGGGCTAGAGCTAAGGGCCAAGCAGTGATTAAACGAATACAGTGTCTGTGTAATTATTTCGGGGCATAAGCTAGCCGGGCAGGCGGCTGGGGTATTGGGGACGAAGCCCCGCCATCCATATTACTACATCTCAGTTTCTAGAACTAATGAAGCTCATTAATGCAATCATGTTCTATGCAAAATAAATTGAGCATAATTATTATTTTTAATCACAAGGAAAGAAAAACATATGATTTTGATGTGGATAGGATAAATCTTTTTTTCATATTCTTCATATTGTGACTCCCATAGACAATCAGATTGCCAGAAGGTTTCTCCAGAACAACCCGTTCCTGAACCCCATGAGCACTTACTCAAGACATAATCACTCTCAAGACTTGGAGCAGTGAAAGGAAACCCTTTAGATTACTGTGGAAAACTGAACAGCAATCCTTAATTCTATTTCCTGTGAATACGGAACTGTAGTTAAATCCACCTAACAGATGTCATTCTTAGATGAGTAACAGCAAATTTAAGTTTATATTCTGAAAAGATCTGAACACCCAAACTTAGTGATTTTTCTAATTTAAGCAAAGATTAAGTAAATAATATTTACTTTGGTTTTTCAGATGTAGAGGCATCATCCCAGGGGCTACTGCATGTTAGGGCTTTCTGTATGTACCACAAATTAACATTTAGGGAGTTTGTAACTGGGTAACAAGTTCAACTGAAAACAAGATGTTTCCTTTTATATCCTAATTAGTAGAATTTAAAGCAGTGTATCATTTTGATTGTGTTTGCTTTTGTACAAAATGAGCTTTATTTAAAAATAAATGTCATGCTTATTCTACTATTTTGGTGAATTATATGTACTCTTCTTTCCCCCCAGAAATCCAGTAAAGGTTTCCAGGGCTATGATGGAACAAATATAATACTGAACATGTGGCTCATGGCACAGTCTGTTGAGCAGCCTGTGATTATGAAAACCGAAATGAAGAGACTACTCACCAGAAATAAAAATGGCTTCAATAATTCATTTCTTCCCTAATGCAATTGTATCACAATCCAGATGATTTTGTTTTGGCCTAGGCAAATGACCTGGATGGACCCACTGCCTGCTTTACCTAGATCCAAATGCCTAGCTTCACTTCTGTCCCTACTGATTTCTACATTTCTCCTTAAAAGAGATGAATGATGTGACTTCATTTAAGATTAGGGAAAAAGAAGAATCTCTCTGCCAATTCTATGTTAGGTTCACAATTTAATAAACTCCTATAAAGCTGTGCAGAGGAATGGGTGAAACAAATTTTTGTAAGAGTGGAACTGCCCATTACTCCTAGTTTATTGAGCACTTTAGGTGTGAAGGTACATCTTATGCAGAAACACAGGTGGAATCAAAAGATAAACTGTACTGCCAGCGGGAGCTGAACCAGAGCAGGGAAGGTAAGAGGGATTCTGTGTTGATACCGGAGAAAGGGATTGACAAGGTTTAACAGCAATCCTTTAATCTTGGTGCACCGTAGCCCGAATCTCCACTATGTGAAACTTTGGGACCTCATAAACAACAAAGTCTTAACAATAAATCAGTGTTCCATCTGGTAAATATATTGACCTTTCCTCTGGGCAAAGACCAGATAAAATGTAAAATGTGGTTTTAGCCAGAAAAGTTATAGGAAGTATCACTGTCTGGGGTCAGGTACTCAAATAGAATGAAAAGAAGGGTTGAGTAAAGGTTAATTTTGTGGCCATTTGGATGAATATCAGTCAAATAATCAAGTTAGTATTAAGTATATAAGAATTTAGGAAAATATGAACAAATGTCTAAGTGGTATGAAATGCTAATATATATGAGGTTGGTGGCACTGGAATCCTGCACCTGATTTCCCAAATATCGAGGGAACTTCCCATATACTTATACTGAGGAGAAAAAGGATGGGGAAACAAAAACACAACCAGGGAGACACCTTAATGCATGTCAGGCATATATGCAGACTGCAGAGGATTTGGTTATCTGCCTGCAAAAGAGAAATGGAGTACAGTACATTGCTAAAACAAAAACTATTTCTATTTTGCTTTAAGAAGGTAATTAATCTGAGGGTTTCAGAAGCTGTTTATGTAATCTAAATATTTTGGAATACTTAGGCTATTTTTTACTCAGTGACCTCATTCAGGCATGATAATAATTGGTGAAGATATGATTTCTGTTTTGGTTATTTTAGTACCTAATACTCTTAAACCAGTGATTTCTCAATTTACTACAACAGATGAGAGATTGAAGTAAAATAAAATTAATTTTATAAAATTATCTTTACACAATAGTAGAAATCTGATAGCCAAAATCTCCATCTGCCTAATCTTTATGATTCTAAGTTTTAGCATTGTTAAAAGTATAAAATAAATAAAAATGCTACCCAAATCTTTCTTAAAAAGTAGTATGTAATAGTGGTTAAGGAATGAAATAGTGGTGTTCAAAAATAGTGATTAAAAAAAAAAACAGCCTTTCATAGATTCAATCTTAAAGTCTCAGTGGAGTTTTATGAGATAAAATGGGTTCTTCTAGGCAACAGCCTGGAAAGGTAGTGCTGGATTTTTCATAGTGGGAAAACCAGTCTTAAAGCTGAGCCCAGCATGAAATGGAGCCAGTGTTCTGTTCCCTGGGTTGAATTTCCAAAAAGGTGAAAAGTCTGTTTTACTTGGGGTGAGGAATAGGCAATTTTTAGATTGCTAAAGCACAAATGTCAACAGCAAAACAAACAAACAGACAAACACACTAACTAAGAGGGTCTATCAATTTGGAGGATAGAAAATGTGCCTTGCACCACGGTTTTAAAATGTCAAGTGTCCTTGGGGAATACGGTTCATCACTCACCATTGCTCCAGGCTCCGGTGGATATCACCTCTCTGTTGACAGCACCTGAACCCTTGACTTTCTGGTATAGATAGATGTGGCTTCTGTGCCGAAGTAAATAACATAAACCTTCTTCTTTGACCCACTCCAATTGTACTCCTCACATTTTTTTCTAGCTCAGTATCACAATGACCTCTAGTGATAGAAACCAGCCAAATATTCTTTTTATGCCAGTTAATACTCTAGTTGACTGTATAAGGACAAAGTTATTGAAAATCAACAACAATTGAAATTATACTAAGGTGATATGAAATGAGTAGAGACATTCTTTAGATTGAGTTATGTATTCCAACATAGAAGATTTTATATATTTTCCCCACTGAATTGTTTTTTTTCTATGTCTCCATTTATCAGTTACTTATTAAGAAACATGGGAGTCTCCTCTGAATTGTTTGATGATTATATTAATGCCACAGAGAATTTCAACACATTCCTTTATAAAGTAAGATGAATGAAACCTTGCTACATGGCTTTAAATTAAGGGATGCAGTCAAAGCAAAAGGAAAAGTGGACACAAAAAAAATAACTATTATTGTAGAGGAAGGGAAGATAGTAATGACATCATACAAATTTAGCAGTACTGTGCTTTCGGTCCATCATATGTAGGAACACCTCAATACACAACAAATCGGGTACAAAGGTAATTCAAATACAATCTTATTAAAACTGCATATTTAGTAGTTTGTATTCTATTCACTCTCCTGTAAGTTTAGCTGCAGAAATGATTCTATGAAGTTTTTTTATACATATGTAGAACTTGGCAAAGCTATAGATAGAATTACAGAGTGTGATTTAACACTATGAAAAAGAAGAAGAGGAGGAGGGGGAGGAAGAGTAGGAGGAAGAACAGGAAGAAGATGATGAGAATAGAAGAGAAGAAGAACAGGAAAAATAGAACAATAAGACGTCATGAATTTTTAAGATACTATAAATGCTAAATTAACTAGTTTATTATTCCATGGGGAACGTGCACAAGAAACTTCTTCCAGGTTGTCTTAGAAAGGATGGTATTTGAGAAATACTGATTATGAATGAATGATATAGGTTTTAGAGAAAACTGTCATATTCACTGGAACTTTGACATTCTTCTCTACTTAAATTCAGCATGTAAACAATGACAGGCCAATGAGAGACATACAGTTATTGTACGGTTTTTTTTTCTAGCTTAGAACTATGTTATAATCAAATGATGTTATCAAGTTTCTTTTATATGTTTTATGGTAAAGATATGTATGCATTTCTTTTATTATTTTTTTGGTTTAAAAATAATTTATGTACACACATCAATTATACACAATAGGTTTCATTATGATATTTTCCAGCATATATGTGATGTGTTTGATTATATTTACCCTCTATTAGTGGCTCGTGGCTTCCAGCTTCAGTATCCTAAAGCTAATGCTATAGCAGCCATAGACTACGGAAATTTCCCTGAACTGCTCATGATTCCCTCATCCTATAAATGATCCTTCTTTGTCTTTGTGTGTTTGTTTATGTGTGTGATCCACTCTATGAGTGTAAGTAGGGTTGTTGAAAGCAGTGTGAGCAAAAGAATATTTCTAGGAGCATGAGCAACTTAACCACGGCACACCACTAAAGACAATGTCTCTCCCTCCCACGGCAACGATTAGCTCCTTATAAACTCTCAGAGAGCAAGGGAATCTCATGAGACCCCATCCTCCATGATCACATGTTGATAATCGAATGTTATACAGGTCTTGTGGTGATAGCTATAAATACTGTGAAATCAAGAGTGCAATGGCATATTACCCAAAACACGGTGTTCCAAACACGCCACCATTTCTACGGACTTTTACAATCTTTGTAATTCTTTCCTCACAGTTTTGCATGAGCGTTCAGAGTGGTTGATATAAATGCTTGATGTAAGACTGAGCATTCATGGACTCAGTCAAATACTTCATTAAATTTTGAGTCTCAGCAGAAAGTGTCACCTATTGAATAAAACGCTTCTCTACGTCTTTAGTCAAAGTGTTGGCAGTGCTAGCTTGAGGAATACATCTATTTAGTTAAAAGGTACAACATATTTATTATAGAAAACTAGCAGTAGTTATTTCCCCATTAAACTTATGTCTTTCTTATCCACAAGGATTTGACCAGGTTTATAATACAAAACATGAGCTTCCATCTGTAGAGATGGCCTCATATTCTCACAATGTGTGACTGTATTTGTAGTAATATTTATTCTCTGTAATTGAGTGCAATTGTGTTTGCTGTTTTATATCTATATTGTAATGCCTTCTCTCCAGACTGTTCCCTGATCAACATGAAGGAATCCTTGGTTTTTCTTACCTATCCAGTTTTAGTTTGAAGTTTAATTTTTCAGTTATCAGAATGGTCAGACCTTTATTTCCTGGTTTCATTTGTTAAGGATTCTTTTGCTCTATCCCTTTTCTCTAAGACGATTTCTGTCTTTGATGATCGTGTGTTACTTGGTGGCAGATGAAGGATAACTATGTTTTCTAATTCAGTTCACTAGTTTGTAGACTTGTGAGAAAGTATTTAGGTCCTTTAATATCTAAAGTAATATTCAAAGGCATTTATTAATTTCTGTCACTTGCTGATTTTATGGTGTTTTTTTTTTGTTCTTATTTGCTTAAGTCCTACTATGACATTTTTAACCTCATGACATGTTATATATGGTTATCCCCTCTTTGTTCCAAAGAATTTTCTCCAGTGTGCTCTGTAGCACTGACTTAGTAGTCATAAAGTGTTTTAGCCTGCTTCTGCCCTTGGAAAGTATTATTCGCCAGTGTTTTATGACAGGCAGTTTTGTCAGAATCAGTTGTCTGCAGGGGTAGCTCTGATTTCTCCAAACATGAAATACATCTTTCCAAGCTCTTCTCTCAAAAAAAAAAAAGAAAAGAAAAGAAAAACCACATTGAATAATTAGCTACTAAGCATTAGCTTGCTGTTAAATGTGACTTGACCTTCTTGTATCTTTCAATGTATTTTCTTCATTACACATTTTAGTGTTTTGTGTATAATATGAGATGAAAGGTCCTTTTCTGATCCTGCCTATCTATCTATCTATCTATCTATCTATCTATCTATCTATCTATCTATTTATTTATTATACAATATTCTGTCTGCATCTATGTCTGCAGGCCAGAAGAGGGCATATATCTCATTACAGATGGTTGTGAGCCACCATGTGGTTGCTGGGAATTGAACTCAGGACCTTTGGAAGAGCAGGCAGTGCTCTTAACCACTGAGCCATCTCTCCAGCCCCCCATCATTTCATTTTATTTTATTTTTTTTTAGTAATTCTACCTTTCTATTGAATTCTTTTATTATTCTAAATTAACTACCTTATTTTATTTAGCTACTTCCTTTTTTCTCTTGGCAAATATTCATTTCCTTCCTGACTTCCTTGAACATATTTATAATAGTTTTTTTGAAGTATTTATGTGCATAAGGTTTGTCATTTTCAAGGAGGCAGTCCAAATTCTTTGTTAAATTTCTCTTCAATAATTTTTATGTTATTCAGCTTCTCTGTGCATGTGCACACGTGTGTGTGTATGTGTGTGTGAGAGCATACCTTTTCTTCGGATTCATACAGGTATTTATGCTTTATTTCTTTAAAAATACTGATACTCACACTTTTCAGTTATTGTAGACATCATCTAGTTCCCTCTCATGGAACATTATCACCCTACAACTAAAAAGTTTGTAGAGTTTATGTTCATATAAACTTTTCTTTTTTTTTATTAAAAATTTCTGCCTCCTCCCGCCTCAGTCTCCCATTTCCCTCCTCCTCCCCCGCTCCCCTCCCTCTCCCCGCTCCGCTCCCCCTGTTGTAATAGGAGCTGCAGAGCTCTGTCCCCAGCACCCCGGCTGCCTGCTAGCTTATGCCCCGAAATAATTACAGGGACACTGCTTGGCCCATTATATCTAGCCTCTTCTAGGCTAACTCTCGCACCTGGACTAACCCATTTCTAATAATGTGTAGCACCGAGGTGCGCTTACTGGGAAGATTCTAGCCTACGTCCATCCTGGGTCGGAGCTTCATCCCGTGTCTGCCCGGGAGAGGAGAGTGTGGCCTCTGAGCTCACTTCCTCTTCCTCCCAGCATTCTGTTCTGTTTACTCCTCCCACCTATGTTTTAACCTATGAGGCCAAGCAGTTTCTTTATTACTTAACCAATGACCATCCTCCATCATCCCCCTCCCTCTCTAGCCCAAAGAGCAGTCAGGGTTCCCTGCCCTGTGGGAAGTCCAAGGACTACCTGCTTCCATCCAGGTCTAGGAAGGTGAGCACCCAAACAGCCTAGGCTCCCACAAAGCCAGTACATGCAGCAGGATCAAAACCCAGTGCCATTGTGATGGAGGAAGGTCATTGGCTAATAAAGGAACTGCCTCGGCCCATGTTATTGGTTA
Organism: Microtus pennsylvanicus; assembly: GCF_037038515.1. Lineage (NCBI taxonomy): Eukaryota > Metazoa > Chordata > Mammalia > Rodentia > Cricetidae > Microtus > Microtus pennsylvanicus. The sequence continues at coordinate 75,022,782 of NC_134590.1, read as the reverse complement.
GGACATAGGTAGGTGGATTAAACAGAACAGAATGCCGGGAGGAAGAGGAAGTGAAGTCAGACTCGACAGCTCTTCTCTCCGGAGCAGACGCCTCAGAGAGACGCCATGTCCCAGCTCCGACCCAGGATGGACTTATGCTAGAATCTTCCCGGTAAGACCGGTGCTCACAGATTATTAGAGATGGGTTGATCGGTATATCAGAATTAGCCAGTAAGGGCTAGAGCTAGAGGGCCAAGCAGTGTTTAAAAGAATACAGTGTCCGTGTAGTTATTTCGGGGCATAAGCTAGCCGGGCAGGCGGCTGGGGTGTTGGGGACGCAGCCCCGCCGCCCTTATTACTACACCATTGTTCTTGGCTTCTCAGCATCCCTCATTGGCTGCCTCGTTCAGAGAGTCCGGTTTTATCCCATGCCTTTTTAGTACTTTTTTTTTTTATCATATCTGTGATTTGGGATTCATGAAACTGAAATTATTTCATTTTGTGGATTTTATTATTTGCACTAATAGTAGTTCACTTGAATTATTTACAACATACAAGTAGCACTAGATTATATAGATCTGAGGCAGTGGTAGTCACAATTTATTTCCTCAGTTTATGTCTATGTTACTTTCAACAGTGAATGTTAACCTTGGAATGGGTTTCTTGCAACAGTGTGCTGAAATTAGCAAATAATCCTCAGTTCCCTCCTTGGTACTCCCTCTTCAAGGTTTGCCTTGGATCATCTAGGCACACTGTTGGCTGTGATTTTGTTGTAGACAAGAAGATTTTAGGGGCACCGGTGTTTAAAAATCAAGGTTTTGGCATGACTGGATCATTATGAAGTTTATAGGGAGAGATTTTGTTTTATGTATGCGTTTTTAAAGATATGTATACGGGATGGAGACTTTTGAGCTCTCATCATTAGTACATGTGGTACAATCAGTTTTACATATTAGGTACATCCATTTTATTTGCTACTGGAAGCAAATGACAGGTCTCTGTGTTCTATGTTGTCTTTTATTTTTATACTATTATTTTTAATATGTGTGTATATCTCTGTCCAGATATATGCACATAATACCATGGATGTCAGAAGCATCAGATATTCCCAAAGTAACAGGGAGTTTCAGCAAATAAAGGTGGGTGCTTGGAACCAACCACAGAAAATAACGACAGTTGTGTCTGCTCTTCACCTCTGAGCTATCTCAGTCATCTCACCACACTGCATCAATAATTTCTCTTAAGAGTTGATATGAAAATATAAATCTTTACCCTTCTGGTTATATATGTACAATACTCAATACCAATTTGTATTTCCTTGAATATCTAGTGGTCTGTTTTATATTTTCCTTAGCTTAGCAGATTCATAAATATCTCACTCCTGTGCCTCCTTCTCCTCTTTTTCATGTTGCCTTTCATTTTCTTTATTTCCCTTCTCCTCCTGTTTTTCTGCCCCTTCTCAATCTTGTGTGGGTATGTCTGCTTTCCACACACACACACACACACACACACACACACACACACACACACATATATATATATGAGGTTCTTCTTCATGAATGTGAGTTATCGTAACAATTCTTTGTATTTCTTGTCTTTTCACTGTCTTATAATTTTCATTATTAGTTTGCTTGCAGTGTGAGTTGGGAGGTTATGATTTACATTTAATGTTCCTATAGATATCTTTATTAACAGATCATTCTTCCTCACTGCAGTGCAGCAATACTCCAGAGGTGTTGCTTTTTTTCTTAATCATTTTTTGCTAAACCCACACGCAAACTTTCTACATTTCTAATGTTTCTTTTTCTGTTCTATGTCAATTTTATAGTGTTTTAAGCACTTAGGTCTGAAAAATGTATTAATTAGAAATGTTTATTTTCTTTCAAATTTATTAAACAAGGTTTTCTTGATCTTTTTTCTCTAATGGAAAATAAGTATTTTTCTATACACTATATCCTGATTAAATTTTCCCATTCTTCTCCTGCTCCTAATTTCTCTCCAATGTCTCCTCCATTCCTGATCCATCTCTTTTCTTTCTCACATTAATAAGCAAAGAGGCTTGTAATGACTAAAAATAAAATGAAATAAAAACACATTAAGATAGAAGAAAGCAAACAAATAGAAGGAAAGGAACATAAGAATGACACAAGAAACAGATATAAATGCAAAAAACCCACTAATTTTGATACTCGGGAATCCTATAAAAGCACAATAGGAATCTTTAATATATATGAAAAGAACCTGTAAGGTAAAGACATAGGTGGTGGGTTTACTTGTGTGTGTGTGTGTGTGTGTGTGTGTGTGTGTGTGTGTAAGATTAAAATAAGAAAATTTTGAAAATTTTTGAAAAGAAAAGTCCTGTTGTAACAATGAACCTCTGAATATTCCCTGCGTTTCTTCATATTGTCCAGCTACACTTGCATGTGCAGCCTACCCTTTAGCGTAGTTTGTTTCCCCAGTAAGATTCTCTTAGAGAAACTAAAGTTTCATTTGCAAGTTGTTTTGTATTGGTGATAGGGTCTGGGTTAAAGCTGTAGGCATATATTCACTTTTAGGATCCCTCCGATGCAGCTTCCTCAGGCCCTGTGCATAATGCCTCATCCTCTGTGAGTCTGCATTTGTATCAGTCCTGCGATGTTTAAAAAACCGTTATTTCTGTGGTTTTCTTCATCCTTTTCAGTTCTTCAATTCTTTCTGCCTCTTTTCTAGCCCAGTTCCCTGACCCATGGAGGGAAACACATTTGATGGAGACAGATCCTTTAGAGCTGAGTGTTCTGATGTCTCTCACTCTCTGCACAGTTTCTGGCTGTGAATCTGTATTTGTTCTTATAGGTCAGAAATTCTATGATATTATAGAGCAAGACATGATATATGAGCATAGCAGAATGTCATTAGAAGTCATTTTCTTGCTAAATTTCTTTAGCATATCCATAAAATTTGACTTCCCCTAGACCCCCTGAACTATTTAATATGAAGTTGTTGGTCACTCAAGCAGCAGAAGGAAGGGATCTCATATTCTGGACTGGGTCATAACTCAAATAATTTATTGGTTAGTTGCTCCCATAAGCTTTGTGTCACTATTGCACCAAATATCTTGCAAACAGAACACCAGTGTTCATCAAAGAGTTTGTAGTTGAGTGGGTTGTTATGATTTTTTTACTAGAATATACAGAGTGCTTCTTACTTCCTATAACAGTAGCCCATATGGGTGAAAACTCTAGGTGGACACAAGCTCTACTTCTCCATATTCAAGGAGTTGCATAGGTGTTGTCTTCATCAATAGCATATTGTCAGTTTGTGGAGAACAACCTATAGATTCAGATAATCTGGGTTGTTTGGGGTTACCACGGCACTCTTGAACCAACAATTCAATTGAATAAAACCCATTCTCAGTACTGGAAGCTTCATTTGGTGGCAAATGATGTCTATTTGGTATTCTGTTTGTTTGCCTTGTTATTTGGCTATTTTAGATATGTGTATAATTTAGGTAGTTTCTGTTCTCTATATTAAGTTTCTACCCCACACTCAAATGTCCTTTATATAAGCTGTCTTTCTCCATAACCTCTGCTTATCCCCTTCTTCCTGGATCTTACCTTTCTTGATCCATCCATTTTGCCACTCCCAACTCCATAATGATTTATTGCATTTCCTCTTCTTCAAGAGATTTATCTGCCCCCTGCCCTCAATAGTCTTTACCCTGTCCCTACTTCACACCTAACCTTTGTGTTCATAAAGAGTGTAGATGAATTATCATTGTCTTAAGAGCTAATATCCACATAAAAACAAATACATGTCATATTTGTCTTTCTGGGTATGAGGTACCTCATGCAGTATAATTTTTTTCTAGCTCCATCAATTTACCTGGGAATTTCAGAACTTGGTTTTTAACAGTTGATAACTATTTATTGTGTAAATGTATCACATTCTCTTTATCCATTCATTTATTTAGGGAAATCTAGGGTGTTTTCAATTCCTGGCTATTATGAAGAGAGAAGAAATGGGGATTGTTGTACAAGTAGTACTTGTCTCTGCAGGATGATGAAGCATTATTTAGGCCTATACTTAAGAGTAGCATAGCTGCAACTTGAGGTATAGCATTCATAACTTTCTGAGGTCCCTCCACATTGACTTTAATAATAGCCATAGAAGTTTGTATTCTGACCAACAGTGGATGAGTGTTCCCCTTACTACAAATACTCATTCACTTTGTCATGTCTTTTGTTATATTGATCTCAACCATGTTGATGGTATAAGATAAAATCTCAAAGGAGTTTTGATTTTCATTCCTCCAATGACTAAGTATAACAAATTTTTCTTTAGGTGTTTCACAGCTATTTCTTCTTTTGAGGAAATTATCAGTATTTTTAATTGAGTTTTAATTTCCTAACACCTAACTTTAGAATTCTTCATACATTTTAGATATTTGTCCTTTATCAAATGTATATTTGTTAGAAAAAAATTTTCTCATCCAGCAGGCTGATACATTGTCCAAATGATGGTGTCCTTTCTGGTTTTGTGAGGTATCATGTATTGATGTTAATCTTCATATCTATTATAATGCTGTTATGTTCAGAAAGTCTTTTTCTGTGCCAATGAATTCAATGCTATTTCCCATTTTCTTTTCTCTCAGGATCAATGTATCTGGTTTTATGTTGAGGCCTCTGATCCACTTGCATTTGGGTTTAGTTCAGGGTGATAAGTATGGATCTGTTTGTATTATTGTACTTTCAGTAATCCAATTTGACCAGCACCATTTGTTGAAGGTTCTTTCCAGGGTGTATTTCTGGTTTCTTTAACAAAACTCAGATGTCGCTATGGCTGGATAGATTTATGCATTGAGTTCAATCCAATTCCCTTTATCAACATGTCTGATTTATTCCAATACCATGGTGTTTTATAACCATAGTCTTGTACTATGATTTGAGGTTAGAGACAGTGATACCACCAGCAATTATTTTATTATTCAGGATTATTTTGTCTATCTTTGTGTATGTGTGTGTGTTTCAACATGAAGCTGAAAACTGTTCTGTCAAAATATGTAAAATATTGTGTTGGAATTTTGATGATGATTTCACTGAATTTATCTGTAGATTGCTATGTTAATCCTTCTGATCCATGAGCATGAGAGTCTTTATACCTTCTGATATCTTCTTAAATTTCTTTCTTCAAGTTCTTAAAGTTTTTAACATATAAGTCTTTCACTTGATTAGTAAGAGTTACCCCCAATATATTACACAAACATACATACATACATACACACACACACACACACACACACACACACACACACACACACTTGCATGCACACACACGTTTTTTGAGTTTTTGGTTTTTTGAGATAGGTTATGTCCTTGAACTTCCTCAACAGACCAGACTGGGCTTGGCCTCACAGAAATTTGCCTGCCTATGTCTCTTACATGTCAGGATTAAAGGTATGCTCAAACAACACATAGCAATACCTTACATATTTTGATGTTATTGTGAAAATTTTTGTTACTTTTTTTCCATTCCTTTACCATTTGTTCATAGAAATGTTATTGATTATTATGAATTAGTATTTCTACATTGCTGAAATATATTTTCAAGGTATATAAGTTTCTTAATGGAATTTTGTAGGCATATGTCATATGGCCATATCATCTGCAAATAAGGATACTTTAATTTCTTCTCATCAAATTTGTATCCCCTGGATTTTTTTCTAGTGGTCTTATTTTTCCAGCTAAGAGTTTGCATTCTATCTTGAATAGATATGTAGTTAGTAATCAACCCTGCCTTATTGCTGATACTAGTTGAATTATTCAAGTTTCTTTTCATTTAAGTTGATATTGTATAGAATTTTTATATACCACATTTATTATATTGAGGTATGTACCTTATAGCTGTAATATTTTTGGAAAATTTTCATGAAAGGGTATTAGAATTTTTCTAAGGTCTTTTCTGAATATAATGAAATGATTATGTAATTTTTGTCTTTGAATTAGTTTATTTATTAGATTGCTTTTTATCAGTTTCTAAATGTTGAACCATCTTCCATCTCTGGAATAAAAAACCTGTATGACTATAATCCATGATCTCTTGATATAGTCTTGGATTTATTTTACAAGTATTATATTGAGAATTTTGTATCAGTGTTCACAAAGGAAGTTTGCCTGCTGTAATTTTCTTTCTTTGTTCAATCTTTGTGTGGATTAGCTGTAACAGCAACTGTGGCCTCATAAAACATACTGGGAAATCCCTTTTGCTTCTTGCTCATTAATAAATGATATTTTTATTTTCATATCAATTATAGTATTAGTTTTCAGTTTACACAAATTAAAAACAATGTCTTTATATTTTGCTATTTTTTTTAAATTTTGCAGTTCTTGAACAACTTAAAATATTAAAAAATAAGATCCTTCTAAAAACATTGCATCAGTAAGAAGAAAGACATAGGAATCAGCTTAGATATGTAAGAAAAATTAGTTTATAAATGTTAAATAAGCTTTTCTAGTTTTGATAATGATATTGGAATTGCAAAGTCAATAATTCTTCTCAGAAGTCAACAGATGCAGGTTTCTCTCACCTCTGCTGTCCAGCATGACTTGTGTACTTGCATCTGTTCTTCCCCCACACTGGACTTGTGTGTCTCCTTCCCGTAAGAAAACATTCATTTTAGAACAACCTTTGATTTACCCACTTTGTCAAAATATCTAAAGAAAGCTGGGCAGTGGTGGCACACGCCTTTAATCCCAGCACTTGGAGGCAGAGGCAGGCGGATCTCTGTGAGTTCAAGAACAGCCTGGTCTACAAGAGCTAGTTCCAGGACAGGCTCCAAAACCACAGAGAAACCCTGTCTTGAAAAACCAAATATATGTATATATATGGAAAGAATAAACTACAATAGAAAAAATCTAATGCAAATGGGATGAAGTGGGATATCCCCTGCTGGCTATGTGTTGTTTTTATAGACTGATGAATAAACTGCTTTGATCTATGACAAGGCAGAATAAACCCAGGCTGGAAGAGATATATAGAAAGAGTAGGCAGAGTCAAATAGACACCATGTAGCTGCCTAAGGAGAAAGATGCCCTCTGGTAACTTACTGGTAGTCCATAACCTCATGGTGATACACACATTAATATAAATGGGTTAACTGAAGATGTAAGAGCTAGCTAGGTATATGAATGAATTGTTGGTCAAACAATCTCCATTTACAGTGTAACAAAGATGAAATTGAAAGGACCTTTATTGATCAAATTTCTTGGACTGCTCAAAGTAAAGTCATGATACTTTCAAAACTGTTTTTCTAATTGTAGTAGGGAGAAGATTCCACAAATTGCAACCAACTCTTCATGCTCCTTCCCTTTCATATTCACATTGAAGCCACAGCTCTCCATACCCATGACCGCAGCATTACCTCTCTTATTGATTCATAAAGCACTGACGATTTTATTTCTTTCATTTTCAATGCACACAGTATTAATAAAAAAATAAAAATAAATTAGAAGCATGATGCTCTCTTTCTCACCATCTTGATAAAATATGACAAGCATGTGCTTTTTATTTATTCTACTTTATATTAATTTCATTGTATTTTTGCAATACATTTTTGTATTCAAGACTGTCCATGCACTGGTAACAACCTGCTTGTCTCAATATTCAAAGTAGTTGGATTATAGGCATAATCCATGTAAAATCATTTCTCTAAGCATCATTATCTGAGGCAAGACATTAATTTCTTAAGGTCTAATGTGACTCCTCCACATTGAAGTATTGAATTTTTTCTCTGTATTTTCTTAAAGTGCACACTGTAATTCAGAAGTTTAAAACTGTAGCTAGTTACCTTGTATAAGCTTGCAGCTGCATGTTATAAAAACCGTAGTTCATTAAAAATAGCTTGCTCATTATTTAGAAAGATGCCATTATAGGATAAAAATAAATGTCTTTTAAACCACATTTATTCTGTGTTCTAGGCTCTCTTATCACTTGGTCATGAGAATATGTGCACATATAAAATTCTTTAGTATTTCATTGTTTATTTTGTGATAAATTTCAATATAAAAGATATTTGTAGGCCAAAATGTTTATAATGATTGCAAAAAATATTCCATAAGCAGATGTATTTATTGATTTTCTCATTGATGTGATAAATAGCTAATGAGAGCAACTTAAGGAAGGTAAGAATTTTTAAGGCTCACGGTTGGAATGAAGAGAACATAGAAGCAGGGAAGATGTGAAGTTGGAACATGAGACAGGTTACATGGTATCAGCAGTCAGAAAGCAGGTGAGGAACACTAGCACTCAGTTATTTTGCTCGCCATTTTATTCAGTCTAGGATCCCTGGCTATGGCATAGTAAAACTGCTTTTAGGGTTGATCTTCTCCCCTCAGTTTAACTTGTCTGGATAGCTTTTCACATGACCAGAGGAGTGTTGTCATGATGATTCTAAACCCAGTCAGGTGGACAAGGAAGACTAATTCTCAAACTATAAAACCCAGTAATTAATATATATATATATATATATATATATATATATATTAACTGAGTTTGTTCTTCCATTACTATTAATATATTAAAAAAAACACTCTATTATAAAATTTTCTCTTCCATGAGTAAATTCCATATAATTTGACTTAGCTACTGGCTCTGTCTTATGTTTCTAGATTTGGAATGATGATCATTCATAGCAGCATTCCTTATCAATACAAATAATTATATATTCCACATTTTATTGTCAAGGGAAAGAGCAAGGTAGCTGATTTTCTCAGTCCATTGTTTTAACGTAATATATAGGCTTATATGCCACATTTTTAAAACAACTACAGAAAAAAAACCAAAATGTACAAAAAACAAATTGAAGTCTTTCTTAGTAAATCATGTTGATATGTAAATTAGTTTTCTCTTATGAAGTGTAAGTCACTGTGAGATACTGCTCAGTGAGCAGTGGCAGTAAAATGTACTTCAGTTAGGATACATGCAGCCTACACAATCGTTTGTGTATAGATTCTTATTCTAAACATCTAAGGTCGTTTTGGCTTTATCTAAAGTTACCCACAAAGCTACTCTAGAGGTAGATGGGGAAGTCATCAAAATGAAGGAGCCCTAGACTTTCAAAATTAAGCTAGATTGGTTCTTTTGTGTCCCAATTCTTGCTTCAAACAGAAAATGGAGTGAACTGATTTCTTATTTTCTTACAAATATGAAGGGCTTTTTTTTTTTTTTTGGTCCATCTTCCTTAGTTTCCAATACGTAGCATTATACCTGGTAACCTGCTTTTATTCTGAAGGAACTGAGATTTTATTTTCATATCTCAGGTTGTTCTTACCTAATGGTGACGCATTCAAAAGCTCCCTAGTTTATTCATTTCTTAACCGCTCGGTTAAGAATCCTGAAATGAAGTACAGTGTAGATAATGTTCATCTTATCTTAAGATCTACTAAAATTATTTATATGCTCATGTATTTTGGCTATGTGTAAATATGTGCATATGATGGTCTTGCCATGGAGATCAAAGGTTTGAATTCTCTGGAGCTGGAGTTTATGAGTAGTAATGAGATGTCAAATGGGTTTTGAGAACTAATCCTGAATCTTCTTCATTGGCAAAGGCATTTGACTACAAGGCCATTGCTGCAATTCCAGAAACTACCTCTTTAGGTTACAAATGTTTGAATGACTGCTATATTCCGCTTGAAGAAAAACCACAAGACCCTGACTGAGTGAAAAATCCCAGACTACTTTCACTTTTGTTATCAAGGAAGAGATCATGACTGCTTTTAGTTAACTCATACCCCAGTTAACCCCTGCCCTGACATCCATGATGGTGCTCCTGTGCCTCCAAAAGAGTGATGGTCAGTCAGATAGCTTCCAGGAAAGAGCTCCAACTAGATTGAGAGCATCCCTTGAGCAAACCATAAAGGACAATATTCAGAAATGCAGAATTCAAGGTCTTATCCGAAATGCCAGGTCTAGAGTTTTTACAATTACAAAATCATTTTCCTACTGAGAAAATAGTAAAGAAAATATATTTCTTAAGCTGACATGGTAAAGAAATATCTAATGAATAAGTTGCTACTGAGAAACTTCTTTTTGATCTGTATGTTACAGCCACTAATTGCCAATTGAATGCCCTCTTAAAGAAGAAACAAAGAAATAAGCAACAAACGTGTATACTCTGCTAAGTTTATAGATATGATTAGACATAAAATATTATATTGTTGGACTTTATCAATATGGATTTTTACATTAACTAAATAAATGTGTTTTAAGTAAGAATGATTTCCACTCAAACTCTAATTTTGTGTTGTCTGGGGAGTTGAAAATATTTTTTAGTTTATATTTTTATTTGAAAGTGTTTTATACAATGTATTTGACCATGTTTTCCTCTCTACTAGGTACTCCCCATATGCTAACATACTAAACTTCAAGATCTCCTTTTCTCTCATCCTCTTGATCTGTAAAAAATCAAAATGAAAATTAAAAAAGATGAAAACCAAAACAAATAAACCAAAATAATAGAAAATATTCCAAAACAAAACACAATGAAACAAAGACCACAAAAATGAAAGCAGGGCTAAATGTAATGTGGAGAAACTAGCACTTAGAAACAATTACTAGCTTTCCTATTTGTATCTTTTTAATGTCCCTGTCTTCTCTTATTGATATGGCTAGTCCTCCAGCGTTATGTTGAAAGGGATTTAAAAAAATGTAAGTTATGACAACTTTGAAATTTTCAACTCGCCCCAGTCAGAGTAGCTGAACTCAACAAAATAACAAACAACAAATACTGGTGGTCTGTGGCATAAGAGAAACCCTCATTTCCTCTTGATAGAAATGCAAATCAATCAGTGGAACTACTCCAGAAATTAGTAAGGAGAACCTTCAAAAAAACTAAAAGTAAATCAATCATATGATCCATATATACTAATTTTTGACGTATGTCCACAGTGCTTAATCTCCTACTCCAGAGATAATTGCATAGCTATGCTCAGTGCCAACCCACTCACAATATCCAAAAAAAAAAAAATGGAAGCAAGCAAAATGACATCAGCAGATTAATAGATAATGAAACTGTTCTTATGTAAAAAGTTGAATACTATTCAGCTCTAAAGAAAAGTAAAACAAAGATGTTTCTAGCTGCATCTGTCATAAAGCCCTCATTCCTATAGTCTAGCCCTCATAGTACCAGAAAATACTATGTAAATTGCCGAGGGAGGAAAAATTAAACATATCTACCCAACCACAGCATCTATTAACCACAATAGTAGCCAACATGGCAAGATATCCTAAATGTGACATAACTCCAAGACCATTATAACTAAAGATTACCTAATTGGATTAAATTCACATTCAACAGAAGAGCAAGCATGCCTGCTTCCCTGGGACAATGAGCTCATGGATCTTGGATACGAATGTGTTGCAAACACTGTTAGATCAGCATAATTCCTTACTATATTCTAAATATTGTCCTTATACACACAGATAAATGTAGCTACCACCCCACATCAAAGAAATCCGTTTTTACAGCAAATGGTATCTCAGAAATACCACAACTGAATAGCAATCCACAAGTTATAGGGAGCTCAGACCCAAGAGACATATCTGTATCACAACTCCTTCAACTATAGCTCACAGAATTTAAAGAAAGAAGAAACAGAAAGAGGGTAAGAGTCAGAATCTGGAAAGTCTGCTGAGAAACAGTCTCTCCTAGAAATGGCCACACAAACAAGACCAGAACAATGGCATTAACAATGAATATGTTAGCAATGAAGACAGAAATTTGCACAGGACCCAGTACATAAAAAAAATTTAAACAATAAATAACCATTGAGAAAAGGAGAATTTGCTTTTTATAGGAATCAATCCTGTTGTTAGTTGCCAAATGCAGTGTTCAAGCCTGAAAATATATACACCCCCCAAATTAGAAGTGTGTCAAATATATATATATATATATATTTATATATATATATATATCAACAACAACAGCACAAAATAAGCAAAGAAAAAGAAAATCACATATAACAGGTGCCATGTGGAGGATGGTGATGATACAAGAAGTGGAGGAAATCTTTTGTAGAGGGAGACAAATAGAAAGCTGGTTGGATGAGAGATACAATGGATTTTTCTTGGATGAGAGATAAAATGGGTAATTTAAATAGATCTGAAATTTCTAGCTTTAATTGCGTTTACCATAGAAAGAATAAGTACCACATAAGACTCAGAAATAAAATCAGTGCCTTATGGAGGAAGAAAACACATTTATTCGAAACTGAGTTCTCACCATAGAACTCATAATGCCTTGAATGCTTTGAAAGAATAATTATTTTATATTTAGCTACAGGCATTTGTATGTGTGGTAGTAGCAGGGGTGGTGTATGAGCAAATGAGTGAAGGTACCAGTTAGGCCAGAAAAGGGCATCAGATTCCCTAGAAAGGTCACTACAGGCATCTGTGAGATGATAAAACCCAAATTCTCAACCAAGAACTTGTGACTACATAGCCTGGAGACCTAGGGTAAAATACATACTACCCTCCAAAAAAAAAATAACAAAAATAGCAGTAAAATGATTCTTAATGACATTCTGCGATACTCAGCCATCATCAGAGAAGCTTCCTTTTCCAGCAGGTAGTAACAAATACAGAGAATTACAGCTGTACAGTGTTCAAAGAGCAAGGGACCTTAGGGCACTCAGCGTAATAGGGTATTTTCATCAAATCATTCCCCTCAGGAATCAGGGAATCTTGCCAAACAGGGAACAGAAAGAGTGGAAGAGTCAGGGGGAATGCCAGACACTCAGAAAACAAGGCTCTTTTAATCAACATAAGCAAAGTTCATATGAACTTAGGCAGACTGAGGCTACGTGTGCTGGCTTGCACAGGACTGTGTCAGGTCCTCCGCATATATAGCATGGTTTCTGGTTTAGCGTTTCTATAAGATTTCTGGGTGTGTGAACACGTTGGTCTCTGATCATTGTGTCTTTTCTTGGACTTTTTTCCTTCTTTTTGTTTGTTTTGTCCAATTTCAATATATGTTGTTTTTATAGTATTATTGTATTTTATTTTATGCTATTACTATCCCTTACAAGTCTGTTTGTTTTCTAGTGACAGACAAATAGGTAATGAATGTAGGAATGTGGAAAGGGGAGTGTGGAGAAACTGGGAGAAAAAGAGGAAGGAAAAACCATAATCAGGATATACTGTGTGAGAAAAAAATTCATTTTCAAAATAAGAAAAAGAAAAAATCAAATTTCAGTGCTCTAAAGAAGAATAAGAACATTTAGCTAAAGTCCTATCTCTCCAGTGCCAAAACTCTTAATGTGTTTTTTTTTTCTGTATTTCCATTTTCTTTTGTTTCCAAGCAATTGCTAAAATAGAGTCTTGAGGGAATTTATTGAAATAATAAACAAAAGGCACAAGTCTTAAATTATTTATTATTTGAAGGATGAACAGATAGTTACATCATTTGCCCATTCCTTTTTATCCATCAAAACCATCCTGTATATTTCTCCTCGCTCTCTTTCAAATTCAGGGCCTCCTTTTAAATTAATTATTATTGTATACATATATATTCCTAAATATATAAAAACATATCTTGATTTTTAACTTTACATTTTTAAAAACTCCATTTTCTTTATACAGAAAGGAAAACAATGATTATATTGACTTTGATAATTCTAATGTGATATTCACAACTCCATGTTGGACTGTCTAAACATTGCACAGCCTTGAAGGTTAGTAAGCATCACATATTTCACTTTCTGTTGGTATGTAGTAAAAGGAACTGATTCTAGAAGGCACAGTAAGAATTCCTTCAATTCTTGACTAATATTAGATTTTACAGAAATAAGAATAAATACATCCTGCCTTTGGAAGCCTTGCCACAAGCACAGTATAACTCTATCTCAGGGTCAGTCAAAAAAAGATGCTGTTTTCCATATATAGTACATAAAAACAAATTTCCCTTTTGGTATTCCAATAAAAGTTATAAACTTTTAAGTTAGTTAAAAATTTAGTTAATAATTTGAATTTTTAAATGTTTGAAGGTCAAATATTTAGAAGGTTTTTTCCATTTCTTATCTTCATATTTATTATTTTCATTATAATTTCTTTTTTCAGTGCTGGAAATTGAACCCAGTGCCTCACAAATTGATGGGAAACTGTCCTCTACCACTGAGATATTCCTCAGTCCGATTATTGCTTTTATTATTAGTTTTTGTATAAAATGTCACATTGACATGAAAAATATGTATTTTCAGATAAAGAAATTATAAAAAGAAAGAGAGAGTAGTCACGATGAGCTTCTTGAAGTTAGAATATTCACATAATTTCTCAGTCTATTGTTGACTTTTGAAGACCTTAACATTGTTAGTGCCCAGTACAAGTATTTTAAATCAATAATATGTGATTGCACATTCAATAATATTCCATTATTGATTTTAAAGACTATGTTATATGTTAAATGTAGGCATATATTGCTGCATTTATTAGAGTTATTCACCTGGAAATAATAAATACTGAGCAACAAAAATAATTTTTAATAAAAGTTTTAAGGCTTTTTTATTAAAGATTGTATAATAATGTTCATCAGAATAGCATATAAATAACTTTGGTTGAAGATACTTGTAAAAGTATATATGTCGCAATTTTTTCTTTTTCTTTTTCCCAAAACTATTTCTGATTTGTAGAAAATATAGAGTATGTTTTTCTTTCGATGTGTATATTAAGAATTAAAATCTTTATTAAACAAAAGACAATAAAAATTTGAAATTTTCATTTCAAGTCAGTAACTACAATCTCCTTGTAACCTCTGATAATCATTCATAACATTTGCAAATGAGTTAAATGCTACCTAAATGGATCAATAAGTAACATGTTTTAAGCACACACACACACTAATCACATGGTATGTTTTTAAATGGTAAGGAAATAAAATAAACTTTCCTTCGTGAGGAAGATACTGACACTATTGTAATTATGATTGCATATGCCAATCTGCATGTAATAACTGAACGTTAATCCCCATTTATTAATGAGTATAAATATGATCTAAAGAGTAAAGACAGACTGTGTGTGCACACACTTTATGGAAAAGTTGTAATTATGGCTACCATGCAGGTGTAAATGCAATGATCAGTGAAAATATTTTCTAAGAATGTTATAAAGCAATTGTTAGCAAAAAGGTATAAATTTGGCATATGAAAATGGGTTCAACTCAAGTGATCCTACGTGAAATTTCCAGTTAAGAATTAAGAATATATAGTGATAGATGTGCCTTTTTTTGCTTCAAAACCGCTATGAAATAATCCATCCTAATATTTTAAAAATCTAATTTTTCCACACAGCATCAGTTGTCCTGTTGTGAAGGAAAAATATTTCTGTTGCAAGGAGGAACAGTGAACAGAAGCTGCTCCAGGATCTTCATGCCGACATTTGCACGCAGTACAGAACATCCAGGTGACTTATTTTTTTCACTTAGAACACAATCTACAGAATGCTTTCCATTACAACCTACTGTGTGATGGCTTCTCTGGAAGCAAGCCAGAAAGCATTTTGAGAAGAGTGTGGAAAGAACCATGCACACATCCAGGTGTGAGGGGTCTTTGTAGGACGGTACACTAATGACTTAGACAGAACAACAAGGCTAGGTACAGGTAGGTGCTCTTTAAACTTCATTTAAGAGACAATGAGAAATAAAAAATTCTCTAATAACTTATTTTGAATAAACTCAGAAAAAGTTTTATGAAAATTAATAATCATATTTACACACTGGTGAGGTGGTGAATTAAAGATCAAGCAGAGAAGTCAGACTCTTCCGGAATACCTGAAGATATTTGTCATCTCATCTGTGCAAATTTAGAACGTGTTAAAAAAATACAAAACCATAAATCCCCAAATGAAAGAGAAATAAAGGTTCCTGTTGGTATCTGAATTGAGCAATATTTTTGTTATCTATATTAATGAAATGAAATATATACAATGTACATTCTTACCAGACACTTTTCAAGAGAAAGTAGTGCAAATGTATTTTAAACTCCACTAAGAGGGTTTATTAAGAGAAATGATTGAGGGTAAATTACACGTGTTGGTGAGGAGGGAAAATATATGTTAGTGTTGTTAGAAAACTAGTTCTCTTTAAAAAGAAATAGCCAGAACATATAAAACCAGGCAAACAATGAAATAGAATGTTGAAAATTCAAATGGCAATGAATCACAATGTAATGCTGTTTTCAATATTTTGCAACAATATCCTGCACTATTCAGAGAGAGGAAGTTAGAGGTGAGACATCATGGCTGCATTCAGGAGAAAGAGAGCTCCCTTCTAAATACCAATGTATCACTCTTCACTAAGTAGTTTGGTCTGTTTGTTAGGCTCCTAGCAGTGAGATCAGGACCTGCCCCTTGTACTTAATTGGCTTTTAGGAACCTGTCCTTCCTGCTGGCTGGATTACCTTGCACAATCTTGATGCAGGGGGAGGAGCTTGGTCCAACCTCAACCTGATGTGCTCTGCTTTGTTCAAGCCCATAAGAGGCCTGCTCATTCTGAAAGGAGATGGAGGAGGAGAGGATGAGGAGGGGGTAGATTGGTATCAGGGAAGGAGCAGGAGGAGAGAGAAGAAGCGGAATCTAAGGTCAGTATGGAAAATAAATGAAAAATGTCTTGATTAAATTAACAAAAAAATTAAAGAGAGAGCCAGACAGAGATGGCACACTTTTTTAATTCCAGCACTGAGGCAGAGGCAGACGGATTTCTGTGAGTTCGAGGCCAGCCTGGTCTACAAGAGCTAGTTCCAGGACAGGCTCAATAGCTACAGTGAAACCCTGTCTCAAAAAATAAACAAACAAACACAATTTAAAAGAGAAAGAAAATTAGACTGCATTCAGAACTCAAGTTATACCTTAAGGAAAAACACACTGTAAAGTCACTAGATCATATTCTGAGGTATTTAGCTGCATAAGAACCTCCTTTCTTGTCGTTTGTATATAGCTAATGTGGAAGGAGACCAGTATTAACTACAAAGTAGATGCTACCACAGAATGTTTGTAAGCCAACCCTAAAATATTCTATACAGTATTCTAAAAGAAATACATGAAATTAGTTATGCAGAGAATAAACTCTAAATTAAAGGGTATCAAAAATAATAAAAACCAAAAGAAAGATATTGGGGTTCAAACCAAAAACCCAAAAGGCAAAAAAGTCAAGCCCCTAGAGAAATCTTACCCCTCCAATGCTGGACTCAGCAGTTTAAGCAGCCTAAGCCTCTCTCTCCTCCCATTTTATATTCCCTCTACTGGGATTAAAGGTGAATGACCCCCTAATGCTGGGATTAAAGGTACGAGGTATCACCACCTGGATTTGTTTCTGCATTGATCTTGTGTAGCCCAGGGTGGCCTTGAACTCACAGAGATCCAGCTGCTTCTGTCTCCCAAATGCTGGGATTAAAGGTTTGTGCTACCCGTGCCTGATGTCTAGTGGTTTAACTTTGCTCTTCTGATATTCAGGCAAGCTTTATTTATTAAAACATAAATAAAATATCACTATATAAAAGTGCCAAATGAAAAAGTTGTCTTTTATAGAAATTATGGACTTTTTGAAATCCTCAAACAGGAATAAATATCGTTTATGTTTAAGCTAGGATATGACAAAAGAGCAATGATTTAAAAGGTTGTCCATGTAGCAAAAAAAAAAAATGAGACAAATGCATGCAATGCTATTTTATAAATGTTGAATTTAAAAAGTTAGTATTATTATGATCTTGGCAGAACAGTGGCTATTAATTTGCAGTGAGGGAACATTCTAGTACTGGGGCAGGATTGGGCTCTGACTACCAAATATATAAACAACTAGTTTCCCGCCTCAAGAGGTTTGTGTTTAAGACCTGTTTAAAGTTATGATGGTGTGTTGGGGCTGGAGAGATGGCTCAGTGGGTAAGAGCATTGCCAGCTCTTCCAAAGGTCCTGAGTTCAATTCCCGGCAACCACATGGTGGCTCATAACCATCTTTAATGAAGTCTGGTGCCCTCTTCTGGCCTGTAGACATACACATAGACAGAATATTGTATACATAATAACTATTTTTAAAAAAAAGTTATGATGGTGTGGAAGTAACATGTACTTGGTCAAGTTCTGTGTTTGGGACTTGTAGGGTGATGATCTAGAGTATGACGCCTTTTCTCAGTTTGGGGCAGAGAGCTGCTGCTGCCAGTCAACCACTACCTGGGGGAAGTAAAGGATGGAAGGTAATTTACAGTATACCATATTTCTAAGCATCATGTTCAAAATATTAGTTTTATCACATGTCTTTGAGTTGTAATATTTTTAGCTGTTGACAGATTTATAAGAAAAAAGTGTCTTTACATTTCCAAGAGTATCTGTACTCCTGTTTGTACTCTTGTTTTGGATGTATTTCTTACACACATAAATAAGCACATTATAATGAATTTAAAAATATATCTAAGACTGAAGAGATGATTTAGTACATAGAAGTGCTGCTTAAGATCTGAATTCAACCCACAGGTTCTGCTTACTAGAAGGAGAGTATCAACTCCTGAAATTTATCTCCTGACTTCTAAGTGCACACCATGTCAAGTGTACCCACCTGTGGACACACATTCAATATGTAAATGTAAGCATATTCACCTAGTCTTGGTTAGAATGCAACAGCATTTCTTTTGCTATTGGGTAATAATTTCCTATCACTCAGACAATTTCTTTAATGAATATAATTAAAGCCTACATAGAAAAATATCCTACCTGAGAGTGAACCAGATTGATACATATTTTACCTGCAATAATTAAAAAGGTAATCTTATCATTTCTAATTTAATGGGTCCCAATTTATTCTTTTAACAGATAAAACTCTGGCATTGTGGACAATATGATTAGATTTGAAATTATCTATTTTAAGAAGACACACCCATTAACCTGTCTGTGAACACATTTCCAGGGGGATATCTGAGAGAAGACTCAGCTTAAAATTGGCACCATCACAAAATAAATCAAAAAGAAAAATACTGAACCAGCTGAATGGAAGGATTCATATCTTTGTGCCTCCTGACTTCAAACAAACTGGACATTCTGTCAGTCTGCCTTGTTCCATCAGGAAAAAACATCCCATTCAAATACGAGCCAAAATGAGACTTTCTTTAAGTTGATTCAATCAGAAATTTTGTTGTAGGTACAAAAATAGCAACTGATATAATAAGATATGTTTGAGACTTCAGTGAGACACTCTAACATATCCATTGTCTGGTGACACACAAGAATGCCTCCCCCACACTCATTTTCTTCTCTGACAGATGTCTTGAAATCAGCTTCAAGAGCACTGTATTCAACACGTCTGGGGGGGGGGGTTATACAAAGATGTTTTCATCATGATAGTAGCTTCTCTCCACAGAATTTGAACTAAGAAAAGTGGAAGAAAGTTGGTTACCAACAACCAGGAGAATCCCTAAAAAGAAATGCTATAAATTGAGAGAAGGAGGCAGGAATTCAATAGGCAATTTGTGTATACAAAACAGCAATCAGAGACCTTTTCTGGGAATCAATTCTGGAAGTTTCAGGTGAGAACTTGCTCTCATTATTCTGTTTAAAAAGCAATAAATACCTGGGATTTGTGATTGTAAAAGCTGCTAGTCTTCAAAGTTGGCATAGACATTTATTTTAAAAGTGGAGAAATGCTCTACGTATTTCAAGCCAGGAACAAAGCACAAGTGCTCACATAGATGCCCCTGCTTGTCTCTAATAGTTTGTGGTCAAAATATTGTTGTCTTAACCCCAAGACCTCTAGTTTTGGAGAGATGGCTTAGAGGTTAAAAGCACTTTCTGATTTTGTAGAGGGTTCTAGTTTGAAAAATTCTAAGACCAGCATGAAAGATTCCAGGCTTTGTCATTTCAGTTTCAGGGATCTGACATTCTTGTCTGTGTTCACCAGGCAATGAATTCATGTGTATGTGCAGGCAAATATTCATATGCATAAAATCAAAATAAATAAATCACTTAAATATCAAGACTGCCTCTGTTAGTATTTACTCTTAACAAAAATGAGATATTTTATATGCATTCATTCAATAATTTGTTTTAAAGAAATATAACTAGTTGAAATCTAGAGAAAACAAAAATAAAAGTATTTTCCAACATTAAAAATACATTTAAATGTGAGTAACGCCTTGAACTCAGAAAACATGGCTTCTGGGAAGCTGACTCAACTGACATATTAACAGGGCTGAAGTGTTCTTGAAGTGATTTTGCTACTGGCTACCTGGGTAGAGAAGAGAAAAGAATTAGAAAATAATTATTCCATAGATAACTTCCTGAAAGTTTCCTGAAAACACAAGCAACCCCCCCCCCCCGACTATACACTGAGATATGGTGTACCAGGGACCTATTGACTCTCCCCAGATGTTTAACCAGGGTCCAGGGCTGCATTCCCTGGAGAGGGCAGTGCACATGCAGTCCTGTCATGCTCCATGATCCTTGTGAAGTTAGACTTCCTTTGGTAGAGGAAGAAAGGTGACCCTGCAGAAGGACCCTCAATGTTGCAATGAGATTCTTTCTTAATGGAATGCTCTGTGAAGCAACTTACATGACATTTCTCTCATTTGCTTCTTGTCTTTCCACTCTTCAAGATGAGTCAGTTGACAAAGTCAAGCCACCCTCAGACTTCATGATCATATTTTGCCTAGATGGATTGGTGGCTTAGTGTTACGAATTCATACAACTGTTTCCTTGATTTCTTTTCCCTTGGAGGCATGTCCCACCTGTGGCCAACTGCCAACATGTGAGTGAGTGACTGAGAATACATATTCATAAAAATACTTAAATACTAGATTTTTATAACTATTCTTAGTAACTTAAGTGTGTGAATATGAAGCAGGAGTGTTGTAGAAGATGCTGCTGTGTGTGTGGGGGGGGCAGGCACTTTGCACCAGCGGCCTCTGTCCCAGAAACAGCAGCTAAAATAGGAAGCACTCAGAGGTGTCACTTCCCTCCTAAACGTGGGGCCTTTGAAGCATATAAGAAAGCCATTTAATGAACAGGAAGGACAGATGATACCACTTCTTCCAGGCCCATTGATATCTAAATTCTTAAGTATAAAATAGGAGACCATAATCTCTATATTCCTCATTAATGGAGCACTGTAAACTGACCAAATGCCTTTCACAAAATTTGTGAAACTAAGTCTTAGTATGGCTCAGAGATTAATGGATATGCCATATTTCACAAACAAAAAATTGCTGATTATTGAGTAGTTTCTGTATTTATAAAAATTTTATGGGATTTATTTGAAATCATTTTAAACATCTATTATAGTATTATATATGTATGTATAACAGATACCATGTGATTGACTCACACCTGTGTGCAAACCATTACAAGCCAAAGTGTTGCCTCTAAAGTATTTGGGGAATCTGTAGCGTTAAGAGGGTCTTTTGCCACATGCAGTAATTTCATCTCCTAGTACTTACTAGAAAGCCATGCACAGTTCTGTAATAGTTGCAATAAACCAGGAAACTGGGCTTAAGAAACAGCCTGTATGATTTCAAGAATCATCTGAGTGACTCTTATTCTCTATAAGAATTGAGAACCACCAGAGGTCGATGTCTTTATCCACACCTCAACAAAGCAAGGCTAGCAAAGAGACAGAAAAAGGGTCTTCCCAGAAGTAGGAAATCACAGACTTATGTGGAAAATATACAACTTCAGATCCTTATCAAAGCCTCTGAGACATAAAACCCAGGGTGCTGCTGATCTTTGAGAATTTAAGCCCTCCTATACCAGGAAAATCAAGAGACATTTCCTCCCCCATATGCAACTTTAAGGAGGCATGGAAGCCAATTTTGGAAGACCTCCATTTGTGAAAGAAAACAGTACTGGGTCTGCGTGGTAATCGGTACAATACTATTGGGCTCCTACGGTGCACTTGGTAGCCCCTCTCCAGTGGCAGGAAAACACTGGTCCAATGTAGAGACAGGACAGGGACATTGAGTCTATAATCTGTCACACAGAGACATGCATTCAATTTATATTTACATAGTCCTTATACTTATCCCAAGACATCACCAAATTATTTCACATTTGTGAGTTTGATACATGAGGGTATATATGATTAGGAAATATAATCAGTAAGAACAGAGTCACAGGCCAGGTGGTGATGGTGTACACTTTAACCTCAGCAATAGGGAAGCAGAGGCAGGCAGATCTCTGAGTTTGAGGCTAGCCTGGTCTACAAGAGTTAGTTCAACAGGCACAAAAACTATACAGAGAAACCCTCTCTTGAAAAACCAACCAATGTGTGGGTGCACCCCTCGTGGTCCTGACTTACTTGCTTATGTTCTCCCTCCTTCTGCTCCTCATTGAGACCTTGGGAGCTCAGTCCGGTGCTGGAGCTCACCAAGGCCAGCTGGACTGTGACTGAAAAAGCATGGGATAAAACCGGACTCTCTGAACATGGCGAACAATGAGGGCTGATGAGAAGCCAAGGACAATGTCACAGGGTTTTGATCCTACTTAATGTTCTGGCTTTGTGGGAGCCTAACCAGTTTGGATGTTCACCTTCCTAGATATGGACGGAGGGGGGAGGACCTTGGACTTTCCACAGGGAGGGGAACCCTGACTGCTCTTTGGACTGGAGAGGGAGGGGGAGAAGAGTGGGAGGAGGGGGAGAGGGGCGGGAGGAGGGGGAGGGAAATGGGAGGCTCAGAGGAGGCAGAAACTTTTTTTTCTCAATAAAAAATTTAAAAAAAAAAAGAAAAAGAAAAACCAACCAATGAGACAAACAAACAAAGAAAAAGAACAGAGTCAGAACTTTTGGCTAAAGAAAGCCCTTCTTTGTTGTAAAATGACCTTACTACATGATTTTTCTATCTTTTCTGCATGTTAAAGTAGTCAGACACATATTTCACGGTTGTATCCCTTAGCTTTAACTGACAACTTTTCATAGCATTTAGTCAACTGAGAATAGCTTGGATTGGGGAATTTTCCTGATGTGATGTGCCTATGGATATGTCTGTAGGAGATTGTATTGATTGTTAACTGATGAAAGAGGACATAGTGGCAGGCAACACCATTCTCTGATCATGGGTTACAGAAATGATAGGTAAGCATGGATCAGAAAGCAATATTCCTGCATAGCTATTGACTTCATTCAAGTGATACTGTGACCTGGAAGTACAAGCCAAATAACTACTTTCTTAGTTGAGTTGCTCTCAATCATAATTTTTTATCACAGGAACAGAAAATCAAAAATAATGACAGCCCAATTTAGTAGTGTGGGAGTGGAGTCTTTTTAGGAAGCACAGTTTGTGTTTTCTTTATATTTATCTCTTATACTTTTAGCCTTACAAAGACAGGTGGAAAGTGAAAAGGCATTTGCCAAAAGCAGCTAGGGAATCCTCTAAATTTCCCTTAATCACACAAATTGTCTTGTAGCCAATGTTTTATTTCTGTTGGCTTGAATTACAGAAGAATTAATTTTGCCTTGGCACAGTTTGCAGTGCACACTTAAGGTATATATAACATTCTGAGACTTTGCTCTTAATTCATTTATACTGGGTCTATTAAATAGACTTAAAGCTGTTTTGAATTTAATTGGTGGGTCAATTTATTATATGACTGACCAGTGAATCACCATATCCTTTTTAAAGACGGTGAAACCTGACATGTCTATGTTATGACTCCAATGGCCTTGTGCATACTGACTATAAATGAGGAAGAATTACTGCATAGGTCTTCAAAGAAGGCCTTTCTCACCAGCAGTGCAGGAACATTTCCGAACTGCTGGTGGGAATGCAATCTGGTACAGCCCCTTTGGATGTCAGAGTGACAATTTTCAGAAAACTGGGAAACAACCTTCCTCAAGACAAAGTAATACCACTTTTGGGTATGTAGTCAAAGGATGCTCAATCATGCCACAAGGATATATGCTTAACTATCTTCATAGAAGCATTCTTTGTCATAGCCAGAACCTGGAAAAACCTAAATGCCCCTTGACCAAAGAAGAATGGATAAGGAAAATATGGTACACTTACACAATGGAGTACTACACAACAGAAAAAAATAATGACATCTTGAATTTTGGAGGAGAATGAATAGAGGTAGAAAACATCATTTTGAGTAAGGTAACCCAGACCCAGAAAGACAATTATCATATGTACTTACTCATAGGTGATTTTTAAACATAAAGCAAAGAAAGCCAGCCTACAAACCACAATCCCAGAGAACCTAAGACAACAATAAGGACACTAAAAGAGACTTATATAGATCTAATCTACATGGAAAGTAGAAAAAGACAAGATCTCCTGAGTAAATTGGGAGCATGGGGACCTTGAGGGACGGTTGAAGAGGTGTGGGGAGAGGGAGGGAGTGGAGCAGAGAAAAATGTAGAGCTCAATAAAAATCAATTTAAAAAAGAAGAAACTTCTCCAAGTATAAGTAGAAGATGACAATTCATATTTAAATGGTACTGTCTTAAACTTGAGATGTTAGTAAGATGTTTCTCACATGAATTATTTTTTCAACTTGAAATGAAAGATTCAAATAATATATTTGCTTTTATAACTTATATGACTCTTTGACCCTCTATATGTTATAGTTAACTGAATAACAAGGCCTTCATGTGAAGTTAAAAATAATGAAACACTGATAGTGTCCTGCAACATGCAGATCTTATATAATGGTACATACGTAGAAATGTAAACTTGGATTTGTTCATTCTTTGCTCTTCTATCTATAACCCACAATGTTTTGAAGTTAGTGAAACCAATACCCATTGGTTGCCTTACAACTTCTGTCACACATGGTCAAATACATGCATTTATATTTGCATATGTGTAAGTGAGTATTCAATAAA
This sequence comes from Microtus pennsylvanicus, assembly GCF_037038515.1. NCBI lineage: Eukaryota > Metazoa > Chordata > Mammalia > Rodentia > Cricetidae > Microtus > Microtus pennsylvanicus. The sequence continues at coordinate 74,997,980 of NC_134590.1, read as the reverse complement.
AGGTTATTTTAACATGTTTCTTCTAGTGTTAAAATGAAATATGTCAATAGACAACCATAATGTAGGTCTTCATTTTGTTTTCTTTCTTTAAAAAGATCAATTGTAAGTTTGCATAGTATCACTGATTGTGGAAAAACTTATTCATTCCTGAAGTCTGACTAAAAAAAAATTAAAATTAAAAAGACCTTCCAGATACTCGATTTATCTATTATCTATCATTTGTCAGAAAAAGTCTGGAATGCACTTGAGCTTGAGAATAACTAAGTAACACCTAATAAACAATAATACTAAATTACTTAAAACTATGTTGATATCATCGAAATGCTTTAAACTTTTAGAGTTATTATATACAATTAGAGAGGTTCATAACACTTAGTCTATCCACATACAAAATACATATTCAAAATATACAGTGAGTTAATTCGATTATTTTAAATTTATTGAGATTTTATTTGTATTGTCCCAATTTTGATAAAATAATTATGTTCATTAATGTAGTTTATAAAATGCTGTATGATCTATTGGTGTGTGTGTGTGTGTGTGTGTGTGTGTGTGTGTGTATGTGTGTTTGCTTATATACTAACAGAAATAAATGATTGGTAGAAAACAAAGTAGTTTAATCTTATATTTAGAAGTGGAATACATACTTAAATATGCCACGTATTGTTGTATTCTTTTCAAGATAACTCTCATTGTTTGAAAGCCATTAGTTTTTACCTGGAGGTAATATTTTAATCATCTATGAATGTGTCAAAAGAAGAAGAAACACACATACTTTAAAATATTGTATTTTCATACCTAAGAATTTCATTGTTAAATTCTTTTTATTTATTTATTTTTTTGCTTGTTTGCTTGTTTTGGTGCTTTATGAGTCTCTCTATGCAGCCTTGACTATCCTGAAACTAGCTGTGTAGACTAGGTTGGCCTTCCAACTGATTGCCTCTGACTTTCAAAATCTGATATTAAAAGTGTACACTCCTACAGCCAGTCCATGGTTACATTATATCTGAGTAAACTGTATGTATTCACATACCTGCATATGCACTGCATTAAAATGTAGTTTATTGGAAATAAACAAATCTAACTGTGAAAGTATACAGCTTTGCTAGAACATCTTAAACCCATGTGACTAAGAAAGCATGTCATTCTCATATGTTAAATTAATCGTCTGTTTCTTATTCTCTAAGCATTTGATATGAACTACATACATTACTATACATGTGTGTGTTTCTAAAGTGTTGAATGTAAGCGAAAAACATTCAATAACCTATCTTTCAAATTTAGAGCTTACCCTAAATAAAATTAATAGAAAACTACATCCTCAAATTTGTATATATACATGAACTTGCTTATCCATGGTGTATCACTTTTTTTTTACATATCCTAATTTTCCTTTCTGATTTTTTACCTCTAGTATTATTAATTGAATCTTTCACTCAATCCAGACAAAATAGTGTACCACTGAGCCGGATTCCAAGCTCTTTTGTTTTATTTAATCTTGAGAAAGATTCTCACTATTCTGCTCTACCTGGCCTTGAAGTTAGCCATACTCAGAATGACCTTATTTTGTGATTTCCCTGCTTCAGTTTAATGAGCACCTGTGATTACAGACACATTTCACCAGCCTGTTGACCCTTGAACCTCCTTACCTCTGCTCTTGTGTCTGGGGAATGAACAGCTTATTCTTCAGTTTATACCACAGGTAAACTCAGGAGGGGCAGGCTGAGTGTTTAAAACTGCTGATTCTGCGCAGATGAGCACTGATTCCACCTCACCATTTCCAGCAACTTTTCTCGTGTCAGATCAGCATCTATTACTAAACACAACTTAATGTAGCTAATTGCTGGGGAAAGTGAACTCTTTCTTTAAGTTTTAGAGAATTGAACAACTTATCATTTCTTCTAGATAAGAGTGTGCATGAATTATCCCAAGATTACTGATTTTCCCATTGTTTGGCACAAAATTATGAAATGCTTTTTAAAGAAAGCAAATGTTTATGCAACTCAGTTTCCAATTATTAAATATTGACCCTTGCTAGTTACTGCAATACTCATTTCTCAATTATTCTACTTAATAAACTCCGAGTATTCTATTAGTGGCACATAAAAAAAAAAGAAAAACATTAGCAGCTTTAATGTGCTAATTAGACAATTTTGAAGACAAAATTCTCTTTTGGGTATTATTGAAAGCACTGCATAATAAACATATTTTTACATCAATATAAACCTTTTTTTTATTTTTATATGTATGGGCATTTTGCTTGTATATAAGTCCGTGTATCATGTGGATGCAATGACTGAAGTTGCCAGAAGAGAATATTACATCCCCTGAAGTAGAGTTTAGGTGTTTGTGAGTTGTCATGTCAATGCAGTGAATCAAAACTAGGGTTTCATTGAAAAGCAGTCACTGCTTCTAATTGCCGAGACAGCTCTCTGGCCCCTAACTATATTTTAATACACATATTTCCATGTCTACTTGTATGCACTGATGTGAATGTACATGTTTACAAGATAGATAAAGTTTTTTACAGAAAACTAGAGTAGGACAGTAAAAAAATCTTTGTAATTTTGAATTATCAAAGCTTCTACCCTAGCATGAAGATTTTGTACTGTAATTTAAATAACTTTTAAAAAAACTAATTCTCATTTACACCTGAAATTAAGCATTTTGCATATTAGTTGATCAAGGTTATGACAAAAGTAATATGAGTAAAATAACATTTATTCTACAGAACAAATTATTAGTAATTTTAGATGATAAATATGAATATTTACAAATTTATAGTCATCTGAATTCTTTATGGAAGCTGAACTACAGTATGTCAATCTTTTCAGAAACCTTTTCAAACATGCTAAATTATAAAAATGCCTATGGTGATAAAAAATTAAATATCATTAAATGACTATAGACTGTAATTTTCAGGTAAAACATTTAAATCTCAGAAGCCTAAGCCCAAGTAAAATATTTAAAACTTTCTCCCAGCATAGTAGTTTAATGCCAGTCACACTCAAAAGCATTTATAAAGAGATTCTGATTTCCAAGTAGAGGGGCATCCAGCAGAATATTGCATACAAATTGCTTTTGTTTTCTGTGCTGGGACTCTCTGCCTGGTCAAGCCTTTGTCAATCCTGATCAAGTCAAACCCTTTGTAATGCATTTTATGATGCATTCTCCCGATGTGCTTTCAATAATTCAGAGAAGACATAGCTCATGAGAAAGGCTAAATAGCATTGCAGAAGTAGACAAAGACTTGACATCTTTATTTATGGATTTTGGGGCATCTATTCTGCCTGGTGTGTTAATGGTTACACAGACTGTTTGCTAGTGTGTGGAAGAATACTCTGTGATAAAGCGAGCTGATAATTTAACATGGGATATGGGAGTGGGAGTTTTGGAAGCTTTAGAAAGTTGAGCCCACAGGGGCCTGGGTACCAGAAGCCTAGAATATCCAGAAAGAAAAAGAAACACCCTTTTTCCTGATTATCTCATGGCTATTTATTAATAACCAATTCAATACAAAGTTTTGTCTGATTAAAGTGCTTTTCTAAGACTGAAGATTTCGGTGACTGTAACACAAGGGCCTGCTTGTTGTGGTTTCTGTCTTTCCCAGTTCCCACAGCCGGTAAGCCCCAAATAAAATCACACAGATGTCTATTTTAATGATAAATTGATTGGCCCATTTGTCTGCTTGTCTGTCTGTCTCTTTCTCTCTGTGTATTTATGTTTTTATATGTATACAGATGCAAATATATGTGTAGGTAGTCCTCCATCTGTCAGTATCCTGGAACTTAATAAGTAGGCTAAGCTAGCCAGCTAGCAAATTTAGCATCTACCGATTCCAACCTCCCTAAAGCTGAATTAAAAGTGTGCATCATCACACTCACCCTTACCTTATAATTTAGTTTTCAAAAATTTGATTATAGAAATGTAGAAAACTTGATTATACAGATTATCATTTGTACCTTGTTATTAGTCATAGCTTATAGAGTTTTATATCTCATAAGTTCATACTGAAGTCTTTAATATTTACAACTTAATTTTTCTAACAGCTTCAATGATAATTTTAATAGACCATGTCTGCAATAAGATTAGTACTAGAAAGAAAGAATGAGATAGTCTCATTATTTTCTTTCCTTTTAGAAATATATTAAATGGAAATAAACTTTCAGACTACAAGCAGCAAGTAAACCTAAAGTCTTGAATAATCTTTTACCTAAATAATGGGAACATGTGATAAAATGCATTACAACAAAGAAAATTCCAGATTATTATACTCACAAGTTCAGCCAAACCTTAAAGAAAGAAATTTTTATCTATTCTACACAAAATTTTCCTGAAGATTAAAGATGAGAGGTCCCTTCTAAATCTATTTTAAGGGTCTAGGAATATTGATCATCATCAGACAACATCAAAAGAAGATATCAAAAGAGAGTAAAGCCAGATATAAGTATTCCTCATCAAAGAACAAACACACAAAATCCCCCATGGCATTTGAACATGCCACTTGAACTGGCAGATAAGAGCATAATGCATTTTAAGTAACTAGAGTTTACCCAAGTATAAAGTGAGTAAACCCTCAAAAGTCAGTTGTTACAATTATATGCATGAAAGAAGTAAAGAAAATACCTGCAGTCTCATCTCAGTGAACAGGTACAAAATAGTTTATAATTTATGTCATCTTGTCAAGATTGAAAAAAAAAACTCTCTTGGAACTGTAAACAAAGAAAATTTCATTAATCTCTTAAAGTTCATTTACCCAAACCCAACATCAGGTTTAGTGATCTATGTCTGATTGATTCATTTCTCTTGTCAAAATGACAGTGCCAAACATGTACAGTAACCTTCACCATTTCCGTTGAAGTCCAATATCTCACCTTGGTAAAAAAGAGAAATCACGACCCTGCATATTAGATAAAGCCGCCTGCATTTGTAGATGAAATGCCAGCACTCACCGAATACTTCAAAGGGTGGTGCTCTCTAATTGTGGTGCACTCTAGAGAAGCTAAAAATACAAGAACGAAAACATGTTGAGTTGTGCCAAACAGAAGATGTGTTTGCCAAGGAGAGGCTTGGTTTCCAACTGCATTGTGGTGGTGATTACGCAGTAATATCATTAATGTGTATGCATGCATGTGTATAAAGCCTCCCCTTCTGGCTTAGGGACAATTTCTCTTTCTTTTTCAGTGAGAAATATCTCAGTGTGGCAGTGAGAGCATATGTTTGGGTAATCTCAGCATGAACTCTGTATATTCACTGTGAGTCTTGGGAGCTCTTTTCGATTGGATATGTTCAATGACAAGAGAATCTGTTTCTAAACCCAACATGTTTTGGGACCACCGACTCTGTGTCTTATCCCACTGCTTGACCAGGGCACACCTTACAACTCTAGCATTACATATTCTGGATAGCACATGTGGCTTTTTCTTCTTTAAAATACCATCTTTCAGATATTGGTGGCTTTTCAGATGTGGACCTGGGCAGTTTCAGGAGTGTTCTTAATGTGAACATGCAGATTGGAATCTCTTGATTTACATGACTTTTAAGTGTTTCCTGGGTTAAGATTGTGACCAACCATTCCATAGGTCACCCATGATGCTTACCTTAAGTACAGTTCCAGTCTTTTAAAAACACCCATTCGGGCTGCTAGCAGATCAAAACTATCAACGGGCAGTTTGCATCTGCTGTTGTCTAGGAAGTTGAGACAATAGTAGGCATGCTTACTTCTGACCAAAGAAAGCTAAGCCATTTGCTGAAATTCATTCCTGGGCTTTTCCTGTTTCTCCTGTCACTTAAATGTAGCTCTTTTGAGTTCATGAGCAATTATTAAACCATGGATGAGATTGGGTCAGGTACCTTGGTACCTTAAGTTAAATTTGTTCTCAATTTATACTTTCAGTGAAAGAGACAGTCTTTCTTTGTTGTCCACATTGTAATACAGTGACTACTCAGAAGCCACCAGGATACAAGTAAGCCAGTTGGAACTTTCCTGGGGAAACACCATAGGGACAATGACCTCACTGCAGTCTTCAAGTTCTAAACTGAAGGGATCCTCTTATTTCAGGCAGTGAGAAGCTGGGACAGAAGCCTGAACTACCACACTGCAGAAGGATCTGTGAAGCTGTATACAGTTCAGGCTCACATGACACCTAATTCCAAAAGTCTATATTTACTTTATGGTAAGAATTTTAATAATTTTGTTATAAAGATAAAAAGCAGTACATAGTACATACTAAATATATTTTTAGGAATGTTATATGAGATATGGGAAGGCAAAGAACAATGGAAGCTAAAATTTTAGTGTCTCTAGTCACTCCAAATTTCTTTCATCAAACATTGTGGAGAGAGATAACCCCTGCAAAAATCACCTAATTTATTCCTCAACCATACAAGATGCTTTCTAAGTAAGCAGGATCATATATTATCCACTTGTCCAATGATTCATAATGGTTTTCACAGGAATGCCGACTCCTCCCTCCATGACACTGTATATAATCTTCCAGGAGGTAGCATCCCAGAGGCAACAGTATTTTGGGGTAACAAGCTATCAAACATACACTCTTTGCAAAGAAAAGATCATTTTTTTTATTTTTGATTAAATCGTTTTTTTTATTGAGAAAATGAGAAAAAAAAAACAAGTTTCCACCTCCTCCCAGCCTCCCATTTCCCTCCCCCTACTCCCACTCTTCTCCCCCTCCTCCCACCCTTCTCCCCCTCCCCCCACTCCTTTCCTCTCCCTCTCCAGTCCAAAGAGCAGTCAGGGTTCCCTGCCCTGTAGTAAGTCCTAGGTCCTCCCCCCTCCGTCCATATCTAGGAAGGTGAACATCCAAACTGGCTAGGCTCCCACAAAGCCAGAACATGAAGTAGGATCAAAACCCCGTGCCATTGTCCTTGGCTTCTCATCAGCCCTCATTGTTCGCCATGTTCAGAGAGTCCGGTTTTATCCCATGCTTTTTCAGTCACAGTCCAGCTGGCCTTGGTGAGCTCCCAATAGATCAGCTCCACTGTCTCAGTGGGTGGGTGCACCCCTCGTGGTCCCGACATCTTTGCTCATGTTCTCCCTCCTTCTGCTCCTCATTGGGACTTTGGGAGCTCAGACCAGTGCTCCAGTGTGGGTCTCTGTCTCTATCTCCATCCATCACCAGATGAAGGTTCTATGATGATATGTAAGATATTCGTCAGTATTGCTATAGGATAGGGTCATTTCAGTTTCCCTATCCTCAGCTGCCCAAAGAACTAACTGGGGACCTCGGCTTGGGCACCTGGGAGCCACTCTAGGTTCAAGTCTCTTGCCAACCCTAAGGTGGCTCCCTTAACTAAGAATTGTGCTTCCGTGCTCCCCTATCCAACCTTCCTTTATCCCAATCCTCCTTTTTCTCCAAGTTCCCCCCTTCCTCCCCTTCTCCCTTTTCTCTCCCCATCTCCCCTTACCCCCATCCCACCCCACCCCCAAGATCTCACTTTTCTCTCCGGCAGCTTTGTCTACTTCCCATAGACAAGAGGATAACTATATGTTTTTCCTTTGGTTCACCTTCTTACTTAGCTTCTTTAGGATCACCAATTGTAGGCTCCGTGTCCCTTATTTATGGCTAGAAACCAATTATGAGTGAGTACATCCCATTTTCATCTTTTTGGGTCTGGGTTACCTCACTCAGGATAGTGTTTTCTATTTCCAGCCATTTGCATGCAAAATTCGAGAAGTCATTGTTTTTTTACCGCAGCATAGTACTCGAATACGTAGATATTCCACACTTTCTTCATCCATTCTTCCATTGAAGGACATCTAGGTTGTTTCCAGGTTCTGGCTATTACAAATAATACTGCTATGAACATAGTTGAACAAATGCTCTTGTCATATGATAGGGCATCTCTTGGGTATATTCCCAGGAGTGGTATTGCTGGGTCCAGGGGTAGGTTGATCCCAAATTTCCTGAGAAACCGAAACACTGATTTCCAAAGTGGTTGCAGAAGATTGCACTCCCACCAGCAATGGATGAGAGTACCCCTTCCTCCACAGCCTCTCCAGCAAAGGCTATCATTGGAGTTTTTTATTTTAGCCATTCTGACAGATGTAAGATGATATCTCAAAGTTGTTTTGATTTGTATTTCCCTGATCGCTAAGGAGGTTGAGCATGACCTTAAGTCACTTATTTTCCAGGTTGTTCTATGCTGCCTCGGGACCAAAAGGATGAGATGACTACTCCTTATGAAAATTACTGAAGGGAGTCAAAATACTGTCAAAGTGCTTGGTGTAGTTCAGGAACACTGGATACACTTGGATGCTACTCCTTCTCTTCTCTTCATCTTTTCCCCTGTTTCTTCTTTTTTACTGACCCCAAAATCTGTGGTGGCTCCTTAGGGCTTAAAAAGGGAAGAATAAAAATCAAATTCCAAGGAAATGAGAGTAGAATAGGAAATTTTGTTTATTATTAAAATCAAATTTTATTGTTATTGTTCCTCTATGCTATGGTTTCTAGAGAATTTCCGTGAGTTTTTCAAATTTATTTATTGGTTTCCATTAGATAACATTTCATTATATTATCTAATTACTTGGACAGGAATAAGATTTAATAGAATCCACGTTATGATAAAACTGTTTTAACTTCCATCATCCTTCTTCATTCATGTTCTATAAATACTTGTTTCTGGTAATTTTTTAAGGTAACTCAGACATTAAATCTAAGTTCTAGTCTAATTTCTGGTCACTTGTGATGTTTTCTGTAAGAAGATAAGTCTGAAGTAATCCCACAGTCATTCTGAATCTCCAAAGAACACATTAGGCACAGGAAAGTGAGATGGGGTATCTTTTCCATCCATAGGGAGAATTAAAATTAATAACAATTGTTCATGCCTCTGGCACAAATTATTGGCAGCAACATTACTTGGATTTGAAACAGGAAAAATTCTATAAAAGATATTTTTTAAAATACTAGATAATTAGTTGTTTCTTGATTGGCACGAGCAGTTGGCAGGTGTTTCATCACTTCTCCTATCTCTGGAAGGTCTAAAAATGAAATAACTCCGCCAATCCATATTTCTATAAGATGATTTTATATAAATCGAAAGATGCAAAAGGTCCTGAAGTTGACAAATATTAAAATTATTTAACTATGAAAACAGAATCTTTTTCATTCTAACAAGAATATTCATAAAATATTTTTGTTAAATTTCTGGTATATAAATATATAATAAAATTATATATACTTATATATATAATATATATATAATTTTATTAATTTTTTTGTCACCTTGACAGAGGCAAAGTTTACCTGGGAATAGGGAATCTCCAAGCAGAAAATGTCCCATCAGATTGGTCTGTAAATAAGTCTATGGAACATTCTGTTTATTAGTGATTGATGTGAAAGTGCCCAACTTGCTGTGGACAGTGCATCCTTTGGGCAGGTGGTCCTCTGTTGTGTAAGAAAATAAACCGAGCAACTTGTGGGGAACAAGACAGAAAACAGCAATCAGTCATGACTTCTGCTCCAATTCCTGCTTATAGACATTTGCCTTGAATTCATATCCTCACTTCCTTCAAAAGTAAACTGGTAACTGGAATTTTGAGCTTAAAATAATAGCAACAACAAAATAAAACACCACTTTTTTCCACAAATTGCTTTTTTGTCATAAAGCTCTAGAACCTTAAGACAGACTTCAGTATCATGAGTAGGACCTATTGTTTGGGGGAAGGTCATGGAGGTATTTCGAACTTTGGGCTGGATAAACCACTCTTTATTCAGAGCTTAATGGGCTGATCTATGAGATCTTAGAAGATAAAGGTGGTGAGAACAATACAGATGATGGATGCATGGCTTGTAAAGTTTCAGGAGGAAGTAAAGACTATCAGTGTCATTTATAAAGTAATTTTAATTCAGAATCTGCAGTTCTAGTCTGCTGGGACTGAAGAGTAATCTGTGAGTGAATAAAGACTACCATGACTGAAGCAAAAATATTCTGGCAAGTGGTTCCTCAGGATCAGCACACAGAACCTGTGTTGCACAGATAACCAATACCTCATGCTTTTCAGTGAACTTGGTAATGTATAAGAGTTCTCTAAATGATGTTGGTTTGAAGGTATGAAAAGGTTCCATAGGGAAAAATTGAGGACTGTCAACATGTGGCAAGATCAGAATTCCTGAAGATTACAAATACGAGTATTGGTGAAGGTGGAGCCTTGGTCCTGTCTCAAAGCAATGTGCTAGACTTTGTTAACTCCCCATGGGAAGCTTTACCCTCTCTTAGGAGTAAAGGGGAGAGTGAGATGGAAGAAAAATGGAGGGAACAGGAGGAGGAGGCGGAGTGGGAACTGGGATTGATATGTAAAATAAGAAAATAAAGGAACACGAGATTGTACAACATATTCCTCCATTATCTTTTGAATAGGGAACAATATTCCTTCCAAAGAATATGACACATATTATTGAATTTAATTCAATATTGCTAAATTAAGGTTCCTTCTGGATTGTTTTATAATTCTAAGCAATATATTGTTGACCATGAATACAAAGAAATTGTGGTAAACTATAGTCATAAGAACTGAATGTCAGTAATAGCATTCTAAATATTTGTCCTTATGCCCAAAGATGAATGCAGTCCTCAAAACTCATCAAGGAAAATCCTCTTTGCAACTGACATGGACCATAATAGAAAGCTACATCCAAACAAAATACAAAATTTTACAGCTCAGTCTCAATTGATTTTTCTATAATACTATTCCCATACCTATGCCACAGGCATCATTGTGGGAAACAAGACAGGAAAATTAGAAGACCCAAAGGAACAGAAATATCTGTGAGATTGTCTCCTAGGAATATAAGAAACTACACCCATGACATCTCAAAACATAAATATTTAAGCATAATTTGTATAAGTAAAACAGCAATAGACATGCTAATGTAGATGAAGGAACAATACAAGGAAAAGGGAGACTTCAACCCTATGCAGAGAAGTTTGGGCAACTAAGTAATACTGAGAATGGTAGAAATAACAGCAAACAATCAGCCCTGAAAGCATATGTAAAAGTAGCATTAAGCAGATTGAACTGTTGTATTTATGCTATTGTATTTATATATTTTGGAGTGTGTGTATGTGTGAGTGCGTTAAACAATTAAAAAAAACAGCCCACAAAATTGAGAGAGCATAGATTACATTTTAAATTTCAAAATAAAGGAAACAACATAAAATTTTAAAAACTCAAACTATCCTCAGAGAAGTAATTGAAACACAAACATTAGTCAAGAGTTGTGAAAATACAAGATTTTCAATGAGATTGGCTTCTTTGCTGGAGACACAAGAGAAGTGCTGGCACTTTTGGAGAAACAACAGAGGTTCAGAGCAGTCCTGGTCTGGTTGTTGAAGGAGATTGCAGAAGAGAGGTGCTAGAGACAGGTGCAAATATGAGATAGTAATAATCCTTATTAACTTCTAAAGTTCTAGAAAAAGAAAGAATTCCAAAAGATAGAGAGCAAAATTAACAGAAACCCCGTGATGCCAAGTATGTAAACTAAATGGGAAGTTCAAAGCCAATTCAAGCTTGGCTAAAAACAAAGCACAATAAACATAATCTCAAATTAAAAAGTAAGAAGGTTTAATTTTCTGAGAAACCAAGGGAATTTTAAAATTGACTCAGTTAGAAACATTTAAAAGTAAATTCTAAGCTTAGATTAAATTTATGAAATGTTTTGAGCAAATGGGAGAAAATGATATTGTAAAGCCAACAAAACACCATGAACATAAAATAACAAAGAAATCGATAGAACAGTAAAACTCCCACTATAGAAGTTTGATATAAAGAAAGAACTTATATGGTAGAAAAGCATGCTTTGTAATCTGGATAGAATTGAAAATGAACTTTATGAGCACCAACCTGATGAAAGAAATATAGTGATTATACATGCATTAGTAAGCATAACTAAAGAATTTAGACACACAATGATAAAGATGAGTTTTCCAGTGGTCCACTTGAGTATGAAAGCAAATAAATTCTCCACCATTCCATATCTCTTGTATTTTATGTGCATGAAAAATATTTTCAAGTAACATTCAACATACTGAACCCATAGTATTTATGTATTTAGGAATTAACATGTATATATGTGTGCGCTTGTGTGTATATATGTGTAACATCGATTATGATTGTCACTATATTCTTATTTGTGTTACTCTCTTATATCCAGGTTTTTTCACTTTTTTTTATAAAATCACACAATTTCAGATATTTAAAGTAGTTTTTGGTTGAGTCTTTGTATGTCATCCTACTAGAAAAATGCATCTGCCATATAACATGTACTTGGTATCTCTCCTGAAATTTTCTGTATAGATATTAATACACAATGATATTTACTCTAACAAGCTATGCAGTATGCATGGCAAGACTGTGAATTTATCTGTTTCCTTACCCAATATTTGACTACACTAAAACACTGCATTTATTCTAAGAAATCACAGTGGCTGGCTGTCTCAGAGCCATTTTGGCTTTTTATCCTTGGAGTAGCATGAAACTTGGATATGTACATTCTTGATGTCTACTTAGGATAATTGACCAGATGAGCTATATATGAAGAAATGTCAAATGCCAAGATCTCTCCTTTTTCTTATGAGTGATATTTCCACCTGCATGTTTACCATTCCCTACTTTACAAAGTAATCTCATCATATCTCATACATACAATCAGTTTCCTTCTGTGGTTAGCTTCTAATGACTATATTAGGAAAAAACATGACCAGGCATGAATTTTGTCTCATGTATTCTTACTACAACATTGCCCTCTAAATTTCGTGGTGGACAAAATACTTGTGTCCGTGAGTTAGGTTCTAATTCTGTAAATAGTGTTGTGGAGTAGGCACCACCAAACACTGCTCAGACATGGATTTAAGCCAATAGAAAGTATGAGTCAGGTATTGACTAAACTGTGTGTTCAGGATCCTACTGTAGTAATAAGCATTTCTCAGAGTAAGCTTTAAAGCACACACACATACGTGCATGCGTACACACACACACACACACACACACACAGATACACATACACACACACACACACACAAACTGTACTGGGTTGACACACCTTAGTTAACAGAATCAGTTAGCCAAAAGCAGAGCCACCGAAGACAAAAACCAAGAATAAAACATAAAGAGACGATCCCAGAACTATGGACTTTGATGATTCAAGGCTTTTTGGTTTGTTTGGTTTTGATTTTTGTTTTGGCCAGTGGTACTGTCTACATGCTGGGTTTTAAGATCTGAATGGTACTTCCATCATGGGGTCAGTTGTACTAAGAACTGAAGACCTAGTAAGGTCTAAGAACCTGTCATAATAGGTTATGGGTTTAGCTTCTATTCATATCTCTTAATTGTGAGGTGACCATGAGTTCCATTGCCTCTTTTTGTTATAGTTCCTTCATCCGTTTTGCTAGAAGTGATTTAGATAATGTTTTTGTTGTATTGTATAACATATGTTAGGAATTTCCTCACTGAAAGTTAGTCAACTTTCGATACTTCTCATGTTTTCCAAGTATTGCTTGAAGACCATGTATAAGTTTGTATCAGTGTGTCATAGTTACGTACTGTCAGCTTTACACAAACAGAATAAACTGTAAAAATAAAGATTCAGCTGGATTTCCTAGATCAAATTCCCTGGATCAAATTGGCCTGTTTCTGTGTCTACATCTGTGAGATATGTGTTCTTAAAGGCTAATAGATGTAGGATAGTTGGGTCCACTGTGACTATTCTAAGGTAAGTAGGCCTAGGCTATATGCTCAAACTAACTGAGCAAGCCAGGCAGACAGGCAGAGCAAGTCAGACTAGTCTGCTGTGATCCTTTTTTTTTTTTTTTGGTGTTTTACTCCTTCAAGTTCCCATCCTAATAGCTCTCAATGAAGGATTTTGACCTGTTTTATAAGATGAAATAAATCCTTTATTCTCTCTCAATTTTTTTTTTGGTAAGGGTGTTTATCAGAGCAATAGAAAGGCAAACTAAAAAACCAGTAATTTGTTGGATCCCTTATGATTAGATACAGTGATTTCCACATCTTTGTCTGCTCACATAAATATTTCAGTGAGGTTGAAAGAATAGTGAATAGTAAATTTATAGTTGTAGTGTGATTAACTCTTTATATAAAACAACTTCTTATTGATCATATTGAATCTACTTATGCTGATATACTGATTCTAAGAGTGTAGTTGTCAGGATAATTGCTACATAGTAATTAACATTTAAATCCAATTAATTTCTTATCTATTACCTGCAGTGTTATTTTTGGTCAGCATGCTTGCACCTATCCCATTTCACAGTGACCTAGCCAAAAGGACCAGGTGGACCATTATCATCCCTAGATTATCTTCAACAGAAAACTGTTCAGGACACAATCAAGAAACAATTAGCACAAAAGCAGTTCTCATCATTAACAATCTCACTACCAGGGCTTATATATTCTTTGTTGTCATAAAGCATAATAGTGATTCATAACATTAGGCATATGTTCCTTTGCTTTATTGAGAACAAAACTGTAAATATAGATTCTTTCATCCAAAGACACCAGGAACAGATGGACAATTTACCATTCATCTATTTTCTGACTTACTGGTTTCACTGACTCTATCCTATCTCCATATATACAGGACATGGAATTTCTCTAAAAGTTTACCAAACCAAGTACAGAAGAACAGGATATGCTGGAGGATTACCTATAAGCTAATATTTAGGAGTACGAGGATTTGAAGGTCATACTAGGCTATACAATAAGGCCATAGTTTAGAGATTTAGTCCATTATCCTCTTTTCTTTTCCTTTATTTTCTTTCCTTTGATTGATTGATTGATTGATTGATTGATTTTTCTCTTTGCATAGTCCCTACCATGAGAGAGTCATGGAAGCAAATTAGAACATTTTCATTAATTTTATGTAACAAATCTTAATATAAGATTGTGTTATAGGTTTAGCTTCCACCCATTGGCCTAACCTCCCTACCTGCCCCCATTATGCAACTTGTGCTAAAACCAGACAATATAAAGGTGAAGTATTAGCTGCTATTTTCACGTTACATTCCTAGAATCTTACCAACATGACTGTTTAAACATGAAAAAGATTGATATCAGTAGAGATGCTGAAGACAAAACCTACCAGGACACAATACAATAGTCAAGTAAGAGATGCTGAGAGTGGGATAGATAGGTTTTTCAGGAAATAAAACAGCTGGTTGTTCAATATCAATGGTCTCCTAAAATATCAGTGGTACTAAATATCAATGTGTCAATGGTACACTAAACAGTACAACAGTACATATGAGTAATATTATAAACACCAAGAAAGTCGTATCTAGAAATATATATATATATATATATTAACAAATAGATGATAGATGAGAGAAAGAGAGAGAAAGAGACCAAGAATTTGAAAAAAAATATAAGAAGGGCTAAGTGGGAGGATTTGGAGAGATGAAAAAGGTGGGAGAAATGATGTAGTTATATTATAATTTCAAAAGTAAATAATGGTATTTAAAAGCAATCCTGATATTACTGTGTGGATAGCTTTGGCTTTTTGGTTATTTAGTTGACTGTTATTTTGTTTTAAATACTATTCAGGTTAAGTATGCAAATAGATAAGGGGGATTTCTTTGTACATAATGCTTAGAAAAATTCATTTCATTTTGACATTTGTGTTCCTTTGAAGAAAGATCTTTTTACAATAAAAGAACGGTGAATAATTTAGAACAGTGAGGGTATGATGGCATGGAAGGATATAATTCAGAGGTAGAGAATTGTGGAGACATGTTAGAACCCTGCAGGTAATAAAGGCATCCACAGTGATCATAATTAGGGCTACAATGAGACGGCAAGTATCATCATTCCCATCTAAGATGTTTGATAAAGACTGAATTTGTGCAAACAAAAGTCAAAGGTGTGAAAAAGTCTATGAATCTGATTGAGTACTGAGGGATATTTCTAGAATCAGTAGGAGAAGTGTTGGGGTGAATATGTCCTAAATTCATTATACATATAATATACATATGAAATATCAAGGAATTAATAAAAATATTGTATTAAAAATATATTAGTACTATAGTGTTCTTAAATTTATCAGACACTTTATGAATCATTAAATACTAGAAGAGTTATTATTATAAATGGTGTTTTGCCTTCTTTCCTGGAGGCTAAGGGTCAGCTGATAGTTGGTTGCAAGTGATAGAAAACTGAGACAGAGTATAAAATGATCTCAAATTCTGCAAGTGCAGCTGAGTTTTCCCCATTCTTTGTTTATTCTTCAGTCTGAAGCAAAATGTTACTGTGTCCGAAAGAAATGTCATGAAGAGAATAAAATTAGAAGCAGCAGTTAAAACATACTCAGTGTCATAACTGTGTATAAGAAATATGTATCTATCAAGTTTTGGCTTTAGTTACTCTGAGAAAAACTGGCACAAGTGACACCATTTTGTATGGAAGGCTTCTCACTATGAAGCCCAAGTTAACCACAAATCTACAGTCTTACTATTTCCAACTAATACCTGCTAGAAAAATAAGCAATTTCCATCGTACCAACCACGGTATCTTTTTGATTCTGGTGGCATGCCACCTCTGGTGAACCATGGTCTCTGTAGACCTTGATCATTACTGTCTGGTGCATTGGTCTTGATTGTCCCTAATCATTAGATGGGATCAGTATAAACTATTCTGAACTAAACCCAAACAGCCATCTTTGCTTGGTAAGAAATATTTGAGATCATGGGACCATGTCCTACTACTATATTATTCTATAGCAGAATACATGTGTCTAAACTATGTCTGCCTGCATGCCACCATGACACGCCATTAGATAATAGACTGAACCTCTGAAAATGTAAACCACTTAAATTAAATATTTTCCTTGTGATATTTTGGTGAAGAATGTGGTTGCTTTTTCCCTTGTCTGAAGAGTCTGCCTGAGGTTTAAGTGAAGAGATGGATGAGTTCTGTTTGCAGAAGAAATCTCAAAGCATCATAGTATAAACTCTGTTGTGTGATTATTAGTAGTAATGCTAATGAAAACTTATATTAGAAAGGTAGAAGAAAAGTGAAATTTGAGGAGAAAGTGAGTTCCAGAAAGTGTAATGAAACTACATCCTGTGTTCAAGGAGATAAATAGGTTGAGAAAAGTAGTAACTTCAGGGCAAAATCCCCCCCCCACACACACACACAGCTAAATTTCAAACTTGTGAAAAGATATTATGGGAAAACTTAGATCAGGGTGTTGTAGTGCAAACCTCTAATCCTAGTACACAGAAAGCAGAGGTTTGAGGATCTCTGATTTTGAGGCCAGCTTGATCTACAGCACAAGTTACAGAAGAGCCAAGCTTAGGCAGTGAAGGTAACCACCCAAAACAGAAAGCTAACATTGATGTAATTGAACATATTCCAACCCCAGTAAGCAGTAGAACTTGGTAGCTTTGGCCATGTAATTCTGGAGTAAAGATAGAAGAAAGGGACTATAGAATTTCTCTACAACTAACAGATCCTACTGAGGCCAAGCTATATCAGGGGTGTCTATTAATGGAAGCCTCTAAAGGCTGGCACTGTGTGAAGCTGAGAACGTGAAGCCTGGATTAATATTAGAGATACCAGGACCATAGGATACCTTCTGAGGAAAGTTGCTAATAGGGAGTGAAACCAGCCTAATAGAGAGAAGTATATTGCAGTCAATAAAACTGAAAAGATATGGAGATCTTAAGAGAATTTTTACATCAGACATAAGGATGCAGAGTTTAGAGTTTACCCACTTGGTTTCTGGCTTTGCTTTGTTTCAGTATTTACTCACTATTCTCCCTTCCCTATGTTTTATAACAGTAATTTATATCTTGTGGTAGTATATGCTAAAAGTATGTGATTTTTTAATTTTAATTTGATGGGAATTACAGTTAAGAATTTTCATGGAGCTTAAAAGATACTTTGAACTTTGGAGACTCTGATAAGACTATAGGAAGTTTTGAGGTAGGACAAAATGCATTTGCATTTTAATATTGTTACAAGTTTATGGGGCCAATAAATAGAGTGTGATAGTTTGAATGTAATTGGTTCCCATAATCCGACAGAGTGGGGCTATTAGGAGATGCGGTATTGTTTGAGCACCTGTGGCCTTATTGTAGGAATGGTGTCACTGTGGAGGCAGCCTATGAGGACTCACACATGCTGAAGACATACCCAGTGTTCTCAATTCACTCTCTGCTGCTTTCTGATAAAGATGTGAGTGTTCTCAGCTCCTACTTGAACAGTATGTCTGCCCACATATCATCATGACACACCATTAAAATAATGGCCTACACCTCTGAAAATATAAATCATCCCAATAAAATGTTTTTCCCTTATAAGAGCTGCAGTGGTCATGAGTTTTCTTCATAGCAACAGAAACCCCCATTAAGACAGTTAATAATCATGTTCTACAGTTTAGCTTCTTTGACATTATTAGTACCTTTTTTAAATAATCATTTTTTAGTTTGAGGAGACTAGCTCATTCTTGGTTTTAACTATCTTAGTTATTCTTTGAATATGAGAAAAAAGTAGACCAGTGACAATTTACCCCTCCTGAGTCGATCCTAGGGTTCCTGACATATGTTTGTGTTTAAAGTATAAAGCAAATTTTGTATATAACTAATTAATCCTGGTCAAGATATAGTGTTGTCCATAATTGGAACACTGTTGTCTTGGCCCAGGCCTTTTATGCGAGGTAGGGACAACTGTCAGAACTTTCTCAAATCTCTTTCAGGAAGAAAGAGATTTCCTATGTCATATGGCACCTATGTCTGGTACCAGGCTTTTGCCTTCGCCTTCTTCACTGTAATGCTTCTGGGAAAATATGAACAATTTAGTTACTGCTCTTTCAAAAGACATAGAAGCAAAAAAAATGACCTAGTATCTCTTATAGTATCTATATATAGTCCAGCAGAGTGTCAGTATACTTATAAAGTTATGTGTTTCTTAAAGCATTTTTTAAATATATCTTCCTGTATGTTTGAGGTTTTCCTACATTGTTCTACTCTATCTGTCTCCTCACAGCTTCCATATACATGTGTCTACCTTCCGGATCCTACCTTTCTACTTCCATATTCCATGACTTCTATTACTATCCCCACCTCTCCCTTACATCCCTTCACACCTCATGGACTCCTGGTTTCCTAACCTACACTCATCCTCACTAATACATAAATACACATCTTTAATATATAGACACAAGGGTTAATATATGAGATATATTATGTGGAGTTCATTTTTCAGAGCACAGGATACTTCAATCACCGTTTTCAGTTCTATACATATCTCTGCAAATTTCATAATTTCAGCTTGCTTTATAACTGAATAAGATTCTATTGTGTATATGCAGCACATTTTCATCATCCATTTACCCGGGGATGGGTAGCTACACTAATTACCTTTTCTTACTATTCTGAATAAAACCGTGAATAACGTTACAAAATGGTAAGGACTGCTGTAATAAGGGCATAGACGGCTTTGGCATCTATCTAGGAGTAGTACAGCTGAGTCAAATGGTAGCACGACTTCCAGCTGTTCCAAAGACATCCACAATGATTTCCCTGGTGCTAACAGAAATTAATTTCTCATGAAAAGTCAATAAGAGTTTATTTTTCTCCACCTCTTCATCAGCATTTTGTTTAATTTCTTTTTCTTTCCTATTGATAGTTACTTTAGTTGGGCTGAGATTGAATCTCAAAGTTGGTTTAATCTGTATTATTCTCTAATGGCTAGGGATTTTGAACACTGCTATTTTTTCTTCTAAGAATTCTATTCAGGGCCATGGCCCTGATTTTTCTTTCTTTCTTTTCTTTTTTTTTTGCCTTGTTTTTTGACTAGAACCTTTTTTTCTTAGTAGTTTTCTATTTCTACTCTTTAATCCTCTATCAGATGTACAGATGACAAAAATTTTCCCATATCCGTAGACTGCCTTATCAATTTTAAACTATTTCCTTTGTTGTATGGATTCTCAATTTCATGAGATTCCATTTGCTGGTTTGTTATTTCCAGAGGAACTGGAATCCTATACAATCATTGCCTATGCCTATATCTGAAAGTGAGTTCCATACTTTTTTCCCTATTTTTTTAGAGTGTTATGTCTTTTACTAATGCATTTTGCCCCATTTGGAGTGGATTAGTTTTTGCATGGAGAAATATAAAGATTAAGTTTTATTTTTCTACACATGTATATTCAAGGCTGTCCTTTCAAGAAGTATATTTTTGATTCTTTGTCAAAATTCAAATGTATATAGACACAGAAATTTATTTCTTGATCCTGTATTCTATTATATTGATGTGCATGTCTACATGTCAGTCTTTTGTACCAATACAAGAATTTTTTTAATAAGACTCCGAGTATTACTTAAAATCACATGTGTTAACACTTCCAATGGCATTCCTTTAGTTTAGGATTATTTGGAATACCTAAATTTGGGCTTTCAAGTGAAATCCCCTCCCCCATTTTCTGGTTAATGGGAACATTCAGGAATTATCTCAACTTCAGGCTATGGCAGTCGGTGAGACTGCATCATCTCAGGAAGCGAATTTGAAATTGTCCTGAGCATTTTGAAGTCCAAAAGTGATATTTGGGTGGTGTTTGTCACCTTAATAGTGTTATCATAATCCAGATGGAATCATTATTTTGGTGCCCCATCCTCCTTTTGGAGACCTCAAAGGCATGGTCACAGTTTACTACAGAAAATTTAAACATTTTAAATATTATTTGCTATAGACAGATACTGCATGTTCATTTCCTGGCCACCCAGACTTGAATAATCACACAGAAACTATATTAATCACAATATTGTTTGAAGAATGTCTCGGGTGTATCCTTAGCTAGCTCTTACATCTTAAATTAACCAATTTCTATTAAACTGTGTATCACCATGTGGCTGTGGCTTACTGGTATGGTTCTATCTTTCTTCTTCTACAGCTACATGACAATACTGTTCCTGGCTATTTCCTATAATTATATAAATAGTAAAGTTAATTCTGGGTCATTAGAAATAAGCTCAGTGTTTTCAATGTGTAAAACACCTCATTCTGTATATTGAGATTCAAAAACTACATTGAGAGATGCTGTAAAATCCATTAATACAATGAGAATGTCATGTAATTCTGACTTTAGTACAGAAGCATAAGGGATCTGAGTTTACTTAAGGCGCCTGATGTATAACTTGCCTTTCCTGATTTATTTGCATCAGTATAGAATATAAAGCCTCCAAAGATTGGTGTTCCCCACACAACACCAGAAAAGATCCTATTAGATTATATAATTTGAAGTCTCTTTCTTTGGGAAAATCTGTTGTTAGTATCTTCCAAAAAAGTTGTTGAAGTTCTTTGCCAATGTTCATTTTCTGCCTATAAAGAGGAAATTTCAGCATTACTAAAAGGTACTACAATTTCGTCTGGGTCTATATCTGCTAATTGATGAAGTCTCATTTGTCCTTTATAATAAACTCAGGAACATTTCCAAATAGTTTTTAATTATTTAATTTAATGTGGTAAAAATCTCCATTCTAAGATAATATCTTCCCTTCACATTTAAATCCATGTAGAAGAATGTATAGAGTATAAAATAACCAGAAACATGCATCAGTTTATGGTTTCTTTGGGAGGTTGGAGGAATGTTAGTCTGGGAATTCCATTGTAACAAATCATGTCCACATAAGTTCATAGCTATGTTAGCCAGGTATGGCTTTAATTTTCATCTCAGTCCTTCTGGCCCTATACATTTGACATCTCATACTTTGTTTTTCTTGAGATAGAGTTGGATGCCAAGATTCTGAAAAGATTATTGTTACATTTTCACTTTTTGATCTTGAGATATTAGTCATTTGGCAGTTCCTTAAAGATGACTGGATAAAATAAGTTTGGTTGTTTGAAAACCTTATAATGTGCCTCTCTAACCTTATAATATGATGCTGAGATTAGTTCTCCTTTAAATTCCTCTGTCTGTATCTAAATATCTCTATAATGTGTTTTAAAAAGTTTTTCTAAGATTTGTATCTTAACACTCATATCAACCAACTTTTTTAGGGCTAAAACAAGAATGATCAAATATATAAAGTTTATAATTGACTTTACATAAATCCCATCTAAGTTAATTATGGCCTCATTTAATTGTTTCATATTAAACATCCATTGTGTAATCATACAGATACTTAACTCCCTCCATCATAAAAATGATTTCAATTCTTTAATGTGGGAAAAACTCATTTTTTTCTTTTTGTTTTTTGCTAATTCATCATTTTAAGAATTTCAAATAATTTCACCACATCTGAAGATGACAACAGTGAAGATGACAGAGAATTGTGAGAGTGACTGCTGCTACATAGAACAGGAGAAGCCTGAATGGGTTTTCAAGAAAGCTACCTAGTATGGCAGAGGCCTGGAAAGGTGGTACAGGAAAAGCCACTGTGCGAGGTAGCCAGCAGTCTAAAAAGATAAGTACAGGAAATTGTGGGGAAGAAATACATGGAGCGAGAGCTGCCAAGAGGCAGAACTGGCTGGTGATGAGGGGCGAACTCTGACAGCATTTGGAACACCCGCACCTGGGGAGTTTGCTAAAGAGAGGTAAACTACATAGTAAATAAGAAAAAACAGCAGCCTACTGAATTGGAAAAGATCTTCACCAACCCCACATCAGACAGAGAACTTATCTCTAAAAATATATAAAGAACTCAAAAAAAATTAGACATCAAAATTCCAAATAATCCAATTAAAAATGGGGTACAAAACTAAACAGATAATTCTCAACTGATGAGTCTCAAATGACAGACATTAAGGAAATGTTCAACATCCTTAGCAATCAGGGAAATGCAAATGCATCGGACTCTGAGATATCATCTTATACTAGTCAGAATGGCTACCATCAAAAATACCAATTAGAGGTTTGCTGAAGAGAATGTGGAGTAAGGATAACACTCCTCCATAGCTGGTAGGAATGAAAACTTGTATAACCACTCTGGATATCAGTATGGTAGTTTCTCAGAAAATTGGTAATCAACCTACCTCAGGACACAGCAATGCCACTCTTAGGCACATATCCACAAAATGCTCAATCATACTACAAAGACATTTGTTTAACTATGTTTATAACAGCATTATTTGTAATACTCAGAACCTGGAAACAACCCAGATGTACCTCAAGTGAAGAATGGATAAACAAAGTGTGGCACATTTAAACATTAGAGTAAAATCGATGACATCTTGAAATTTGCATGCAAATGGATAGCACCAGAAAAAAAAATCTTGAGTAAGGTAACCCAGACCCAGAAAGATAAACAGTGTATGTACTAACTCCTAAGTGAATACTAGCTGTAAAGCAAAGGATATTAATCTTATAGTTTATAATCCTAGAGAAATTACCATGGTGAACCCTAAGAAAGACATGCATAGATCCACCTGCAAAGGGGAAATAGACAAGATAGAATGACAAAATTGTGAGCATGGAGGGGAGGGAGGGGGAAGGGGAAAGAGGAAGGAAGAAGGGGAGGGGGAGGAGAACTTGAGGAGATGGGCTATTCAAGATGGAGGAAGAACAGAGATGAGAGCAAGAAAAGATCTTTTGATTGAGGGAGTCATTATGGGGCTAACAAGAAACCTAGCACTTGAAAAATTCTCATGAATCCAAATGGATGACCCTAGCTAAAACCTTAAGCAATAGGGGAGAGGGTACCTGAATTGGCCTTGCCCTGTAGTTGAACTGATGAGTATCTTAACTGTCACTACAAATCCTTCATCCAGCAACTGATGGAAACCGAGGCAGAGACCCATAGCGGAAGACTGGGCAGAACTCTCAAAGTCCAGTTGAAGAGTGGGAGGAGTGAGAATATGAACAAAGAAGTCAAGACCATGATGGAGACACCCATTGAAACAGTTTACATGGGCTCACCAACTCCAGCCACAGAGTGGAGAAAACAGCATATGTCCAAACTAGTCCCTCTGAATTGGGTGACAGTTGTATGGCTGGGGCAGACTGTAGAGCCACTGGCAGTGGCACCAGGGTTTATCCCTACTGCTTATACTGGTTTTTTTTTTGAACCTATTCTCTTAGAATGGATAACTTTCTCAGCCTAGATATAGTAGGGAGAGCCTTGTACCATCTTTGAGGAGTGGATGGGGTGAAGGAACTGGGATTTGTATATATAATGAAAAAAGGATAGTTTGTTTTCTTTTTTAAAAAAGGAAATATAAGAAATTATTAAAAAGAAAAAAAAGAGGAGAAAAACAATTTTAACTGCAGTTGTTTTCTTAATTTTGTGATGAAATAATTCATTCCAAATCGCTAAATGCTATCTGCTTTATTCATCTGTTGTAAATCAGTCTTTCATATCCTCTTATAATTATTTTAAGAAAAATTTGTCTTATATTTAGTGTGATTTGAATATCTAAACACTCTTTAGTACTGAAATCATACAAGAATTTCAATATATTGTTTTAAGGATTTGAATATTTGCAGCTTGTTTCTATTTGCGTAGGGACTTGTTTTCAAAAAAATTTTGGGTGTCATCAATTTATTAATAACTCTTTACATATGCTTGAAATATAATACAAGAGAGAATCATGACAATAGAAATATATTAGTTTTATTATAATAGAAACAAGAAAAGTATATTAATTTCTTTAAGACTTATAATATACAAGTTGCATAGGGATCAATCACTTAGTTTACTTAGAAAAATGTGTTGTGTATATTCAGGCAGTAACACTAACTATGCCAGTCAGTGTTCCATTAAAGTAACAAATTCTCATTGGATTAAATTTTGAGGTGAAAGGGTTTGTTTTGGCTTCCAAATGTGAATGTAGCAATCTAGGCACAATAGGGCAAATTGCTTTTGAGCTTGTGTAAGAACATATATCTTAGAAGAAAGAGTATGTAGCAATAAGCATCTCTTCCTGTGTTGCCTAAAAGCAAAGAAAAAAGGAGAAAGTGTTCCTTTAAGCAGGCATCAGTTACCTAAAGCCTCTCCAAAGGGCCTAGCACTTAATGTTACCCCCATTTTATTTAATAACATTGTCTGTGGACTACAATTTTAACACATGGACTTTGGGGGACATTATAGATCAAAGATTTAGCATGCATTTGGGATAAATAACTTCAATACTCTTAATAATGTTACTCTACAATTCCATATCAAATTTTATCTTCCTCAATTTCTTCTACCACATTATCACCTTTATTTACATCTACCCTAAATTAATCACTAAAGGTAGAAAGCTGGCAATCTGTCATGATTGATAGGCAGCAAGCACAGATGATACACAACTATATATTTCTATTCCAAACTCCTCTTCTACAGATTAAAAAATATTGTTTTGAAGGGCAAGAAATAGTGGGACACCACAGAGAGGGATGGAGTTCTGAAAAATAATGAAGCTGGGACTCAATCTGTATTTAGAAATGAGAAGATTTGAGATGAGAAACTTAAAGGACAGAAGACTTCATGGTATAGTGCCTTCTCCAAGGATAGATAGAGGACCACACATTGCATAGAATTATATACTGTCAAACTGTGATGAGCAGATGACAGGGATACAGAAAGAGTAGCTATAGGACCATACGTTGTCTGGGTATGATCATGAAGGATAGACAATGGGATTACAGGAAGAATAATCAATGGGTCATATACTTTCAGTGAGAAGTCATGTAGATGCTTACAAGAGACAGATGTAATGGAAACTTGCAGGTAAGCCACAGCCACATGCCGATACAAAGATTAATAGAAATGGGTTAAATTAAGATATAAAAATTAGTCAGAAATATGCTTAATTTATTGGCCAAACAGTATTGCAATTAATATGGATTTTTGTGAGATTATTTCATCTCTAGACAGCCAGGAATGAATGAGCAACCTGTGCCAATAGATTGGCACATCAACATGGTCTGAAACATTTGGGTACTGATACCCGCCATTCACTTTGGATTCAGATGCTTTTATATCTGCTTGGGGTTGGGAGAAAAGTAGCTGAAACCAAGCCCATGGCTCAGTGGCAAATTCCTGTAACTATATGCAGAGATATTTCCAGCTCACTAGGGCACTGCATGGCAGATTTAGCCTATACTGAGACAAAAAGGGTTGATATGCTGCATGGTGCTTCCCAGAGTTGAGGTGGTATGTCTCAGAAGAAGTGAACATGCCTTTGCCATGTTGGGGTGACCTGAGCCAAAAAGCAAAGCAGCCCTTAATCCTAGTCATGGCACTTAGCATTTTGAGAAGTGATCCTAGTCATAAAAGGATTACAGATACACAATAAAGACAAACTCAGATGAAAAAGACATCTAAATGGGTCACAGTATGTTTAAAAATGTGCATAGGCTTGGGAGAGAGAAGAAAGAGAATAGAAAGTTAGAAAAAGAAGTATATATTTTTTTAAAAAAAATAAAACAAAGTCTTTAAAGAGACAGTACAGACAGACAGTCATGTCAGATTAAAGCAGTAAAGAAAAATAAGTCATGTAAAGATAGAATATACACAGAGAGTCTGGATTATGTATATTATTATATTCCCTTTGAATTTTTTGACTGTGAATGAGCTAATTATGGACAGACATTTCATTGTATGGGCTGATAAGATAAACCAAGATATATATTTTAAAGTATCTTAACTTCAAAATTTGGGTCTAAGCATTTATTGCTTTGGAAAAGAGGTTCCTCTTTTGTTTCCACAGAGAATTAGTACCTGTGGATTCTTTCCAGACTAATGTGGTTTAATGGACCCCTAAAAGGTTGCCATGAAGATCCCAAGAAGTTACTTCAACCAACAAAATCAGGAAGCAGATCAGAGGGAACTATGCCCAAATTAAAATATATATATATATATATATTAATTTATAAAATATTAATAAATTATAAATTATATATTAATTTATAATATATATTTCTGAAAATGATTGTTTATATTTAAACAGGAATATGCTATATATTTGAATACTTTGAATTGGTATGGATCTTGGTCTATTAATACAAATTTTAGGTCAATTTTTTTATATTTCTGCTCTTTATTAAGGTATTGTGTTTGTGCAGCTCATTTAAAAATGTAATATATAATTAAGGAATACAGGTCAATAGAAAGCCATCTATAATAGTCAAGCTTGTAGTCATGTTAGTTAGGTTTTCTAGATATATGCAGATATGTTTCAGTTACAGAGATAATCTTAATACCTTTAAAATACCTATGGAATATGGTATTTAAAATGTTTTAAGAACTTAGGACTTTTCATGGCAATGAGACACATCTGCTCCTGGAAGCACCAATTACTTCAAGAGGATGATGGACTTTGAAGAGGCTACTTCCTTATGGTGTTTATTAGGCATTTGGTCAAGAAACTGCTCTTGATGTTATTCTGTGTAAACTTGACATGTAGGACAACAACAACAAAAAAATGACTGCTGAAGTTGCCTAAAGAAGGTGATTAGGTCCCTCAGGGTTCCTGCTTCATGAAAGAGTGTGTCAGACGTCTTCAGGACAAGTGACTGGCAAACTGCCAATATAGACGAAACTGTTTTTGAAATTTCTTGCTTCATGGAAAAGTCTGCTAGATACAATGCACCTGTAGGCTAAAGATGGATGCCCCAATGTTGCAGAAGAACTTTGGGTTACTGTTCAGAAAATAAGATGTCTCTGTCAATTCCAGAGTTTTGGATGATTTTTACAATGCACTTCCTGTTAACTTAGATAATATTACATCCTTCTAGGGTCTTTGATGGAGTTGAAGAAAAGATAGTTATATCCATAGTTTTCCTTAATTACAATAAAAGATGAAGTAGATATAAATATTGTAACTGTAATTCTTGCATGATACCCATTTTGTTACATATGACTTTACTATGTTAAAGTTAAAAACCTTCCTTTTTAGTTAAACGGAAAAGGGGAAATGGTGTGTCAAGTACTTCTGTATATGTGCTGCTTTTATTGGTTAATGCATAAAACTGCTTTGGCCAAAGGCTTAGGACTAAAGCCAGGCAGGATATCCAAACAGAAATGTAGAAAGAGAGTAGGCAGAGTTGGTGAGAAGCCGAGCACCTGCTCGCAGGAGAGAGACACAACAGATTCTTGCAGGTAAGCCACAGCCATGTGGCAATACACAGATTAATAGAAATGGGTTAATTTAAGAAATAAGAGTTAGCCAGAAATATGCTTAAGTTGTTGGCCAAATAGTATTGCAATTAATACAAATTTCTGTGTGATTATTTCAGCTCCAGGCAACCGGGAACAACTGAGCAGTCTCTGCCAACAGTTATTAAAGAATAAAAGAATTATTTATAGATAATGCAATCTGCCTCATTTATTTAATCAGTGTAGTTTTTCCAGGATCTTTACTTTTAAAGTTCAAGGAAATGTATCAAAGAAAATTTTCAAATGCTTCTCCAGTTTTTCTGGAAAATTTGCTGATTTTCTTGAAAACACCGCTCATGGTTTGATCCTTTGGCTTTTAATCCTCTTAATCATGGCCAGAATGTTAAAGTTCTTCCAATTTGGTTAATGTGTTCTTCAAACTACAATAATGACCATCTGCAGACTAAAGTAGTTTGTTTTCCTAGTTCCTTACCATTTCGCACCTTGGTGACTCCCGGTAATGGTGTACCATAGAGTAGTTTCTCCCAAATCTGACTTTCTGTTGTCACCCCTATAAATAGCCTATCACAGGCAAACGTGGGAAGCTTTCAGTTCCTGCTCCCACCCCGTCTATCCATTTCTCACTCTAATACTCCCTGGTCAGTAAACAGGCAAAGAACATTCTGATTTCCTAATCCAGAGACCTTCAATCCACAGCATTTCTCATTTTTAACCAGTTCTGTTAAGTTGATGATTTCTTTGTCTTTGCTTTCAGAAACCTTGTTATCCCTTTGTTCTTCACAAAGAATTATACATTTCCTGCAAAGACATTCATCAGTTTTGGTTCTAAGTCTCTGCAAGATATAATTCCCATGAACATTAAAGTATTTTATACAGTTAGGAGATGGAGAGCTGGTTCGGAGATTTACAGCAATTGTTTCTCTTACAAATGAATCAGATTTGCATAGCCACTCCCAGCTATGGCCAACTCCAGTACCAGGGAATCTTCCACCCATTTCTGGTCTACACAATCACAGATGCTGCACATGGGGCATAGACATACATGCAGACATCACACACATAAAAAACGAAAAAAAAATATCTTTTGTAAAACCATTACGTACATTCTATTTTAAGATAGTATTCTCTTCTCAAGGTTTCTAACACATCAATAAACAGTTGTATCTCCAAAAACAGTATTAACAGCATATGCCCAACAAAAAAAATATAAAATACCAGGTACTATTTCTAATTTAACACAGGACTAGTATATTTGATCCATTTAAACTCCTTCATGCTTATTCAAACTTCTATTGAGAGTGAGCAAAACTCCAGAGTTTCCTTCAAATTACAGAAGATTTTCTCCATTGGAAGAAAATCCACATAATTTATACTTTCAGTTGGAGAATTATTACTTAGCCACCCTCTACTTGATTGCTATTGATGCCTGAATTAATGTTCCCTTATTCTTTGGTTTTCAATAAATTTTTAATTATGTGCATGTGTATGTCTGTGTCTGTGCAGATACACACACAGGCAAAAGGCTTCACATCCCTTAGAGCAGAAGTTACAGACAGTAATAAGATGCTGTCCTTTGCAGTTGGAGTTGCCAGAAGATGGCTTTGGGGACTGAACTCATGACTTCTGGAAGAGCAGTTAGTGCTGTGAATCTCTCCAGCCATTGTTTCCTAACTACTTAAAAATAATAATAATAGCTTTAGACTTTCTTCAGTAAGTTAAATAAAATCACATAACAACAACTTGAAATGCAGTATTTCTTCATTGAGGAGGTCTTACAGTATTCTTATACATTTAATCCTCTCACGTTAGATAATTTTGTGATTTTTTCCTTCACACTCTTTAGTCTTAAAATTCATTTCCAATAAAATCTCCTCTTTAATATTTTTTCCAGGACTATCTTACTAAATTCACGTATCTCATTTACACTTTACCAACACTGTAGAAAAGTAATTTTATCTTTATATTTAAAAATGTATGAATGAATTATACCATGGGTTAAACCATAAGTAGGTTAGATTTGTATTTTTATAATGTCTGACATAATGCAAAGATTCAGATCATCTAATTATCAAGGCCTGATTTGATGTGAGGTGGTCTCTGAGGATTCTAGAACATGTTCCTAAATGTTCTAAGTTCTACTGTGACCTTACTTTTCCTGAATTTTTTTTTCACATGACAAACGGCATAACTTCCCTCAGAGAGACTGATCTTGCCACCTGTGTTACTCTGTTTCTTCTAGCATCATCTCTGTGTGTTCCTGTAAGAAGACTCTTTCTGATGAGCAGAAGTGAAGCAATCCTTCCACTCCACCTCAGCAGAGGAAACAGTTGCAAGGAATATTTTGGGTGCAATAGAAAAGTATCCTCTTATTGCTTTGTCTCTTGTCATGGCCTGCATTGAGCCCCATTCTCCTCTTACATCCCTCTCCATTTTCACATTGTTCTTTCTCTTGGAAATCTTTTAACTCTACCTGTGTTTCTATCATGTAATGCATGTCTAAGTCATTCTGTTCATGCCCAGTTTTCCTGTTCATATTCTAAAATCAGAGGAGCTGATGAAGTATCCTCTGCTCGGTATCTGTCTCAGTGACCCTCAAATACAAGGGACAAGAAAAACAAACTGCACTGGGGTTAGCTTTGCTTTATGTGTTTTGCTTTGTTTGCTCTGGGTTTCAAAGGCAGACGTGGAAACCATTTATTTCAGAAAAGAGGAGCTGTTCTATTCAATATTTTCAGGAATGGAAGACTCCTCTCCACTAATATCCTGTTAGAGCCATATGAGGTTCAATCATTTCTTTGAAGTGAATTCATCA
This sequence comes from Microtus pennsylvanicus, assembly GCF_037038515.1. Taxonomy (NCBI): domain Eukaryota; kingdom Metazoa; phylum Chordata; class Mammalia; order Rodentia; family Cricetidae; genus Microtus; species Microtus pennsylvanicus. Next base: position 74,967,094 of record NC_134590.1, on the reverse strand, counting down.
AACTGATATCCTATAGAATTCTTATACACATCATAACAAGTGACATCATATAGAATTAATTCTGTTTAAATTTAAGCACATATTATACAATTCCATGTGATCAATAGAGTTTTATATTTTCCAAATCAGTTTGATATTACTTAGAGGTCCTAGTCTCTATTTTAGGCATGTAACACAAAGTGTATTTACTCAGAATCAAAGACACATTCTCCTTCATATGGTACAAGCATTTGAGTGCTTAGTTATATCCACAGCCTCTTTTACATTTCTTTATGCTGCTTGGTTTTTGTTCATTTAGCTCCTCTATACTTTGACCTTCAATTGAGCTCTCTATTCTCTATTCCATCAATATATTGTAAATTTATTTTATTGGTGTTAGAATATATCAAAATATGGAATAAATTTCAAGGAATAGATATGGATCATGAATATTTATGAAACACCAAAGCAATAAGGAGATGCTAGAAATTGGAAAATAATGTATTATAGTTTTCCTTGAGATTGTGCAGGATTCTCAAGACATTATGAAAGGAGAGAATAGATATTGAACTCTACAGAAGCCTATATGCATGTAATGAGAAGGAGGTTAATATCAGATAAGAGATAAAAGGAAAAGATAGCAACTTCTTAGAAATACTATGAGGAAAACTAATATTTGTAAATAATATGCTCTATCCAAATAAGATATCATTATGGACTCTAATATTTGTTTTATTTCTTCAAAGTAGGCAGTTAGCTTGATACAAACTGCTCCTTTGATGGAGTTTATCACATGCTTAGGAATCAAAATTTAAAATTTCAATATTGTCCATACTTGACAGCATCTTTTGTAATTTCCTTCAACAAGTCTTTAATTATAGTTGCATTAAAAAAGCAAATCCTTCAAAATGTATATTAGTTTTACAAACATAAATAAGTGAACTTTAGTGGTAACCCAATTTGTGTTTTCCCTTTGATGTGAAGCACTAACATGTCAGAGACTGACCTATGGGGAAGTTGGTTTAAACAGTCTATACAGCCTCTAGGGAGTCTTCCAAAGGTCAGCAAAACTGTGGCCATCTGAAGATTGCTTTACCCTTTTGGAGAATGTTTGCAAATAAAAATGTGCTTCTAATTTTCAGACTGTTCACTAGTCGTCTCTGTTTCACATCACGTTTCTGGTTTTGTATCCTCTTTAGTACTCTATTTACAATCTCCCTTTAATTTTGATTCTCTCCACAGCAGTTTATTCTGTTATCTCCTATTCATAGTCTCTCTACATTCTTTATCAAGGATTCTTTGGTGCTTCAAGAGGAAAATCACAGACAATAGCATTTTTTTCTTCCTAGGAGTCAGAAATTTGGATAAACTGTATATCTCAAAAGTCAGAGGACACAAAACTTTTGAGAATCTGTAAGTAGAACATATATGACACACAGCTTGTATTCCACTCTTAAACTGTCCCCAAATCTTGAACTTTCAGGCAAATACATTAGACTTCTAAATAATGAGTTTTTCATGTCACAGTTTCCTATGAAACCATTTGTTTGTTAAATGAGCATTTTGTAGCAGAAGATACCCACTGTCATGTGGATTTTCTTGTTGTGTATGTCTCTGCTGAATATATATCAGAGGGTTGTATATTTAAGCATCACCAATTAGCCAACTTTCTCAAACAATAAATATCAGAAATAATTAACCAGTAAAGAGTTTTAGTCCATCTTTGTGCAGCACTCTGAGTTTGTTGTACCTGATTATCTCATCATCATAGAAGAGTGTGTAGGGGGCACAAATCTTAATGTACTGGATTAAAGAGATAAAAGAAAGAAGCCAGAACCCTTCAGCCCTCTTTGACAATACACTCCACAGAACTGAATTCTCCCACTAATAACTACCTCTTATAGGTTCTTCCACCTCCCAAAAACACCAACTGAGGAGAAACTCTTTTAACATGTGGCCTTTAGGTATTCTAGATTCAAGTCATGCAATTATATCCCTGAAATTTGCAAAGAGCAAGAGAAAAATAGCTTTCCTTTGAAAGCTCATCATCTCGGAAAGTAACCCTTTGCTTCTAGCCACTGGGAAGATCCGCATATCACCTTCTTTTCCAGTTCTTAAGCCTAACAATTTTTAGGAAGCCAAAAAATTATGAAAATGCATGTTTTTACTGCTGCCAGACCTGAATAAATTCTGGTCTTGCTTATGTCTGCCTGGAATATGGAAGGTCTTTATTTCCTATAATTAAAAATTTGAGGCACCAAAGAGCAGTCTAGATGGCAGACAGTTTCTTATATCTCTTCTGTTACTTGTTTATCATATACTTGTAGCTTTTCTTTCCTGCAAAGAAATTGCTCAAAATTATAGAAAATGTCACATTGTACTCTAAAATGCAGCTATTTGCTCCCACAGGAGAAACATGCCACAGGGTCTTTATATTACTTCTTTTGATATTGCTAATACACAAAACTAGTGTTTATTTACTGTAGGCTGCTAATAAATACTTGTTGTAAGTATAAATTATTGAAAATCATGAGAACAACTGGGGCAAAGCTGCATATAATAATTTTCACTGTATTAAAATTAAGATTGAGCCAACCAAACTTTCACACAGTGTATTAGAATTTATTGGTCCACTTTAATGTACGCTTCTTCATGCTATCAACCCCATGTAATTAAGCTGTAAATTTTTTTAGTAAGTAGTAGCATATGGGACATTAGCATGTAGAAACAATTACTAGAAAGGACCTTTAGAAAGTATCTAAAGTTCTTCACTTAAACTGATGCTCAGAAACACTGAACACCTTTCAAATCACCTCCCCAACTCCTCTTCACATCAAACTCAATGTGGGCTGAATTCCTGGCACTTTCCTCAATGACATTTTACTCCTGTGTAGATAGCTTCCTCAGGAGTAGAGTCAAGTTAAGCTACATACCAAGATTTTTACAAAAACTATCAAGAAATTACTATTGAGCATCTCTAGTTTCCTTTATTAACTTTTCAAGTGTGATTGCCATTCTTATTCATAACTTCCTTTCTGTAGTGTGTCCAACGTATTTTAAATGTTACTTATATGGAATTCATCCACAATAATTGTTGCTCCAAACAGAGAAGTACAGATAAACTCTTGAGTTCAAGATACAAGACTTGTAGTTATTTCATGCATTGTGAATCTCTAAAACTTAATGCATACATTTTGTTTGTCAGATCCAATTCTGATGCTCAGCCATTTTAGGGAATTTACTGAATATTTTGCAAACATTCTACAATCACTCACTTTGGCAGTGAATAAATAATTATCTACACTATATAGATGAGGCCATCAGAATACAGGCGGCATTGGCCTGGTTCTACGATTTTGTAAACTGCTTTTATTTGGCTTTTGGATTTACCACTGAACTAGTACATTTTCACTCAAATTATTTTATTTTTTACTTTTTGTTTATTTATTTACTTATTCATATGTGCATACTGCAGCACACAGATGTATGTTAGAGGAGTATTTGAGAGAGCTTCAACTCTCTCAAATACTGTGGGCCCCAGAGATTGAACTCAGATTATCAGGTTTGACTACAAGCACCTTTATCTGCCTAGCCATTTCACATACTTAGTAAATGATATCTCTTTTTTTGCCCTCTCTGCCACTTTATTTTTTAATATATTTATTTATTAAAGATTTCTGCCTCCTCCCCGCCACCGCCTCCCATTTCCCTCCCCCTCCCCCAATTAAGGTCCACTCCCTTCTCAGCCCAAAGAGCAATCAGGGTTCCCTGCCCTGTGGGAAGTCCAAGGACCACCCACCTCCATCCAGCTCTAGTAAGGTGAGCATCCAAACTGCCTAGGCTCCCCCAAAGCCAGTATGTGCAGTAGGATCAAAAACCCATTGCCATTGTTCTTGAGTTCTCAGTAGTCCTCATTGTCCACTATGTTCAGCGAGTCCGGTTTTATCCCATGCTTTTTCAGACCCAGGCCAGCTGGCTTTGGTGAGTTCCCAATAGAACATCCCCATTGTCTCAGTGTGGGGGTGCACCCCTCGCGGTCCTGAGTTCCTTGCTCATGCTCTCTCTCCTTCTGCTTCTGATTTGGACCTTGAGATTTCAGTCCGGTGCTCCAATGTGGGTCTCTGTCTCTGTCTCCTTTCATCGCCTGATGAAGGTTAATATGCAGGAGGATACCTATATGTTTTTCTTTGGGTTCTCCTTCTTATTTAGCTTCTCTAGGATCACGAATTATAGGCTCAGTGTCCTTTAATTATGGTTAGAAACCAAATATGACTGAGTACATACCATGTTCCTCTTTTTGGGTCTGGCTTACCTCACTCAGAATAGTGTTTTCTATTTCCGTCCATTTGCATGCAAAATTCAAGAAGTCATTATTTTTTACCACTGAATAGTACTCTAATATGTATATATTCCATACTTTCTTCATCCATTATTCCATTGAAGGGCATCAAGGTTGTTTCCTGGTTCTGGCTATTACAAACAATGCTGCTATGAACATAGTTGAGCATATACTTTTGTTGTATGATAGGGCATCTCTTGGGTATATTCCCAAGAGTGGTATTGCTGGGTCCAGGTGTAGGTTGATCCTGAATTTCCTGAGAAACTGCCACACTGATTTCCAAAGTGGTTGCACAAGTTTGCATTCCCACCAGCAATGGATGAGTGTACCCCTTTCTCCACAACCTCTCCAGCAAAGGCTATCATAGGTATTTTTTATTTTAGCCATTCTGACAGGTGTAAGATGGTATCTTAAAGTTGTCTTGATTTGCATTTCCTTGATCTCTAAGGAAGTTGAGCATGACCTTAAGTGTCTTTTGGCCATTTGAACTTCTTCTGTTGAGAATTCTCTGTTCAGCTCAGTGCCCCATTTTATAATTGGGTTGATTAGTCTTTTACGGTCTAGTTTCTTGATTTCTTTATATATTTTGGAGATCAGACCTTTGTCAGTTGCGGGGTTGGTGAAAATCTTCTCCCAGTAAGTGGGTTGCCTTTGTGTCTTAGTGACAGTGTCCTTAGCTTTACAGAAGCTTCTCAGTCTCAGGAGGTCCCATTTATTCCATGAAGCCCTTAATGTCTGTGCTGCTGGGGTTATACGTAGGAAGTGGTCTCCTGTGCCCATGTGTTGTAGAGTACTTCCCACTTTCTCTTCTATCAGGTTCAATGTGTTCGGACTGATATTGAGGTCTTTAATTCATTTGGACTTGAGTTTTTTGCATGGTGATAGATATGGATCTATTTTCATTCTTCTACAGATTGACATCCAGTTTTGCCAGCACAATTTGTTGAAGACCCTCTCTTTTTTCCAATGTATACTTTTAGCTCTTTTATCGAAAATCAGGTGTTCATAGGTTTGTGGGTTAAAGTCAGGATCTTCTATTCGATTCCATTGGTCGACTTCTCTGTTTTTATGCCAATACCAAGCTGTTTTCAATACTGTAGCTCTGTAATAGAGTTTGAAGTCAGGGATGGTAATGCCTCCAGATGATCCTTTAATGTATAAGATTGTTTTGGCTATCCTGGGTTTTTTGTTTTTCCATATAAAGTTGATTATTGTCTTCTCCAGATCTGTGAAGAATTTTGATAACTCTCTAAAATTTATATCATGCAAATGAAAATGTCACTGGCATAAACACATGTAATAAGCTTTAAAGTTAATAGTCAAAACTAATTTCTTTTCTAGATCTGGGCCTGGAATTTCCCTAGGTTTTAGCTCTCATTTTCTAATGTTTAGTGGACAACAGACTACATATTCAGGCTTTGAAGTATGAAATTCTTTATTTTATCATCTCTTGAAGCTCTTTCTACTTTCAAATAGGTTTTTCAGGAGTGTCATCTTTACAAACTGTTTCATTTACAAGTAATTTAGAATCCACACAGTCTAACCTCCTTAATAAGTTAGTAACAAGGTCTCTTCTCAGTTCCAGGCTGGAAGAGAAAGAAGAGAGAGACAGAGGCAGAGAGAGAAATGTGTATGTTGAAAGGCACATCCCTCAAATTAGTTTCATTGTTTATATTATTCTGGTTCCATTTGTTGTTCAGCAAAATAAATTTTTAATACTATTTAAATCACCCTTCATCAATTACTTAGTGGGATGAGACAACAATAAAGTAAGAAACAAAAAAGTGGATGGGTTCCCAGTGCAACTTTGATCTAGAAATTACCCTCCAAACAGACGAACCAAAACAGTGTTCTGCCTAACAAGAACAGTGGAATTTAAGGCCAAACAAAATTAGCTACAAACTGATACAATAAGAGAACCTTTGATTCCATGGTGGAATTTCTGGAAAAAAAAAAAGAAAAATGGTTTGCCATGTGTCTTATTAAGATCTACCAAGATCAAATATAGATCATCAACCCTCATTTGTATGAAAGTTACTGCTGAAAAATCACATGAGAAGTGTTTTACCATAATGGAACAAGTTTCAAATTAGAGGCTGCTACCTTCATTTTCCATAGATTGTCAGTTCTATTACTATCATGCTTCATGCTCTATCTGCACTAGACTAAGTAAAATATACTTCCTACAATTTTTAATTATTTTTTAAAAAGCTATCTTTTTCCATTTTTCATGCCAAATCCATTCACCGCTTACTCCCCTCCTCCTGTTCCCTCCACCTTCTCCCACTCCCACCCCATTGTACCCCCCATCCACTCCTCAGAGAGGGTAAGACTCCCCCTGGAGAGTCAACAAAGTCTAGCACATTGCTTGGAGGCAGGATCAAGGCCCTCCCCTCTAGATCTAGGTTGAGCAAGGTATCCCTCCAGAGAGAATGGGTTCCAAAAAGCCAGCACAAGCATTAGGGATAAATCCTGGTCTCACTAACAGCGGCCACATTGTTCCCCAGTCATACAACTGTCATTCACATTCAGAGTGCCTAGTTTGGTCCTATGCTGGTGCCCTTGCTGTCAGGCCTGAGTTGGAAGACTTCCATTAGCTCAATAAGCTGTTTCAGTGGTGGGTGTCCCTATTATAGTCTTGATCTCTTTGTTCATATACACAATCTTCCCTCTGTTTGACTAGACTTTGGGAGCTCAGTCCAATGCTTTGCTCTGGCTCTCTGTATCTGCTTCCACCAGTTGCTAGATTCAGATTCTATGATGATATTTAAAATAGCCATCAATCTGACTACAGGGCAAGGCCAGTTCAGACACCCTCTCCAATATTGCTTAAGGTCTTAGGTGAAGTCATCCTTGTGGATTCCTGGGAATTTCTCTAGTGCCAGGTTTCTTGATAGCCCCATAATGGCTCCCACCATCAAGATATCTCTTTTTCTTACTCTCTGTCTTGGTCTATTCCCTCAAGTTCTCCTCTCCCTCTTCTCCCCTCCTCTTCCCCTTCCACCTTCCCTTCTGCCCTCACCTCCATGCTCCCAATTTTCTCATGAGATCTTGTCTATTTCCCCTTCCCAGGGAGATTTATGTATGTTTCTATTTTGGTTGTCCATGTTACTTAGATCTCTGGGTCTTTGACAATAGGTTCCTTATCCTTTGCTTTACAGCTAGTATTCACCTATGAGTGAATACAGACCATGCTCATCTTTCTGGGTCTGGGTTACTTCACTCACCACTCATGATGATTTCTATCCTTTTTCATGCAAATTTCATGATGTCATGTTTTTTATTGCTGAGTACTACTCTATTGTGAAAATGTATCACACTATTTTATCCATTCTTCATCAGATAGGCATCTAAGTTGTTTCCAGGTTCTTGCTGTTACAAATAATGTTGTTATAAACATAATTGAATGAATGTAGTTGTGGTATGATTGAGCATCCTTGGGATATATGTATAAGAGTGGTATTGCTGTGTCCTGAGGTAGGTTGATTCCCAATTTTCTGAGAAACCACCATACTGATTTCCATAGTGCACTTCCATCAGCAATGGATGAGTGTTCCCCTTATTCCACATCTTCTCCAACATAAGCTATTATTGGTGGTCTTTATCTTAGCCATTCTGACAGGTATAACATGGTATCTCAGAGTTGTTTTGATTTGCATTTCACTGAGGGTTAAGAATGTTGAACATTTCCTTAAGTATCTTTCAGCCATTTAAAATTCTTCTGTTTAGAATTCTATGTTTATATCTGTACCCTATTTTTAATTGGATTATTTGATATTTTGATGTCTAATTTTTTAATTTTTTTATATATTTTGGAAATCAGTCCCTGGCCTGATATGAGGTTGGTGAAGATTTTTTCCCATTCAGTAGGCTGCTTTTTTTTTTAATTGACTGTGGCCTTTGCTTTACAGAAGCTTCTAAATTTAAGGGAGTCTCATTTACTTATTGTTGCTCTTGGTGTCTGTGCTACTGTGGTTATATTTAGGAAGTGGTCTCCTTTGCCCATACATTGGAGGCTACTTCCCACTTTCTCTTCTATGTGACTCACTGTGGTTGGTCTTGTGTTAAGGTCTTTTATTCATTTAGACTTCAGTTTTATGCACAGGGATAAGCATGGATTTACTTGTATTCTTCTACTTGCTTATATCCAGTTATGTCAGCACAATTTTTGAAGATGTTTTCTTTTTTCTGTTGTATAAATTTAGCTTCTTTGCCAAAAATTAGGTGTTCATGGATGTGTAGATTAATATATGTGTCTTTGATTCGATCCCATTAATCAACCTTGATAGTATACATAAGTGACCCCAAGAATTCTACCAGGGAACTCCTAGAGGTGATATGCACCTTCAGAAATGTGGTAGTATACTAGATCAACTCAAAAAATCAGTAGCCATTCTATATATAAATAATAAAAAAAAACTGAGAAAGAAATCAGAGAAAGATCACCCTTCACAATAACCAAAAGTAAAATAAAATATCTTGGAGTAACACTAACAAACAAGTGAAAGACCTGTTTGACAAGTCTTTAAAGTTTAAGTCTTTAAAGAAAGAAATTGAAGAAGAAATCAGAAAATGGAAAGATCTCTCATGCTCTTGCATAGGTAGGATCAGCATAATAAAAATGGCAATCCTACTGAAAGCAATCTACAAAATAAGTGCAATCCCCATTCAAATCCCAACACAGTTCTTCACAGACTTTGAAAAAACAATACTCAACTTCATATTGAAAAGCAAACAAACAAACAAAAAACTCAGGAGGACAGCCAAAATGATCCTGTACAATTAAGGAACTTCGAGGCATCATAATTCTTGACTGCAAGGTCTATTATAGAGCTACATTAATGAAAACAGCTTATTATTGGCATACACAGTTCTAAAATCTGAATTCAACCAATGCTGCCACCACAATGGTAGTCCATCCATGGAGCAGCAATTTATTATGCTTTATCTTTCTCACAATTTAGTTCCCATGATATCACAATCTATGATCTCAGAGATACCTGAAAGCCACTAGCCCTTCCCTCTATCAGTGATGCCAGAAGGAGCCTCTGCTTGAACTACTCAGTGCCGTAAGGGGTTAAAAATCCAGCCTTCTCATTGCCCAGGGACTCTCAGGTGACTCAGTTGGCCAGGGTTCCTGGTTAGGCCAGCTCTCCAGTGACATGCAAAGGCCTTCCATTCTCTTCCAGAGCTCTCAGCAGCATAGGCCAGACATTCTTAAAGGACCATTCATAGGAATGTCCTCATACTTGGAAACAGAGAATATCAAGCCAAGACAGCTCTCCAGTGCAATCTGAAAGCCTGGGCCAAGATGGGTACTTACTGCTCATTCCATGGAGGAGAAAGAACTGATTTTTGCTTGTTTTGTTGTTTTGTTTTATTTTATTTTTCTTCTTGGATCATTCCTAGTTCCCAGCTGTGGAGTAAAGCAATAGGGGTGCAGATTTGCATCTGTGCATGTTGTGAAAGACAGTAGGTTCATTTCATTTTCTCTTTCTTCCCTGACAAGCCAGATTGAGACTATGTCCATCTCATACGCCTCAGGATTTCTCAGTAACATCCTTCTGGTGAATCTTTCCCCATGTTTTTCTTCAAATGAGGTTATTTTGAAAGGAAAGACCTCTTTAAATGTTATAACTGAAGTTTCTTACATACTCCCTTTCTATTCAGTTGAACTTCATGTTCCTAGTGAATGCCTTGGAGGGATACTTTATTACAAATTATAGTAATTGGTTTCCTGTCTAAACAAAGAACAGGAACATTTCCTCACTTTTTACTAGTCACTGTAATGTATTATAATGCGCTCTAGTAATTTGACCCACAACTCATAAAAACAAAACACAATCTGCATTCCTTAAAATCCCATTAAGTCTCTCTCCACAATTTAAGTGACCCTGATGATAGTTGTTACCCAAACACCTTCCCATCAGTACTAACAAACTTATATCTTTAACCTGGCTTTACATGTTACTCATCTTCATACTTGCTTGCCTTCTCTGTGCCCCCTTGTTAAGCACTACTCTTTGAGACACATTTGCAAGTTTTTCTAAGAATGTACAAACTGATTAAGGGAGATTATGTGTTTTGGTTTGAGTGTTCATTGATGTGGCTTCATGTGATGATTTAGTGTTATTTTTCAACTTGCCTAGTTCCAGTCTGTCTATGAATTTGTATTTTTATTCTGTATGTCACCTCTAAAAATATGCTATTATAAGATGTTTCCAGTAATGCCCATATTTTCTGTCTTGTACATGCACTTCTCTCGTTTTGATTAAAACATCAATTTGCTGATATGCATTAAAGATGGAGATTTTGTTTTATCAAGAAGATTGCTTAGGTTTTCTGCTGAGTTTTTCAGGCATTTAACTACTTCTAAAAAGCTGAGTCTTCAAAGACTGAAGATTTACTTTAAAATCTGTTTGTTTTTGTCAGACTTCCTCTAAATGTTCTACAACAGCAAAATTATAAATCACAGTTTCTTCTTCACAATTAGTGTAACTGACCATCTGGGCATTCAATAGCTATATTTGGAGATCAAAGTTGATGAGGATAAATAGGTTAGATGACAATAATCGATATGTTGGACTTTATCCCCAGCTCACTTAGGTCAAATATGTACCAGAGGCTGACAGGATACTTCCAAAAAGACTTTATATCTTCACCAATTCACATCTCCTCTTGATCTGAGAGACTGTGGAGCCTGCAGAGTCTGGGTACTAACTGCTGTACATCCTTCAATGAGAAGGGTCATTGTCGAAGGAAGTGTTTTGTGTACTTTCAACAGGAGATAAATGGTAAGCAAGAACCTGACCTATCTTAGCTGATGGCACAACTGTGAGGAAAAAAATCAAAGAAGAGGCTCCTCATAAATCCCTACGAATAATCCCTAGGTATATTTACCAACACTAACAGTGAAAGAAATAAGCAAATTTTTGGTCACCTCCATGATCTTAAAACACACAGCAAAGCAGTAGAACCAAAAATACAGCAAAGTGTAATACAGAACTAGATCAGAATATTTTAAAAAAGACCTTATAAGGTCTTATTAAATATTCAAATCACTATGAAGCTGCAAGAAACTTAAAGAGTTCACCTGCTTTGAAACACTCGATATAAAATACAAGAGTACTAATCAAGGGCTTACACATTCTCTTTGAAAGTGACCACAAGGACCAATGTTACATAGTAAATCTACAAAACATGTACCCACACCTGCTTTTCTGGAATATTACCGTGGGAAGGGATATGATAACATGTCATATAACTCCTCTTGCTTGGGTCAACCAGACAAATTTTGTCCTCACTGCTATAAAAACAAACAAACAAACAAACAAAAACTTCACTTATAATGCAACATTCTCTTTTCAAAATTAACTTTTTATTCGTGGAAGTACCTAATACCAAGTATCTATTTAATGGAGAAAATCCACTCTCCAAATTAATTTTGTCACAATTACCTCAGGTTACACTTATACTGCCTAAACTTACCATAGTTTCCAATAAAGCCCCCCCCCTGACGCTTTCTGTGAGTCTCATATGGCCCCAATGGCATCACTGAATCATTCGTATACAGTTTTATCTGTAATTCTTCCTATGTTGTTTCTTGTTTCATGGGGCCTTCCAAACAAATCAAAAATATTCCTTGTCCAAGAGGCTCTTGCCTTCCTTATATCCTCCCCATGTAAAACCTCTTCTTCATGCCAGGTTAGCTGCTTTGTTTTTGCTTCTAATTGTCAGTACTTCCAATCATTATTTGGATAGGTAGGCTGCTGGTTAGTGTCTCCTATCCTTCTAAAAGGAAACTATTTTTTCCCTAAATTCTCTATCCCTATAGATAGACCCAACCGGGAAATCATCCTTCAATCATGAGGAGCAAGGATGTTTTTCTGCTCGTATAGTAGAACAAAAAAAAAAAAAAAGAAACAAACAAAATTAACTGTAGTCAGCTATCACAGAGAAAATCTTTAATACAGTTAATACATTCATGTTTTAAAATTGTACTTATCAAAGCTGGGTTATTTTCTGTGTCTGTAAATAGTAGAGTGTTTGAGTACTCTGAAATGATCAGAAGCCTGTGACTTTGACTGATTAGAGATTTTATACATGAATCATTCACTTCTCTTCATCTTTCTTAGATTTAAATGCTTCTTGCCCTTTCAGGAATAAATTCAAATATGACTATAAGGCCATATAGGACACTGCCTTTCTGGATCTAAAAATGTTTAGCTGAAAGACAGTAGTGTACTCTTTTTTTCTCCAAAGGCAAATATAAGAATTATTATATTGGCTATTATATATTTTGTTTAACACAGAGATCACAGATCCAGGGGCTATTTACATTTGCTTTTATAAAATTTTGCTCATATTACATATTTTATACCAATTACTTTTTCAACGTAGGAAGATTAAATTCAATTATTTTATAATTTCCATGAACAGCTTCCATATACAAACAAATCATGCTAGGAACATTGGAGCATACACATAGCAGAATAAATGAGGGAACATGAATTTCAGGGAAAAAAAGGGGGAAGCTCTTAGGAACAAGTCCAGTGTTCTCAAGTGCTGAATCTAAAAATAACAAAGGGAATCTCTATACTGTACCCAAAGTAGAATGGGGATGAGTTTGATAATAACGTACTTATCTCAGCAATATGAAATTTTGATTCTCCTCTGAATACAGGCTTATCCCAGTTCAGCTACCTAGATTTGAAAATATGCCACCTTTTGATGTTGAGTTAAAATGTAGAAAACTTAAGGAAATAGTTTCCATTGATATACTGAGCAAATCAGCAAAATGTTGGATAGTCTACAAAATGGCAGTGGTCTCCTCACCCTGAAACATCAGAGTGATTAACCAATATGAAAAATTAATCCCTAGAAGACAGAAGAGAACAAGCACTCAAGTTTGTGAGAATGATCCAATAAGATTGAGTGAATTAGTTGAGACCAAATGTGAGAACACAGAAATCCTAAGTACCCAAGATACTAGGTGAATGTTAAGTTGTTCTGGACTTTTTTACTCAAGTCTCTGGAGAACAAGAAGAAAAGTGAAAATGAAGCAAAGCATCGCTTATGGTACACATATCCAGGAAATAGAAGTGAGGGAATTTACCAAAGCCAGCTTAAGTCTTTCAAACCTGCATCACCCATGGTCAAAAATTGGTGGTACTTGGGTAGAAGATATAAAACTCTCATACCTGTTTGACAAGCAGCTGTTGGAAATAGGGTAGCATGGGGAGAATAAGGAGAAAGAGAAAGAGGAAGGGAGAGAGATGAAGGAAGGAATCCAGAGTATAATAAGTTCTTTTATGACCAACATCTCCTGAAAAAGAACTACTGTACCCAAGACTGAGGTAAATGAAAAAATCCTGGACAGGGGTGCCTTTTTAGTTTCTGGTTATTGCTGTTATTGTTGTTGTAGAGAACCTCAATTTTGCACTTTATTTACAATATGCCTCTTCCAGTTAATCTATTTGATCCTATTCTATTCTTTTCTCTAATTTGTTTTAGTTGTTTTTTATTTGTGTGAGGGTTTTGTCCAGCATATATGTAAGTGGATGCATATCGGGTGCTTATGGTGATGAGAAAAGTTCCTTTGATTGCTTGGAATTGGAGATAGAGATGGTTTGATCCATCATGTGGGTGCTGAGAACCAAACCTAGGTCTTTGCAAGAACAAGTATTCTTAACCACTGAGCTATTTCTCCATCCCAATTCCTTTAGTTTTAATTCTTCAGTATCATGAGTACTAAAAATGAAATTGATGAGTAAAATTTATTTTAACTTCTTATATTGTAGATAATTATGCAAATAATATTAAGAACAATTATGACAATTAAAAGTTAAGAAAAAAATTGACAATAAGAACATCATATCAGGCCCCAACTACGTTGCACTTAGTGTCAGTAAATCACTGAGGCATAATAAGAGTGGATGGCATTGTTCTGTGGCTGATTCTTGGTTACCTTGCAACAGCATTCTCATTACTGCCCACTCTATCTAACAAACTACCCTTGCATTCAGCTTGTTGATGCAAAGCATGTCACTTTTGCCAATGACATTAATGATCCAGCAAGAAGTAGTAAGTGTGAACCACACATACAAATACTTTGCATTATTATGAAAGGAAAGAGAATAGAATGCCATGAAAATATCCGTAAAAATATCTATCTCAATCTATTATACTATATAGAAGTTGCACTTATAATGATTTCATATTAATGTCATGCAAAACAAATAAGAATGTAAATGTTAGATGTGGGGGGGGTACTGAGAATGAGCTATAAGGAAAACCATAGCAGAGCTTGTGGTGATCCATCCTCTCTCCATTTTAATTTTCTGGTGTATAGAAGTAAAAACTGTCCAATGTTCTCAACAATACTTGATATTATATCTCTAGTACTTATGGCATTTGATGGAGGTATCATGGTAACTCTATAGATTTTATTTGTGTTTTCCTGCTGACAAAGGATGAAGTGGTATGTGTGTGTTTGACTATGTATGCTGTTTTGTGATTTGTATAGTAAAAAATTGAGCTCACTAAGTTGCACAGTCCTAGGAACCGAAACCATGGACTTGCAAATTTTCACATCCATTCTATCACTGAGTCTCTGCATTCATTTTTTCTTTTTTTTTTTTTTGAGACAAGGTTTCACTTCATATTCTCTGCTGGTCTAGAGGCTGTAATGTTCTAGCTTGCTCTCTGCATTTACTTGTAATGCAGGTGTGTATTGCATCTTCCTTTAAACATATTTTGATGTGGGAGTGTCATATCAATCTGTTGATTTCATTGGCTAAGCACTAAAGAAACTGCTAGGCCCATTTGATAGGCCCACCCTTAGGTGGGTGGAGTAAACAGAACAGAATGCTGGGAGGAAGAGGAAGTGAGGTCAGACTCGACAGCTCTCCGCTGGGGAGCAGACGCTTCAGAGAGAGACGCCATGCCCCACTCCCGGGCAGACACACGTGATGAAGTTCCGACCCAGGATGGACTTAGGCTAGAATCTTCCCAGTAAGACCAGTGCTATACAGATGATAAGAAATGGGCTAGTCCAGGTGGGACAGTTAGCCTAGAAGAGGCTAGGTAGAAATGAGCCAAGCAGTGATTAAATGAATACAGTGTCTGTGTAATTATTTCAGGGCATAAGCTAGCCGAGCAGGTGGCTGGGGTGTTGGGGACGCAGCCCCGCCACCGCGCTCCTATTACTACAATATTTTATTGATTGATTTCCTTAACATTGATCTTTAAGAGTTCTTTTATCAACAGATAGATATGTCTGATATCAATATGTGTACCATAGATAGTTGTTTTCTGCTTTGTGAATAGTCTCTTATTTTCCTAACTAAACTGTTAGCACCTTTAAATATTGTTTTGACCGACATATAATCCAATAACTAAAGAATGGTTCATTTTTTGTGACAGCTGGAAATATGAGCACCACCTTTAATGGTATTACAGTCCATCCAGTTTGTGCTCTGAACAATCACATAGAGTTCTTATGAGAACTCATTGAGAGGTTTCTTCTCTCTAACACTATGCATCTGATTGCAACACAAAAGTTCTCTCAGGAATTTACCTCACTGTAAAACATATATGTTGGTGGAAAGTGAAAGGGATTATGAGATGCAGAAAGCAATCAGAACGTGGTCATTTCAGGGCCTGGAGTAAAGCATCTGAAATCCCTAACCTAGAACCTTGTGAAATTGAAATGTCACAACTTAAACATACTTGGAGGACAACAGCAGGCAAAATTTTTCAATATCGGTCAATGATATATTATAGGATAGAAGATCAATTAGAATTTTACTAGTTTCTTAACTTTTGGAAACCATCAAGGAATAAAGCTGAACAGAATTTTATTACAGTGTTGTTGTGGTGATTTTAAAGACAGCATCTGAAAAACAACTTAGGCCTTTTGAGTCCTCTATATGGCTATCCACTCTCAATTTACCTATTTTATTCAATGTGTTTGAGTGTCTTGACCACATGTGTGTATGTATACCATATGTATGCCTGTTGTACACAGATGACATCAATGGATTCCCTAGAACTAGAGCTTTGAATGTTGTGAACTGCTATGTGGGTGCACGAAATTGAACCTACATCATCTCTGTGGTTCTCTAAATCACGGAGCCATCTGTTCAGGCCCCATCATGAATTTGAGAGGATCATCATCACTATATGAAGATAAAACCTGCATTTTTAGCTAGTGTTTGTACAACTGTCAGAATAAAACACATATCGAGAGTTTGCAAAAATCTCATGGGCCCCGACAATGGCAGTGAATGATAATCAGGGACACTTTGGTGCTGAATAATGCAATCTAGTTCATACTCTTCTTACTTGATGATTTATCCTGACTGACTTTCATACGCAAGCATTAGCTATCTGGCTTCAACTTGTTTCCATGTTCTATGTGCCTCTACTACTTTAAAATTCGACTCATAATACCCTAATTCAAGTGGAGAATAACAAAATCAGCCTTGCCTATTCTTTTGAAATTCCTAAGCAAATTTAGATGACAGGTGTGCAAATTGCATGACTAATTCAGAGGATATGAGATTTAAAAAACTGTGCTCTACTTGGCATAGAAGGTATTTCTTTCTCATCCAATTCAAAGAGCATAGCCTTTGAATCACCTTTTATTAGCAAAATATTTGAGAACAAGTATAAATTTGAATAAATGGTAAAGCAATTTGTCATAGGTCAAAAAACCTTCCTTCCTCTCCTACTCAAGTGTCTGAAAATTTCTTACATTCTTATATTCATTAATTTCCAAACATATACATTCTAAATAATTGTAAACCATTGGAAAACAACATATATGGTAAATTTTTAAAATGTATTTCAAATTCCAATCAAACTATATGGTTTGTTTTATTACAAGAGGAAGTGAATATTCATGGCAACAATCTGGAGATATAGATAAACAACACAAAACAGTATCAATTATAGAACTGATTTTTATATTAATTCCAAATGTAGCTATGTTTTAAATTTTCCATTAATGCATTAAATGAAGGCATTGTTTACTAAAGTATGAAGAAATATTAAGTGGATTTTACATTATCTAAAAGAGTAAAGTGGCTAGAAAGATGACTCAGTAATTATGATCACTTGTTAAACTTCCACAAGTTCCAAATTGAGTTCCAGGCCCCCACATCTGTTCTCTCACAACCTCCTATAACATGAGTTCCAAAAGATCTGCTTCCCTCTTCCAGACTCCAAGTGCATTGTAGATATGTGGTGCACATTCATATACTCACACAAACACAATTCACAAAGATCAAATACCTAAATTTTTAAAGAAAGTATAAAATATTTTAAAATAATATTTACTAGAAGTGAAATATTTTTACAATGCAGTTTATAAAGCATTGTTTAACAATGACAATAATAAAGATAATAAAAACAAATAAAAATGTACCTTGTGTTCTCAAAATTGTAGAACTATTTAACAATATCTATACCATATTATATGGTGTAAAGATTTTGCATAGTGCTGATCAAATTCCAAAATGCTCTTAACTTCTGAATGTTTATGTTCCTCAAATCGTCATAATAGAAAGTCCTCGACACAAAGCAATAATTATTAGATGAGCTTATCAGAGGTGATTTGATCGTGAAAGCAAATTAACAATGATTTTACTGTGAGGAGTTTTACTTATTTTAATATGGCAATAGCCCTAGTCACAAAACAAATCTGACATGACCTACATTTTGATGTGTTTGGCTAGAAGAATTATTATGAGAAATATCCTTGTAGTTCTTTCACAGAACACAATGGTATTTTACGACAAAGCTCTAAACAAACTATGGTTTGATTTTTGAGGCGTTAGGAAAAATAACTCTATTCATATTTGGACAACATTGTATGTACATAGTATTTTGTGATTATATTCTGTCCTGTTATTATGCTGTCCCTTTCTCTTTCTCTCTAAATTCTTTCTCCTAGTGGTTATATTATTGAAAATAATGACACCCCATCCTCCAGCAAGCACAAACAGTCAATAGATCTTCAGGAATGGGAGGGGGTCTTGCAAGCAGCTTCTCTATGCTTGACAGTGGGTTATAAGGCACAATCTTGGGCCCCTATCTACTGTTGATGTGTGTTTATGCTTGCAAGGTCCCTCTGAGGTTTAGACGACAGTGTTTTTTCCATTACACTTTGGCAACATGTGGCTATTATTTTCTTTCTGCCATCTTTTCTAGGAACTTCCTCAGGATTGCAAGTATGAGAGTGATCTGGATGTTGCACTTAGGGATGAGTGTTCGACTTATTCTCATCACGCTGACAAGAAATAAATCTCTATATTAACTGTTGCCCTCTACAAAATGGAAGTTATATGATCCATGCTGAAAGCAGTACAATTCTCCAGGCATAACCATACATATTCAGAAAGCAATTTGATAATGTGTCTATTTAGAGAAGCAATGATAGATTCTTACCACCGTGGGCCTAGAACATCCCTAGACATAGGCTTTTAACCAGGTTTATCGTACCAGATGCACATTCCCTCTCTTAGTTAGGGTTCCAATGTGATCTGACCACAAAGAAGTTGGTTACCAGGAATATTATCAACAGTGTATTACAGCAGTGGGTAAATCTTGTATTGCGTCAAGCTTATGTTACAGTTTGATTATAATTTTCTCTCCCAGCTGACTGTATAACACCACCCAGTACTATGAATACTATCAAGCTGGGAGTTTCTGGCTCAGTTCCATCTTAATGTCTGTCTCCTATCTGTAAGGTACCTGCCTGGTTTATTCAGCCAAAGGGTCTCACTATTCTGCTCTGGCGTACAAACAATGTCCAGTGTTATTGGTAGTTTAGAAGGATGGGCTCTGCAATCTCTCCGGGACAGGGTGGTATTCCATTCCTAGCACTACAGCTTTTATTTAAAACTTTATGATTTCTGGGAACAGCCTCTTCCACCTCTATGCAAAGCTTTTCTTTTTATTGCTTGTTTTTCTTTCTTGAGATTAACATAATTATATTATTTCCCCCTTCCCTCTCTTTCCTCAAAACTTCCTGACATACTTATCCCTCCTTACTCTCTTACAAATTCATAGCCTCTTTTTTCATTATCTGTTGTTCCATACATGTATGTACATACTGACATATACCAAATATGAACACAACCTGCTCAGTCTGTATAATGTTACATGTACATATCTTTTCCTGGCCATTGGTACTGGATAAATAGTTGGTGAACTTTTCCCCTGAGAAGCCTGTTTCTTTTGACTTAATAAAATATTAGGTTTTTATATGGCTTCTAGGAGTCCTTAGCTTTGCTAAGATTCTCCACTCCATGTTTTCCCTAGTCCTTTCCTTAAACTTCTTCTTTTTTTTTTTTTTGTTTTGTTTTGGTTTTTCGAGACAGGGTTTCTCTGTGGCTTTGGAGCCTGTCCTGGAACTAGCTCTGTAGACCAGGCTGGTCTCGAACTCACAGAGATCCGCCTGCCTCTGCCTCCCGAGTGCTGGGATTAAAGGCATGCGCCACCATCGCCCGGCCCTTTCCTTAAACTTCTATAATTAATTTTTCATGCCTTCTACTATATACCTTAAGTTTCATATCCCCATGTTGCATTATTCTATCCCAGATTAATTCACTTGTGTATCTGTGATTTCTTTCTTTCTTCTTGACCTCTACAGATATTAATACAAACTCAAATACAGAAAGTTTATAATTAAATTCAAAATCAGAACCTCTATTTGTAATAGAACATGCACAACTCTTCTTTCTTGACCTGGATTGCCTTACTCAAAGCATAATTTCTAGATATAACATTGTTTCTGTAAATATCATAACTTTTATTTTTATAGCTGACAATAATCATGTATTTCTAGGATTTCGATACCTATTTCTTAGCTGATGGACATCTTAGGTAGATTGTATTGTTCAACTGTTGTAAATAAGAGCCTCATTGAACGCGAATGTGTCGGCATCTCTGTAATATGATAGAGTTCTTATCATATATGCCCAAAAGTAATACAGATAGATCATATGGACTTTAAATCAAGTAGTATGTGGTAACTCAGATCCAGAAAGACAAATACAATATGTACTCACTCATAAGCAAAAATCAGACATAAAACAAAGGAAAATGAGCCTAGAGACTACAACCCAGAGAAGCTAGGTATCAAAGAATACCTTAAGAGGGGAATTCATGGATCCCTCTGGGAAGGTGAAATAGACAAGATACTGAGTAAATTAGGAGTGTTGGGGAAGGAGGGAGGGTAAAAGCAGAGTGGGAAGGGGAGAGGAGGAGAGGGGACGAGAACTAGAGGGAAGAGTAAGGTCGATTTGGGGGAAGGATAAAGAGGGAGAGCAAAGAAAGAGATCTATTAATAGAAGGAACCCTTATGGGTTAACAAGGAACCCAGCATTAGGGAAATTCCCAGGAATTCACAAGATGACCCCAGCTAAGACTCTAAGCAATAGTGGAGAGGATGTCTGAACTGGCCTTCACCTATGAGCAGATGAAGGACTATCTTAATCGAAAAGTAGAACCCTCCAGAAACTAATGGAAGCAAATGCAGAGATCCACAACTAAGCACTAAGTCAAGGTACTGGAATACAATAAAGAAGAGTAAGGAACAATAATATGAAGAAAGAGGTCAAGATCATAATGGGGGAACCTACAGAATCAGCTGGCCCAAACTAGTGGGAACTCACTGACTCCAAACTGACAACTGGGAACCTACATAGGACTGAAACAGACCCCATGAAGGAAAGTGACAATGGAAATATGTGGCAGTAGGTCCTGGATCTAACCTTAGTGCATGAAGTGACTTTGAGGAGCCCATTCTCTTTTTTTATATACCTTGTTCAGCATAGGTGTGGGTGGGGTGTGGGCAGGACCTTGATCCTGTGTCAAAAAGATAATAGGACAGACTGAGGTGACTTCCCAGGAGAGGCCTTACCCTCTTTGAGGAGCAGATGGGGATGGGGTCGGGGAAAGATGCAGGAGCAGAAGGAGAGGAGGGAGGGAGAACTGGGATTGGTTTGTAAAATAAATATAAATAAATTAAAAATACTAAAAAAAGAAAAATAAATAAAGTTGTACTTGTTTTGTGAAACTAGGTGGTTATGTGTTCAGTACATATGTGTTCAAAATTGTAATGTATTCTTGATAGAATGTCCACTGAGTTATTACGAAGTAGCTTTTTTATCCCTTCTGATTAATGTCAGCTTTACATTAGTTTTTCCAGATATCACAAAAAACAAAACTCCTGTTTTTTTCTGGGTCATATTTTCATCCTTTTATCCTAAGATGATGATAATCTTCAGTGGTGATGTGTTTATTGGTTGTAGTAAAAAGATGGATTCTGTTTTGTTATTCAGTCAGCTAGAACGTGATTTTTTAACTGTATTTAGTTCTTCAATATGTAATGATTTTTATAAGATCTGTATTAAATACTGCCATCGAAGGGATTTTGACAAGACTGTTTTTTTCTCAGTCTTCTTTACTGACAGCTTCTCAGCATGTTTTGTGTGTAACTTTATGGATGTTTCTCATACTCTCCTAGAAAAATATTTCTAAAGTCTTGCTATAGCTTCTGTAGTAGTCATACAATTTATTTAGCTATGGAATTTTTTTCTTTGCCCTTCCATTGTTTGGATAGTTTTGCTGGATATTGTAATATTGGTAGATACTTCAGTCTTTCAAACTAGAAATATCTCTGGATTAGATTTTCCAATATAAAAATGAGCTATTATTCTGTTGGACATGCTTTTTTGTGTGACTTGACCATTCCTATTGATTCTTTCAATACATTTTCTTTTTTATTGAGTACCTAATATTTTCATTATAATATTATGTGGTGACTTTGTTTTTAGACCTTTTGATTTAGTGTTCTGTATGCCTCTACTATTTGAATGGGCATCTTTTCCCTTATATTTTGGATATTTTTCTTTTTTTATTTTTAATGAAAATCATTTCTATAGCTTTGGCACAGTTCTAAAATTGTTTGTCTTTCTTATAAATTGGTCTTTTCATCCTGTGTCATAGGTGTTTTGGTTTTATTTATTTATTTCTATAATTATTAATTTTAACTTGAAACCCCAATATTCTATTCGTCACATAATGTATTCTTTTGGTAAGACCTTCAACAGAAGTTTTTATTTGACATGTGGGATTTTTAATTTCCATTATCATTTCAAATTTTGTTGTTCAGCATGTTTATCTTTGCTGAACTCTTTTTCTATCTCATTTATTGTTGTTCTTGTTTCATCTATTTTTTTGATTTTGCATTCAGACTTTCATTTTTTATTTCATTCTGTCTGTTAGCAATATTGTCTTTGGAAACATGTTTGCATTTAATAGTGACCTCTGAATTCCTTGAAAATATTCGTGATTATTTTTATGGATTCTTTGGAACATCAATACATCATTTATTTTATAGGATTTATAGGTTTATAGGATTAGGCATTTTTGGAAGACAATTTCTGTTGGCTTTTCTTCTACCTTATGTTATGCATTATAGTTGGTTTCTTTGTTAAGTCTTCTTGACAGATACATGTTGAGCAAGCATTTGGTTTAGTGCTTGGAATTCCCTTTGCTTGATGTATCTTTGCTTAGCTTAATGTGCTTGATGTTTGATTCTGGACACAGTTGATGTTGATCTTGTAGATGGGATTGTTGTGTTGTGTTTGGGGCTAAACCTGGAGAGATGGAGAGTGTGGTTTGAAGTATAGGAACTGCTTCAGATGTGGAGGTCTCATAGAACCCATGACCTAGTCTATGATTTGATACGTGAATTAAGAATGTGCACCATTGCAGGAGTTCTTGGGAAACTCTAACTTCATCAGTCTAGGTCAACACAGAATATTAAACATGTGTGTCAGGTCATAGGGGATCCATGGTATGTGGTTTCTCTAGTTGCTATGCTTAAAAGATAGTGGTATTATTCTCTAGTGGGGATGATTTACACTCCTCTGGTTTTATAATATGGAATTTATATATAAGGATAAAGTGGGTGTGGAAGCCCCAAATTATCTCACCTATCTGAAAGAATCATAAATGGTATAGCAGGGTAGCAGGAAAGTGGTAGTGTGGATTTCAACACCACTCACCTGCCTTGATTAAGTACGCTAAGTGGAAACAGTGTGTGACAGAGGTGGGAGGCTGTATGCATATTAAATTGTGTGACTAAGGGTTTGGAGCTACAGGTATAAACAGTGAGAACAAGGATCCCCAAGATCTCTATGTTATATGGTCAAGATGGACAAGCAGTGTTGCTGAAATGTAAGCAAATTGAGTAGGTTGCAAGGAGTGTAACTGCCTGAGTAAACTAGAAGAGAGGCTGGGAAAGTGTACAGTGGAATCAGGGTCCTCAGGATTTCACACATCTCCTATAGAGATGAATGTTCAGGGTAGTGGAGGCATGGATATCCTGAGACTGTCTAACAACCTGATGATTCGATGTAAGGCCTGCTTCACAATTTGGAATCCATAACCATTACCTGGTCTAAGAACCTGTGACTATAAAGGTCAAACACAAGGAAAAATCCCTACTACTACTACTACTACAAAATGAACATGGTACTAAGCTGACTCCCAATGACTTCTTGTTATATCTAGAGACTAATGCATCTCTCAAGACTCATCAGATATTATTTTCTTTTGAAGTAGATGATGGTTAACCCAGAGACCCACAACTGGCCAATGGACATAGAATAAGAGACTGGAATTCGCAGTCCTAAATGGAACAACTCGATCACATTCCCTCCTCACAAGACTCAGGTGGAAAACAATTAAGAGCTATAGGTAGTGCTTAACTGTAAGGAAAATGATGTATTGGCATAGCAAGGAAATAGTGTCTATGAATTCAGAGCATTAGAGACAGCATACATAAGACATGAACTTGACCAAGCAAGAGGAAGCTCAATAATGGACACTGGAAGGACGGGCCAAATCCCAGTCCCATCTAAGGAATTTTTGACAGTTTGAACTACTGGGAGAGGAAGAATGTGTTTCCTTTAAAAGGAAAGTTCCTGGTGGGTCGACTACCCTCTAGGCAATGCCACACATGGAAAAC
Organism: Microtus pennsylvanicus; assembly: GCF_037038515.1. Lineage (NCBI taxonomy): Eukaryota > Metazoa > Chordata > Mammalia > Rodentia > Cricetidae > Microtus > Microtus pennsylvanicus. The sequence continues at coordinate 74,942,729 of NC_134590.1, read as the reverse complement.
ACATATTGTACTTGTATAAAGAAAGGTATGTAGGGAAGGAGGAGAAGATTTAGGAAAAATGTGGGATGGGATAAGGCAAATATGATCAAAATATTGGTATGAAAATTTTGAGGAACTAAATAAAATCAAAAAATATCTAACTAAACAAATATAATTAAAAATTTTGTAAACAAAGCAGCATGCCACTAGCTTATAGACAGGAATATTTAAGGTAGAATAAATGCTCACAAATGCTTCAAGGCAGATGAGATAAATGATCTTCAATTGCTTTACACAACTATGCAGTGGGGAAAGGACAGATTATTCTGAAAATAGTACTGGGAAAAACAATATTGTGTTTTCTTCTAATTTGATCTTGAAGACTAAGGATAGTTGCTACAAATGCTATGCCCAAAGTAGCTTCAGGAATTCTTTTATTTATTTATTTATTAAAGATTTCTGCCTCCTCCCTGCCACCGCCTCCCATATTCCCCCCCTCCCCCAATCAAGTCCCCCTCCCTTGTCAACCAAAAGAGCAATCAGGGTTCTCTGCCCTGTGGGAAGTCCAAGGACCACCCACCTCCATCCAGGTCTAGTAAGGTGAGCATCCAAACTACCTAGGCTCCCACAAAGCCAGTACATACAGTAGGATCAAAAACCCATTGCCTTGTTCTTGAGTTCTCAGTATTCCTCATTGTCTGCTATGTTCAGCGAGTCCGGTTTTATCCCATGCTTTTTCAGACCCAGGCCAGATGGCTTTGGTGAGTTCCCAATAGAACATCCCCATTGTCTCAGTGTGTGGGTGCACACCTCGCTGTCCTGAGTTCCTTGATCATGCTCTCTCTCCTTCTGCTCCTGATTTGGACCTTGAGATTTCAGTCCGGTGCTCCAATGTGGGTCTGTGTCTCTGTCTCCTTTCATCGCCTGATGAAGGTTAATATTCAGGAGGATACCTATATGCTTTTCTTGGGGTTCTCCTTCTTAATTAGCTTCTCTAGGATCACGAATTATAGGCTCAATGTCCTTTATTTATGGTTAGAAACCAAATATGAGTGAGTACATACCATGTTCCTCTTTTTGGGTCTGGCTTACCTCACTCAGAATAGTGTTTTCTATTTCCGTCCATTTGCATGCAAAATTCAAGAAGTCATTGTTTTTTACCGCTGAATAGTACTCTAATATGTATATATTCCATATTTTCTTCATCCATTCTTCCATTGAAGGGCATCAGGGTTGTTTCCAGGTTCTGGCTATTACAAACAATGCTGCTATGAACATAGTTGAGCATATACTTTTGTTGTATGATAGGGCATCTCTTGGGTATATTCCCAAGAGTGGTATTGCTGGGTCCAGGGGTAGGTTGATCCTGAATTTCCTGAGAAACCGCCACACTGCTTTCCAAAGTGGTTGCACAAGTTTGCATTCCCACCAGCAATGGATGAGTGTACCCCTTTCTCCACAACCTCTCCAGCAAAGGCTATCATTGGTGTTTTTTATTTTAGCCATTCTGACAGGTGTAAGATGGTATCTTAAAGTTGTCTTGATTTGCATTTCCCTGATTGCTAAGGAAGTTGAGCATGATCTTAAATTTCTACTCTGTGTCTCTTGAGGATTGCCTCCTCATTCTGAAAACAGCACAGAACTTATGTCCTTGCCAAGAATAGAAGATCTACCACATAGTATTAGGTACAATGGCAGATAATTTTCTGAATATTCTTTACCTAGACTCTAGTTTAATCACTCTGAACTAGTTAGTTTGGGATACATTTCTTACCTGGAAAGAAGCTCTATTTTATTTTCTGAGATAGATGAAACACAAAGGCAGCAGACATACAGCACAGGATGTTTGAGCAGAGTGCTTTGGAGAATCCCATAGAGAGTAGGACAGACATCACACAGAATAAGGAGAGGCAGTGGCTCAGTGCAAACCTGAATTTAGCATGCAGCAGGGAAGTGAAGAGACAAGAGACTGGTCGATCTTGGATCAGGATCCACAGGCCTTAGCAACTGGGAGTTCTTTGAAAGTATGGTGCTAAATCTGAGGTATGGTTATTTTGTCACCAGCTTTATGAGGTGTGGATTAGTCAAATAAAATGCATCTAGTTGTTTTTTGAACATACATCAGTAGGGGCAGATTTTACAGAGCATGATATCTGAATTTAAAACATGTAAATTATGCTAATTGTGCTAATGACAGAATTCACCTTCTAGCCTGGGAAAGTTCAATTTACATTTAAAATAGATGCTGAGTTGTTTTAAACTTACAATAATTCACAAATAATTCCAAATAAAGAGTGAAATTGAATGTCAATTTACAACATATACAAATATTCACTGAAAATAAATTAGCAATTTTAAAACAGAAATTTTTAAGATATACTAAAATCCCATGCTTTGATGTATGGGGTTGATAATTATTTCTCAAATCTAAATAATAGAAGAAACAAAATATAACAGAATTTGACCAATAGAACTAAAACTAAAAAAAAAAATGAAAGCTTTACATAGCAAAGTAAGCAATCAATGGAGAGAAAATGGCAACCTGGAGGAATTTGAAAAGATATTCCTCTACAAAAGACAGAATAAATGAGCAGGAATCTGAGATGTGCTCAATATCAATATCAACAAGGTAATGTAAACCAACGCTGTGATTGTTAATACCATTAGAAAGACCAAGCATGTGATTCTAAGCATGTGGGGATATTAAAATCTGTGTACACTCCTGATAAAAGTGTAGCTACCATAGAAGATACAATAAAAGTTATTTTAAAGTTGAAAATAGAATCTCCATAGTATCCAGCAACCCTATTTTTCTGGGTCTTTATTCAAACAGATGAACTTAGGGTCTGAGATGTTAACTACTCTAGCAAAACCACTGTGTAATTTTTTTTTAAATAAAAGCCAATATTTAGAAACTACTTGAATAGTAATTGCTAACAATATAAAGATAAGGCAAATATGAAATACATACATCCAATGGAGTATTATCCAACAATGAGGAGAATGAAAGTGCATAATTGGAAGGAAATAGATGGGAGAGGCAGGCGTATTAAGTAAAATAAGACATACTCAAGAATTAAAGTACAGTGTGTTTTCCCCTATACACTAAATATTTAAAATGAAGTAGGAGGATGAATTAAAATGAATTCAGGGGAGGGATGAGTGATGGTAGGGACAGAAGTGAGAAAGGAGGGTAAAGAAAGGGGATATGCTGAAATTGTAATGCTCACATTTAAAATGTCACATTGAAATCCAGTATTTTATAAAAATAATAGACAATTAAAAATAAAGACATGATGTATCCAAACAATGAGCTGTTTCTCATTACCAGAAAGGAGAGAATTTTTATCCAAGAATAAATGAACATTTTTCTAAGAAAAAAAATTGCTTCAGGATACTCTGCATAATATTATTCAATAATTAGAAAAAAATTAAAAAGTGTTAAGGTTTTTTGCAGGTGTGTTTTTAATTGATATTAGCATTATAATTTAATAATTAGTCTGAACTTTCTATTATATGCAATGGAAAATCTGATAAGATCTTTAAATTTGGTCTGTTATATATTGTTTATCAATATACTAGAATTATTTTTTATTTTTGTTTTTTTTTAATTTTATTTATTTATTTTTTATACAGTGTTCTGTCTGCATGCCAGAAGAGGGAACCATATCAAATTACGGATGGTTGTGGGCCAACTTGTAGTAGGAATTAACTCAGGACCTCTGGAAGAGCAACCAGTACTCTTAACCTCTGAGCCATCTCTCCAGTCCCAATCTGAATCTTTTTTTTCTTTTTTTGTAAATTATTATTACTATTTTATTACTTAAAAAATACCAATCCAAATTCCCATTCCCTCCCTTGCTCCCACTCACTCAACATACCCTCTCACTTAAGAGAGCGCCATGCACCCTGCGCTATGGAAAGTCCAAGGCCCTCCCTAACTACATCTAGGTTGAGCAAGACTCACATCCGAAGAGAATAGGATACCAAGAAGTCAGTACATGTCATAGAGACAAATCCCAGTGTCATTATCAGTGGCCCTTCAGTCTGCCCCAACTGTCAGCCCCCTTTGGAGTTGACTTCTAGTTCATTTGGAGTTGGTGAGCTTAAGCAAAATATTGCTTTGTAGGTTTGACTGTTCTGGAACTCACTCTTTTGACAAAGCAAAGCTGCCCAGTTGCTTGTGCCAAACCACCTGCCTGTTCCATCCTGGTTCTGGGATTGCAAGTTGGCACCACAACCCTCAACAAAATATTTTAGCTCTTATGTATGCTTTTGCAATTAAGAATGTCTATTTTTCCTTTTTGCCTCTGTTTAGCTCTCCTCCTGATATTCAATAGGGCAGTTTTAAAGATCATATAACCAGAGGCAATGTGTCAATTCCTTTCTGGATGTTATTTTGAGTTTAAATGTCGAGAAATTTTTCTTTATTACCAAGTCTGAGAAACACTCCAGCCTGCTCAAAGAGCCCTCAGCAATCAGCACAGAGGAGCACTGGAAGCTGTCATTTCTCTCTTCACAAATGATTCCCTTCACCAGACATTTCCTGGAGGTCTTTGTGAGGGTCGAACTTGTATCTCCAAGTATAACAGGTATATTTTATCTTATATCTTAGAATTTTTTCAACCATAAATAAGTTTTTATTAATGTGGAAATGAATGCATACTTTTTAAAAATTACCTTTCATTATTGTTGTGTGTGTTGGGAAGTAGAAGCACATGCCACTGCTAGAACATGGAAATCACAAAACATGCATGATTGATGGGTTCTCTGATCACTGTTACATTTAATTTATTTAATGTAATGTTTACAGCACACACACAAAACTCTGGAGTGACTGATGAATCTGTAAAACAAGATAAAGAAGCAATTTCTCAGAAACCTGCAACTCTAACATACTCATGTTTACCACTGGGAAATATTTTAGAATACAAGTTATATAGACTCTGGAGTTAATTTTTGGAAGTATAGTGAATAATTATTAAGTCTGTTTTTTATTGTTGTACCTAAAAATATATATATACCCATCTAAAATAATTTATTAATAAACTGTGTTTTAATATTATAAGTCATTATTGTATGGAAACTAAATTCTTTTTACAATACAAAATATTTGAACTTCATCAGTAAATACCATTCCCAGTATATTTACTCTTATGCCTCTGGTTCTTACAGTCACTTGCAAATTATAAAAACTGATCTAGAATCATCATTATTGTACAAAAATATTTCTAATGATTGCTGAGAACATGTGTATTGTATAATTTTACTTTTTGGCAAGAAATCTTTTTGAGAGGAAAGGTCTAGAAAGCAATTCGGTGTTCATTCCATTTGGAATCTTGAAACAACCAAGCTTAGAAAATGCTCCATCAAAATTTTACTCTATGTGATTGCAGGTCAGACAGTAGCTAAAGCTACTGTACAGATAAGCCAGGTTCTTGTGATAGTGTAGAAATAAAAACCTGACAGAATTAAGGTCAACCTACACTTTTACCTGTGCCATGAAGCCACAGGTTATTTTTATAAATTACTTGTGACTTTTTTCATAGATTCTGGAAAATTATAGCTTCTAATTTTCTGTTTAAATCATTCTCTGTGTCTAACTACATGTTGGGTGCAGTGAAACCAGTTTGATAATCCAACAGTAAAGCTGTGCTTTGACATCCATGTTTAAGATGTATAAAAGTAATTGAGAATCCGAAAACAGAACTAGTAGGATATTTACTCTGCGGTGAGAAAATTCTTCTTTAGTCAATTAAATTTTGACATTAAAGTAATAAGGAGAAAATACTTCTGCCATGTAGATATAATTATGGATGTTACTTATCACCAATTCTGTGATATTCACCAATCTTAATTAGGTTCATATTTACAAATATTGTGAATCAAATGTGAAGTATAGAATCAATCTTTAAAAAAAAACAAGTTAAAATGAATATTTTCCTGTGCACACATCAAATGTGATTAGTATTAGGTTCACTGGATCTCACTAGTTTCCCTGCCTCTGTAAAACTCATAATCATGTAACTGATAATCATGAAAAATTGCAGGGCCAAGGAAAATAAAATTCCCAAATATTAGTGGTGTGCATACACTATAGCTTAGCTTTCGTCAGCTGAAGATTGTATCCAGAAATCAAATCAACTTAATAGATAATTCAATCTTCACCTCTTGAACCTTTTTTTCTCTGCCAAATGTTTCAGAATTGTCATGAATAGCAAGCTTTCATGTCATTCCTCATGGATACAGTGATAAGAAATGCAAAGCTTGCTGATGAAGTGGATAACACTGAAAGTTCCTGGCTTCTCCTTGTATTTTTGACCAATTTCTGTATTCTGTTTAAAACATAAATGTATATGCATATCTAGGTAGAATTTTATTTTTTATTTTATTTTATTATTATTTATTTATTTATTTATAAAGATTTCTGTCTCTTCCCTGCCACGGCCTCCCATATCCCTCCCCCGCCCCCAATCAACTCCCCCTCTCTCATCAGCCCCAAGAGCAGACGGGTTTCCTGCCCTGTGGGAAGACCAAGGACCTCCCACCTCCTTCCAGGTCTAGTAAGGTGAACATCCAAACAACCCAGGCTCCCACAAGGCCAGTATGTGCAATAGGATCAAAACCTAGTGCCATTGTTCTTGACTTTTCAGCAGTCCTCATTGTCCGTTATGTTCAGTAGGTAGAATTTTAAATACAAAGGAATTTTGTCAAATGCTTTTTCAGCATCTAATGAAATGATCATACGGTTTTATTCTTTCAGTTTATTTATATGATGGATTATATTGATAGATTTTCGTATGTTGAACCAGCCCTGCATCTCTGGGATGAAGCCTACTTGATCATAATGGATAATTTTTCAAATGTGTTCTTGGACACAACAAGGCTGTCCACTCTCTCCATACCTTTTCAATATAGTGCTTGAAGTTCTAGCAATAGCACTAAGACAACATAAAGGGATTCGAATTGGAAAGGAAGAAGTTAAACTTTCATTATTTGCAGATGATATGATAGTGTACATGAGCGACCCCAAAAACTCCAGCAAAGAACTCTTACAGCTGATAAACACCTTTAGTAGCGTGGCAGGATACAAGATCAATTCCATAAAATCAGTTGCCCTCCTATACACAAAGGATAAGGAAGCAGAGACGGTAATCAAAGAAGCATCACCTTTCACGATAGCCACAAATAGCATAAATACAAAGGAAGTGAACAATGCCATGGGAAACACTGTCGGCTCTGGATAGATGAGATTAACTTTAGCACAGAAGGCAACCATTATTGGACTTTCCATGTGATGGTTCATTTTCATTGTAAAGTTGAGTAAATTTAGAGTAAGAAGGAAACACACCTTTGGGAATGTCTATAAGGATGTTGACAGAAAGTTTTGCCTTAGTGTAGATCTATTCTTTTGTGAATGTCACCATTCCCCAGACTTGGACCCCATATTGAATAAAACAGGTGGGGTTCCAACATTCAAATTTCTCTTCTTCTTCAGAGTAGATGAATTATTTTGTTTTTTTATTCTTTTTCCAGTATCCTTACAACTCATGTATAGATATCTAAAGCTTTTCTATTTCTCTCAGTGGAATAAAATTCTTCCCAACTTATTCTGACCTTTTCCCCCAATGTCTCACACAGAGGTAGTCTATCCTCTATCTTTTCCCAAAGTCTTCAAATATAATGAAATCATGAATTTGACAATTATTTTTGTATCTTGTGAAATATATCTTTTGGAATGTTTTTATATCAATAATAACTGATAGTTCTATATAACCCACATTATCTTTGACTGGTTTTCTTCTTATGTCTCAAACATACATAAAATCTTCTATGATAAACACTTGTCAATGAATATTCACCTGAATATAACTGAGAAAATATTAAAGAAAGAAAACTCTACATGATAGAAGAAAGAAGGAAGGTAAAGACAGGAAAGTAGAACACATCATTTATATGAGTTGAAACACAACTTCTTTTATTTTTGGTATTCTTTTTTTTCTGTTGTTTTTAACTTTATTTATTTATTTGTATTGAGAAAAGGAAAAAAAAGTATCCGCCTCCTCCCAGCCGCCCATTTCCCTCCCCCTCCTCCCACCCTTCTCCGCGTCCCCCAAACACCTCTCCCCCTCCCTCTCCAGTCCATAGAGCAGTCAGGGTTCCCTGCCCTGTGGAAAGTCCAAGGTCTGCCCTATCCGTCCATGTCTAGCAAGGTGAACAACCAAACTGGCTAGGCTCCCGCAAAGCCAGAACATGAAGTAGGGTCAAAACCCCGTGCCATTGTCCTTGGCTTCTCATCAGCCCTCATTGTTCGCCATGTTCAGAGAGTCCGGTTTTATCCCATGCTTTTTCAGTCACAGTCCAGCTGGCCTTGGTGAGCTCCCACTAGATCAGCCCCCTTGTCTCAGTGGGTGGGTGCGCCCCTCGTGGTCCCGACTTTCTTGCTCATCTTTTCCCTCCTTCTGCTCCTCATTGGGACCTTGGGAGCTCAGACCAGTGCTCCAGTGTGGGTCTCTGTCTCTATCTCCATCCATCACCAGATGAAGGTTCTATGGTGGTATGCAAGATATTCGTCAGTATTGCTATAGGATAGGGTCATTTCAGGTTGCCTATCCTCAGCTGCCCAAGGGACTAACTGGGGACATCACCATGGGCTCGTGGGAGCCACTCTAGGGTCAAGTCTCTTGCCAACCCTAAAGTGGCTCCCTTAACTAAGAATTGTGGTTCCGTGCTCCCCTGTCCAACCTTTCTTTATCCCAATCCTCCTGTTTCCCCCAAGTTACTCCCCTCCTTCCCTTCTAACTTTTCTCTCCCCATCTCCCCTTACCCCCATCCCACCCCACCCCCAAGATTCCAATTTTCTCCCCGGCAATTTTGTCTACTTCCCATAGCCAAGAAGATAGCTATATGTTTTTCCTTGGGTTCACCTTCTTATTTAGTTTCTTTAGGTTCATCAATTGTAGTCTCCGTGACCCTTATTTATGGCTAGATATAGAAACACAACTTCTAATAAAGACTATTAACAGTAAAATAAATTGATTGGCTCTTATATACTTTGACAGTTTATTACATTAAAGTATTTGATGTTGTTGATGTGGTTTCATGGTTACAAAATCTCTTCCAGCTAACCTTTATATCAAACTTACTAGAAAAAATAATTGTTGAATAGATGTGCCGAGACAGAATTGGTTCAATGTCATCATTCATTAAAAAGCCTTTTACCCTTACTTTTGAATCGTGTTTTATATTAATGGCTTCCTTATTCTGCTTACAAATGTTCTTTTTCGCATACATTTTACTTGAGTGCTGAGTTAAATATCCATATTTTACACACTATAATTTCTACAAAGACAATTATTGCTTAGAATGACTTCAATTATAAAATTGTGATGATTCTAGTTAAAGCTGTTGTTAATTTAAAAAACATAGTTTCTTTTAATTTCCTAGAAATTTGATTATCTTATCATTTTAAAAATATTCATGTCATAACTTATGTAAAATATTTTGCTAAATATTTTATATTTGCTTTTATTTTATAAGTCCATGCATTAAGTGAACAGAAACACACAGTCTACAAAGGTGTAAAATAGCATTGTCCTAAATTTAGTAAATTAGCTTTAAAGCACCCTTTATAAACAATAGAAGTTTTTATTTATTTATTTTTCATTGTGTTTTCAAGACAAGGTTTCTCTGTAGCTTTTGGAACTAGCTCTTGTAGACCAGACTGGCCTCAAACTCACAGGGATCTGCCTACCTCTGCCTCCCGAGTGCTGGAATTAAAGGCCTGCACCACCACCGCCCAGCTAAACAATAAAAGTTTTAAAAGTTTCTAAATTTTGGAGTTTATGAATAAGAGTTTAAAATTGTTTTAAAGTGGTATAATGCATGTTCTAGTATTTTGCTGCATGGTAAAAATTGCAATAAGTCAATCATGAAAATAAGTATTTGTGTTCGCCTGTGTGTGCATGTATGTATCTGTGTGTGTGTGTGTGTGTGTTTGTGTGTGTGTGTGTGTGTGTGTGTTTGAAGGAATATGGACATGACAGTGCCTATGGAGGTCAGAGAAAAGCTCTTGGTAGCTCATTCTTTCCAACAAGAAGTTAAATTATTTTCTCCTCTCTGTGTATAAACCTCTCTGCCCTCTGAGCCATCTCAACAAACCCTTCTTCAAATATCTGCATGAGTGAAGGTGCTGAACTATCAGCAAAAGTAAATTTTGGCTAATAAACACTTTCATTGCATTTGTAGTTTATTAAAATTATAAATTTCTATGACATTGTTTAATAGATGTTATGAATGGAAATTCTTCTTTTTGCAGTTCACAGAAATTTTAATCATTTAAAATACATATTAGAGTATTACTCAGCAGTAAAAAAACAAGGACTTCTTGAATTTTGCATACAAATGGATGGAAATAGAAAACACTATCCTGAGTGAGGTAAGCCAGACCCAAAAAGAGGAACATGGGATGTACTCACTCATATTTGGTTTGTAGCCATAAATAAAGGACATTGAGTTTATAATTCATGTTCCTAGAGAAGCTAAATAAGAAGGTGAATCCAAAGACAAACACATAGGCATCCTCCTGAATATTAACCTTCATCAGGCGATGAAAGGAGACAGAGACAGAGACCCACATTGGAGCACCGGAAAGAAATCTCCAGGTCCAAATCAGGAGCAGAATGAGACGAAGCACGAGCAAGGAACTCAGGACCGCGAGGGGTGCACCCACACACTGAGACAATGGGGATGTTCTATCGGGAACTCACCAAGGCCAGCTGGCCTGGGTCTGAAAAAGCATGGGATAAATTTGGACTAGCTGAACATAGCGGACAATGAGGAAGAATGGGAACTCAAGAACAATCACAGTGGGTTTTTGATCCCACTGCAAGTACTGGCTTTGGGGGAGCCTAGGCAGTTTGGATGCTCACCTTACTAGACCTGGATAGAGGTGGGCGGTTCTTGGGCTTCCCACAGGTCAGGGAACCCTGATTGCTTTTCGGGCTGGGGGGGGGACTTAATTGGGGGAGGGGGAGGGAAATGGGAGGCGGTGGCGGGGAGGAGGCAGAAATCCTTAATAAATAAATAAATTAAAAAAAAATAAAATTAAAAATATATATATAAAAAAATCATAATAGCCCAGATGTAACATATCTGTAATTCTAACACTCAAGAACCAGAGACAGGATAATCTTTGTGTGTTTGTAGCCAGCTTGTTCTGTTTATATAAAGAGTTCCAAGATCATCAGGGCTATGTACTTAGACCATGCATTTAAAAGATAAATAAAAATAAATGAAACATAATAAATGTATAAAATTATTAGATGTTCTTTTCAACAATTATATTTTTGTAGACTAACTTCATTCTTTTGTTTTTATGGCATGATTTATAGACTCTCACTACCTAATCATCAGTTATGTGGCATAACGTAATTATCTTCATATGGTGTAATGAAGAAGTATAAAGCTTTAGGATGGTGTAATTAAATCATGACCTATTCATAAATGGCAAATCCTGACACTCTAAATAAATTCATAAACATTTATGAAAGAATTCAATATTATATTCTGAATATAATATTCTAAAATTGAAATGAAGCAATAAATGCCCCCAAGGCACAACAATTTTTAAAGGTAGAGAGAATGCATGAACATCACAGTAGTTAACAAGACATTTTTTTTTTGACTTTTAAATAGTATTTGGAAGGCACTATCAGGATACAGGAAATCATATAAAGAAAATGGAAATGGGACATTCTTTAAATAACAGAAATGTTGGAAAAAAGCCACAAAGACTCATTCTATCACCATTTTACCCTTTTAAAAAGATCTTGTAATGCACACATTCAATGTATAAACATGGATAATTTTAATGAATAGTTCTCATCTGAACTGATGGTTTTCCTTCAAGAACCAAAGACAACTAAACCCCAATACAGGACATGAAACATATTCTTTTTTCTTTCTTTTTTTTTTTTTTTTTTTGATTTTCAAGACAGGGTTTCTCCATAGCTTTTGGTTCCTGTCCTGGAACTAGCTCTTGTAGACCAGGCTGGCCTCGAACTCACAGAGATCCGCATGCCTCTGCCTCCCGAGTGCTGGGATTAAAGGCGTGCGCCACCACCGCCTGGTTTATGAAACATATTCTTTAGTTGTTGGCCAGGGCTGTTGAACAAACTCAAAACATAGCACCATTTTGTTGTTGACTTTGGTTGCCCTTTAGAGGTGGTCTTAAAGAAAAGAGTATCTTATAAGCAAAACAATTTCTTGTAGTTTGATAATAGACATTTTGCACATTATTCAAACATAATACTATAACAAAAGAGTTTCCACATGAGTGAAAAAAGAAAATATTTCTTCGTGAATTTTATAAGAATACTGATTAATCATTGGAAAAGCAAAGAGAAATTTGACTGCTAACTCACTCTGTTCTGATAACTATGTTTTGAGTTATATAAATGCTCAGTAGGAAAAGAAAGCCATTCTAAGAGAAGCACTATGGAATGTTGATCTGTCAGCTTCATTCTTGAGCCTCTGCCCTGAAGGTTTCATGGACTTTGGAACTGTAATTAAACTGTCTTTTCAGGCAGGAATATTACCTTCTTTGGGGTCCTCACTTCCTCTATTCCCTCTTCATTCTTTTCACCCACTTGAAGCATAGTTTTGTGTATCCTTGCCCTACTTCACCTGCATCCATCTCTCTTGAATTTCTTTAAGTTTTATTTTTTTTCCTATCTTCAAGTTTGAGTTATATTTTCAGTTATAAGTCTCTATTGTGGCAGCAACTTGTTCTATAATATTAATTTGTCAGTAGCATTGGACATAATGTCTGCTCTTCCTTCATCCTTTGAACACACATGATTTCACAATAAACAGAAAACTGTCTTGAACCATCTTCTTTAGAACTTAAATGTAACTTGTTTCCAAACTCTTTTTTAAAAAATTCTCTAGTGTTTGTACGTGCAGGAAAAAATATATAAATGAGGAATTATTATGTTATGAGTACATAACAGAAGAATGCACCAGGACCACCAAGGGAATACTGGCTAAACCAGGCAGGATAATGTTCAACACTAGAATGGTGTCCATGTTTAAGTTTCTATAGTGCACAGCTAGGGTAGAATATTTCATTTTCATTGATATTGTAGTTAAAGTACTTCTGAGTTGCTAGATATTTAAATGCAGAATGCTTTTCTCTTACTACTGTAGTGTAGTCTTCCTTCAATTTTTATCATTTTCTCTATTATGATGTGTACTTTGAGGGAATATTGAGTATGACAAGAAACTGAAAAATTAGTCAGATGACAAAGAGAGCTGCTGTGAGATTGTGTCTCCTAGAAATGACATGGAAGGGTTTATTTTGTTTCACAAGTCAGAGCTATAGAGCTGATCATGGCCAAGTCAATGCATGCAATGGATCATGGCCAAGAATCATGGTGATGAAAGCACTTTGATCTCAAGAACTGACCACAAAGCAAAGAAAAGGCACCGCCACTGCTCAACTAGTTTCCTGCTTTCTCCCCTTTATACTATTGAGCCAATTGGATGAAATTGTTACTAGATATTGTTATGGAGTTCTTTATTGATGTTTCTTAATCTCATTAATAAAAGAATTTTAGGAAAAATATTGATCAGCTATTACCCTAAAAGATAAAATAAAAAAGTACTATTGGAAAATACGTAATGAAAAGCAGTCTAGATAAAGTAGTTCTGAATGATTAAATGAGAAATTAGTAAAATAACTTAAATAAAATTAATTAAAAAGGATTGCAATGAGATTAATAAAATTTTCATTTTTTATAGATTTATGATACAAGAAATCTATAAGAAGTATTGCAACGTAAAGAAAAGAGTTCAATAAATTGGAAAGATAATGATATAGCATAAAAATGGAAGAAGAGTCTCAAATCTCAGAAATTCAAAAGGTACCATGCACAGAGATAGCCTAGTGAATGAAAAGCCACCCCTTCCGGACATTCATTCAGCTTTTTATTTTCTGCAGAGGGACTAAGGAGTGTCTGTGCCTTGTACTTGAGCTCAGCATCTTTTAATTTTATGATACAGGATTATTGAACTATCTTAGTTGCTTGTTGGGTGCTGTGATAAAACTAAGACTAAAGGAAAGGTATTGAGAAAAGAGTTTATTTTCACTTAAACATATAGGTCATGATCCATCACTGAGGGAAGTCAGGGCAAGAACTGATGCCAAAGTCTAAGAGGGGTGCTTATTGCCTTGCTATCTAGTTTCTTCTCATCTTAGTTTTCCTCATGGCCTAGGAGCCTGTACCGAGAAGTGATACTGCCCACATGGGCTGTGAATTCCTACATCACAAGCAAACAGGAAAATGCCTGCCCAATACCCACAGGGCAATTTGATGGAAGCAATTCTCTGTTTGAAACACCCTCAGATATTTCCAGTCTGTGTTAAGTTGACAGCCAAAGCTAACTAAGAGACAGACCTACAGAATAGCTGTGGGCTATCACGTTGTATCATTAGCTGCTGAAAAATGAGCAATCTGCATTAATTTTAAATGAGCAATGTAAATAAGGAAAATCAACTGTGCAATGAAAGGGAACCAGAGACTGAGATCATCTGTGCACTGCGGGAATAAACAGCTTGTGCTCTGGGGTGTGGGGAACCACGCAAAGAATTTGAAAGCCAAAACAAAAATGTGTTTTGAGGAAAATGAAAAAAAAATAGAAATGAATAAATATTATAGAACTGCTTCTGGCACAGATGTGCACACAGAGACTGAAGGCTGGAGCTCGAGGGTGTCAAAAGCAGGAGCACGAACTATGTTTCCTGGTAACTACACAGGAAGCTCTTTTTGGCCATGTGTTGTAAGTCTCTCCTAATTTGAAAAGAGGTTTATAATTTTCGTTTGTAAAGACTTAAGTTGACAATATGAAGTAGTTTGGAAATTAAACATATCCAGGAAAGTCTTAAGTTTAGAGGATTGTGCTTATACATTGTCATTTTGATTGACACCATAAGCAATAGTGCTATTTTTCCCATTCTAAATGCACAAATGAACAAGTGATGTGATTGGCATATTTTAATTGCGTGGGTTCTCGAGGAGCTGGTTACAGGCTGCATTAGCCACACCCGGCCGTCATAGGATTGTGCTAATTTATTACTAGATGTTTAGTCTCCGCCATTTAAGATGAGATGACAGTGGAACATCTCAGTTGTTTACATGAATTAAGCCACATTTGAATCACTGAAGAAAAGAAATGCAAGTTGTTTTATTATTATTATTAAATTATTGAAGTTATGTTTCTTGTGTTATTCTACACATTTTATCACATATTTTTGATATTTAAATGCTACCTGGCACAAGTAAATATTATACTTTTTGAAGTATATTTATAAGTATATTATAATTCATAAAAGTCTAAGTATATAAAAGAAAGATTGATTTCTAAATTTTACATTATAATTTATATGAAACTATTTTAACTATTTATAAATATTTTAGTTTCATGAAGAAAATTTCTATTTGATTTATTATCACTCTATTTCTATATCTCTACAATATAGATGGAATAATTGTGATTATTTATAAATATATATAGCAAAGATATAATGGATTCATATTTGTAAATACACTGTACACAGATTATAGACCTATATTTTCAATGCATATTATTGTAGGAATGTAACTCACTGGCACTGGTGAAACATTTTCTAAACATGTTCAAGGCTCTGGAACCATCCCCAGGACGTTAAAGAATATGCATATATACTATTATCTTGATTTATATATAGGTGCATATATATGTCTATATTTTCAGCCAAAAATGAGAAGTAACTAGCTTTGTCAAAACTCTAAGATGTGAACATGTACAATTAAGGAAATTTTGATAAAAGGTAATAATTTTAATTTTAGGTCAAATTATTTTATTCTTCTTATACATAATTGATTTTATGAGTCCCATTAAAAGAAAATATTGAAAACTTATGCAATTTACTTTGAAGATGCTTGAATGTTTCTTATTAAAATAATTTCTTCAAAACATTAATCTTCTTTAAAGGCAAACTCTACAGAGCATATATACTATGTGTATTAATTGGTTTATTGGGAAATACATTACATGAGAAAGAATGTGTCATATAAAGTGAACTATTTATATGAATGATCTATTATATACAATATTTTATAGAGAGATATAAAAATGCCTCTTTCATTCTTGTGCATTTCATTTCCCTTAATTCTTCACTCTAATTAACAGTAAAAATCAGTTCACTAAAGTTATTGCTACAAAAACTGTGTTTAAAGGAAATAATTCAGGCAATATACAATATAGTTGCAAATTATAAATACCTGAAGTTTTTTATTCAATTTGAATGATCTTGTGTTGGAGTATATCTTGATCAGTTTATTATGCTTCTACAAATTTCTGAGTTTACAATGGTGGACAGACTATGACGTCAACTGTTGCTGAAAAACAACACGGCAGAGGGCATCAAATGGCAAGACGATGTGAGCCCCCATAGGCATAAATCTTTCATGTTTCTGTGACCAACATATCTAACAAGAAGCAGTTTAAGTGAGGAAGAACTCCTTATGACTCCTGATTTGATGATGCAGCCCATAATAATGCATTGTCAGGGAAGTAGGAGTTGTGGCTATGTTTCATTTCATCCCTTATCTGACCAAGAGACTGAGGGAGCAAAAGGAGAGAGAAATCATGCAGAAATCCACTTCCTACAGGTCCCACTGACTGTCAAGTCAGAGACACTAGCTTTAAACAAATTGGCCAAACCTATGATTCTATGAAGGATGTTTCACCCTTAAAATTTTTTTTTGATCAATTTAACTAATACCAACATGGCTGTCATAACCTCATGATGTAATTTAATCCCAGTGACCGTCTAGGACTCACTCATTTCATATCTCTATGAATTTGAAGACTGAAGTTTGGACACTTTCAAACTATAGGAGAGTAAAAATTTTCTCAATAAATTTCCCACAAATAAAATGAAAGTGGTCATTCTTAGTCCATTTTTATCATGCTGGCATACAAAAGACTGCTGAGTTCTGAGGTTGAACCTGACATTCAGTGATTAACTTTCCTGCTTTGCATGATTGTTTGGCAGCAATAAGTCACTACTTCTCTGACCTGTTACTTAAGACAAGGACAGACACAGAGTAAAGCAAAGACAAGAGATTTTAGTTAATGAGAAATTTATACCTGCATTAATGTAATGGGGAGTTTCAATATCATGACATTGCTGTTCCTTAGTTACTTTATGAAGGTTTAACCAAGCCTCCAGCTGGGTTTATGGAGGCCATTGCTTTGGCCTAGAAAATAGATGCAAATCAAGTAAATTTATTTGTCCAGCACATACCCACATCACACAGCTATTCTTGTGGTGGATTACTATTCTTGGTTGTCAACTTGACTATATCTGGAATGAAAGAAAATGTAGAAATTGAGTTAACATTGGTGAGATATTTTTTCTTGGATTGAAGTGGGTAAATCTATTTTTAGTCTGGACCTGTGATGTAGGAAAACTCATACCTTTGATCAGGACATTGAGGTAGAAAGACACACCTTCAATCTGGGCCACATGTTTATATTCATTCTATAAATTCTGCTAATCTTGAAAATCTTAACTAATACAGATTCTGGTACCAGAACAATGTAAGTATAAGAATGAATCTTTTTAGTATCTGGAGTATACTTTCCCAATATACTACCTATAAGTTTGAAAGCATCTCTCATCATGAAAACCTCTCCTGGGAAGTTATAACATACTAAAAGCCCATGATGTAAACCATTTTACAAGCATAAGGAGATACAGATATTTGATTAATCTCTTTCACCAAATCTGTTTCACCAGTTGTGGGTGTCAGCAGATTTGGGACACTGCATAGCAAATATCTGACAGTTTATGCCAAAATAAGGAAAACAATGATGCTGGATGGTTGCTCTTAGCTTCCCTCAATGGTTGATAAAAGGTAGGAATGAGCCGGGCGATGGTGGCGCACGTCTTTAATCCCAGCACTCGGAAGGCAGAGGCAGGTGGATCTCTGTGAGTTCGAGGCCAGCCTGGTCTACAAGAGCTAGTTCCAGGACAGGAACCAAAAGCCACGGAGAAACCCTGTCTCGAAAAATCCAAATTAAAAAAAAGGTAGGAATGATAAAAATTAACCAACCTATAGCATCTCAGAATATGGTACAGGAATTCAATGAAATCGGTGCCATAATTGACTGGCTACAGATGTATTTCAACAGTCTAAAGGTTTCTAAGTATGCTTGGGAAAAAAAATACCCCCCAAAAGACAAAAAGAAATAAATAAAAATAAAGAAAAACTTCTGTCCAGCAGCCCTAGAGCTCAAATAGTGGAAAATCAGACCAAAGCCCTCATTATAAAGTTGATTGAATTCCAACAAAAATTTAACACCCAGTCTTATAGGGTGTGTAAATTTAAAGGAGGGGCATTAATGGGTAAAGAACGGGATCTTGTTACTTGAGAGAGACATGTGTGGGAGGACTCTACTGAAGCTGAGAACATTGAATCCTCAGATTATCATGGGATCTCACCTGAGGGAGTAGTCTCTCTACCCTCAGAAGAATAGGTACTCATACAACACCCCTGAAATACTACTTTTTCCACCTTTGAGTGTGGAAATTGATCCTTCTTATCTGCTAAACTAACAGTAATCTTGTCTGAAGGAAATGCATGGCAATAAAATAAATACTAATATCCCTCAGGATCCACCAATAGTAGCCCCTAGACCTTTAGCCAGACTTAAGGCAAAGCAGGCTTCCAGAGAGGAGATAGAAAGTATAGTCATTAAGGAGGTATGCTGTACTACTAAAGAGCTTAATGAGTTTTCTAACTTGTTTAAGCAGAAATCTTGGGAATATGTGTGGGAATTGACTTTAAAATTGTTGGATAATGGTGGAAGAAATATAAAACTGGCACAAACTGAGTTTATTTGATATGGGCCCTCTGAGAAGATACTATAAGTTTAACAGGGATGATCACACAGGAAAAAAAAAGAAGTAAAAGTATGAGTGGCTGGTTGAAGCATTTACCAAAAGACGGCTGGATGAAAAAATATAGGAGTTGTGGGATATCCCTTGATTTAGTGTTAATGAGGAGATTTTTAAGTCTCAGAGAAATTGCAATGGTGGAGTAGGTACACTATGTAAAACCTAATCCTCCATAATGGGAAGACTGAGAAGACATGGACCTTTAACATTCCTATAAGATGCAAATTATGAGAGAGGCACCAGCACATATGAACAATTTTGTTGCCACCCTTTTCATTGTGCCAGATCTTAGGTTTGGAAAGACTTCTGCTTAGTTGGATGAATTAAACCCAGTGTTTTGAATTGAACCCTGAGTTTGCCAGAGCCAGTGGCAGCAGCACTGAATCTCCAAAGGCAATGTGATTATAGTTAGGGTAATGGGTGGCACAGAGAAAACAACGTTAAAATTGACCTAACCCATAAAGATCATCACAGGCAAAGTATGTTTTATTATGGCATGATTTGTATGCACTTTTTGTACCGGTTAATCAATCATGGTGTTTCTAGTGATAAAATAGGTAAGAAGCTTACTGAATTTTTGTTTGATATGTACCAGGGGAAAAGTTCTCAAGCAAATGGAAGAAAGGCTGTACTGATCACAACAGATATTCATGACTTGTGAATCAGTTTCCAAACTTGGGGTAATTTGCAGCCCTAGAACCCTTGAATTAAGAGACAGACAAGTTCGTAAGACAAATTTGTAGTGGCATTCCATTTGTTTTTTAATAATAAGTAAAACTTACCCAAGTATCAGAAAAGTGAAAAAAGCCACATTCACTAGCCTTAATGGCCAGAAAGCAATGGCACACACTTTAATCCTAGTAGCCACACTAGCTTCCCATAGAAACCTGGAGGTAGTGGTATATGCCCTTAATTCCAGAATTAGAGAGGATTATAAAATGGGAGGAGATAGCTCTTAGTCTCAGTATCATTTTGAGATTCCTGGGGGCAGGGTCACCATTTTGGTCTGAGGTAGAGGTGAGAGCCAGAGGCTGGCTGCTTCTATGACCCAGTTTCTATCTCTGAGTATTTATTAACCGTGCTACAAAGGTGGATCAAGGAGAAGAATGACAGTTGACTATTGAAAACTCAGTTAGGTAGTGACTCTAGTTGCAGCTGCTATACCAGATGTGGTATCCTTATTTGAACAAATGATTACAGCTTTTGTTACATGATATGCAGCTATTCATCTAGAACATGTCTTTGTCAATATGCACCCCAAGAAATAATTTGCTTTTGGTTGGCCATGACAGCAGTATACCTTTACAGTTTTACCTCAAGAATATATTAATGCTCCAGGACTATGTCATAACTCAATTAGAAGGGATCTTGACTATCTGTATCTTAAAAATATCACATTGGTGCAGTGTATTGATTATGTTATGTTTATTGGACAAAGTGTGTGAGAGTAGCAACGACTTTGAACTTGTTGGTAACTCAAATATGTATTAGAAGATGAAAAACAAAGCCAACCAAACGTCAAGGGACTTCCATTTGAGTGAAATGTCTAGTATTTCAGTGAAGTGGAACTTCTAGACATATTTCTTTTTCCAAGGAGAAGGATAAGTTATTACATCGGACCCTTCCTACCACCAAGATAGAAAGACAATATTTAGTGGCCCTATTTGGATCTGGAGACAGCAAGTTTCTCACTGAGGTGTGTTACTCTGGCATGTATACCAAGTGACTCAGAAAACATCTCGTTTTGTGTGGAACCTGGGAAAAGAGAAGGCTCTTTAAGGGGTCCAGGTTGCTGTACAGGCTCCCCTACTACTTGGACCGTATGATCCAGCAGGCCCAGTGTTGCTTAAGATGTCAATAGAAAAAAAAAAAAGGATGCTGTCTGGAGCCTCTCGCAGTTCCCTACACATGAATCACAAAAAAAAATAACTTTGAGATTTTGAAATAAGGCTTTACCATCACTTCAGATAATGATTTTCCCTTTGGAAGATAGCTATTGGGGTATAGTAGAAACTGAATATTTGACAATGGGCCACAAAGTTCCCATGTAGTCTGAGGTACCCATGATTACTGGGTTTTATCTGACACATCAAATTATAAAATAGGCTATGCACAGCATCATTGTATTATCAAATGCATGTGGTGGACCTGAGCAGGTCCTGGAGGCATAGGCAAAATACATGAAGAAGTCGCCAAAATATTTATGGTTTCTGCTATTGTTACAATGTTTTCTGCTTCTAAGCATGCACCTATAACCTTATGGGGTGTTCCTTGTGATTAGATGAGAAGAAGCGAATACTAGGGCATGCAATATTGATGTTCTCCAAGTTATGAAAGCACTGTCCAGACGTGGACAGCTGCAGCATAACAAACCCTTCTGGAAAAAAATATGGAAGAGATGTCTTCACAGTGGGTAGAATACGTGATCATAGTTTGTTTGGAAGGACAAATAACCAGATGTGCTTTTCTTCATTGATTGGCTTTATGGTCAGGGACATGGAAAGAGCATGCTTGAAAAATTGGTGAGAAAGACATTTTGGGAAGAAGGATGTAGGCAGAGCTCTCCAAATGGGCAAAGGATATAAAGATAATTGTGTCTCATAGAAATGCTCATCAATGGATGATTTCAGCTGAGGAGGAGTTCAGTAATCAAGGAGATGTGATGGCCCATTCTGTGGAAAGCCAATCTATTTCCCCAGCCATTCATATCATTGCCAAATGGGCCCAATTATTACGTGGACATGGTGGCAAAGATAGGGATTTTGCATGGGCTTGACAACATTGATTTCCACTGAGGCTGATCTGGATAGAGCTGATGCTGAGTGCCAGATTCGCTAACAGCAAAAGGCAACATTGAGCCTCAAGTATGAATCTATTTTTCATAGTGGCCAGTCAATGGCTTGGAAGCAGGTTGACGACATTGGACCACTTTCTCTGTGTAAAGAATAAAGTTTTATCCTTCCTGGACTAGATATTTATTCTGGTTATAAATTTGTCTTTCTAGCCTGTAATACCTCTACCAAAACTACTATGCATGCACTTACAAATGACTCAACTGTTGTCCCGGTATTCTACACATTGCTTCTGACCAATGAATTTATTTCACAGTCAGAGGAGTGTAGTGCTGGGGGCCCACAATCATGAAATTCACTGGTCTTTATGATTTCCTCACTGTCCTGAGGTAGCTTACCTGGATAATGTTTGAATAGCATTTTAAAGACAGAGTTGCAGCACCAGTTAGGTGAACAGCCTGGAGGGCTGGGACAGGGTTTTTCCACAACACAGTATATGCTTTGAATAAGCCAATGTATGTTACAGTTTCTCCCTTAGCTAGGATTCAAGAATCCAGGTATCAAGGGGTTGAAAAAGAATAGCTCTACTATTGTCTTTAGTGAACCATTAGGAAAATTTGCTTTCTATTCCTGTGACTATAAATTGTGAGGAAGTTTTGCTTCCAGAGGGTATAATACTTCTGCCAGGTGCCACAACAAATATTCCATAGAATTGGAAGCTCTGTCCCCTCTGATTACTTTAGGCTTCAACTGTTCACTTAAAACAACAAGTTAAGAAAGTAATAACAGTGTTAGCATGGGTTATTAATCCAGATTACATGGAGAAAATGAATTGTTTCTGCACAATGGAGTTAAGAAATATTATGACTGGCACACAGGAGATACTTTAGGGCATATCTTGGTGCTACCATGCCTTGTGATTAAAGTCAGTGCAAAACTATAACAGCCTAATCTAGACAGGATTTCAAAGGGCCCAGACCCTTCAGAAATGAAATGTTGAGTCACCCTTCAAAGAAAAGTGCCAAGAACTATGAAGGTTCTTGCCAAGAGTGCAGAAACTATAGTAGTAAAAATGTAGGAAGATAAGTAATAGAATAGTAGGAAGAAATGAATAGTGAAGGAAGGAAGTTATAAATACCAGCTAAGGCAAGTTACATAAATGATGATTATAGTTAACCTGAGTGTTTCTTTTGGTTTTATTTTTTTGGTTTCTCCAGACTCAAGTCAATTTTTAATTAAAAATTTAGCATATATTTGTACATATAAAAGGACAGTAATAATCTGATGCATGCTTGCCTCAGGGTGTGATGATCAAATCAGGCTGCTTAACACTTTAATTTTGTTAAACATCATTTCTGGATCTTAGGAGACAGACCTTGAAATTTTCTAGCTATTTTGAAAGATCTTTTAAGGTTATTTATATCACCAGTTATTATGGAAATGAAACAAAAATCACCACACAATGGCATTTGACCTTGATATGCCATGGAACACTAAACCCAAAGGCCCCTGTTCACCCTATCACTGTGCCATCCTCACTAGAGAAGCTCCTCCCTTTCTTCCTCCTGATGATGATTCTCCTATGCTTTTCTTCTACAAAGTCAGTTTTTTAAACTTTCATGAATGATAGAAAATGGGCTTGGCTTTCTGAGAATGGTTTATTTTTTACTCAACATGGTGTCTTTCAAGTCATGTGCTGCAGATGACAGGACTTTATCTCTTTTATGGTTGTCTCTCTCTCTCTCTCTCTCTCTCTCTCTCTCTCTCTCTCTCTCTCTCTCTCTCTCTCTCTCTCTCTCACACACACACACACACACACACACACACATACACACACACACAATTTTCTTTGTCCATCCATTGCTGGACACTTTGGTTGAGTGTTTCATTTGTATATTTTAAAAATGATTTTGTAAAGATATATTTTCAATTCTTTATCAAATAAGAGAATACCAATGATTATCATGCTTAAGTTTGAGATACTAAAAGATTTCCCCCAAGGAAAATTGCCCCCTATTCTAAATTTATAATGCACTTGGGATAGATCTATCAGGTTAGGTATAATTATTACTCAGTTAAATATATAATGTGTTTGTGATTGTATATAAGACAGTTATATTTTGTTTAGGCATTATTATGACATTCAGTTGTTTTCACTTGAACATTAACCATGACATAAAGAGAAACAATTATGTATCAAGTTCAGAAGAAATGGATTTTTTTATGCTTTTTATAATTTTTTTATTGAGAAAAGGAAAAAAAGTTTCCCCCTCCTCCCAGCCTCCCATTTCCCTCCCCCTCCTCCCACTCCTCTCCCCCTCCCCCCACTCCTCTCCCCCTCACTCTCCAGTCTAAAGAGCAGTCAGGGTTCCCTGCCCTGTGGAATTTGTGATGGCTATTCTTGGTTGTCAACGTGACTATATCTGTAATAAACTACAGTCCCAAAATGGAGGCCACACCTGTGAGAAATTTTTGCTTGGTTTGAAGAGAGTGAATCCATTTCCAGTCCAGACCTTTGAGGTAGGAAGACATACACCTTTGATCAGGATCTTGAGGTGGGAACACACAGGCCTTTGTTGCTGACCATAAAGCAAGAAAAGTATTGCGTGAATTCTGATTGTTTTTAATAATAAAAACACGGAGTCAGATATTAGGAGGTGAAAGATGAAAGATCAGAGAAGCAGAGAAGCCAGCTCTTACCTCTAAAAATCCTCAGACCAAATAGTGTATCCTTTCTCTACAAGTCTTCAGACTGAAAGCTCCAAGTTTCTCTCACCTCCTGCCTTATATCCCACCATATATCCCTCTCTCCACCCATTTGTAGCACTCCTCTCTCCACCTCCCTAATGTTGCGACTAAAGATGTGATACCACACACAAGTCTTAAATTCTGATCTTGAAACAAGAAGGAGGCATACCTTTTTTTTCTGGGCCACATCATCTTCTGTAAACCTATAAGGACAAAGAAGAAAGCTATACTATGTCGTGCTATCATGGGAGGTGGTAATGTGATGATCATGGGATGAGAGAGTGTAAAGTGGATGTGTGGATAAATGTGTAAGAAATCTTTAAATATTTTACTTTATTACTTTCTCAGTTTTAAAATTGTATACGAATTTTACACCACAAATCAAATTACCCTAATTATCTTCATCAATGTCTACCCATGAAATACATACATTTTCAAAAGCAAGATTAAACTTTGTAGAAATTATTAATTTGATGCATGTTGTGTGATAATTCATTTTCACCATACTGAAAGAATTTATCTACCTTTCTTTTGTTTGAAAAGTACCTCTACAATTTTAATTCTTGCTGGACCAGTGAAGAGAAGAAGAAATGCAGAGAAAGCATAGGGTCTACGTTTATTCAATTATATCATACTCCTATATAACATCAACTATCAGCCACTGAACTTCATTCAGATTAAGATAAGTACAGTTACCTGAGCATTTGAGCTATGTATTCTGGGTATCTCTGGAATGTATTATACATTTCTGAGTTATTGACATTATTCAATCTATGCTCTTGGGAAGTAACAGAACCTAATAGACAAAGGTGAGAAGTGAAATTTTCAGGTAAAACGTTGTAATTTGGCTACTCAGTGGCTATGTCAAGACTAATACCAATGTTCTCATTGCAAATATAGTTTATCTTTCTACTGTATTGTATTTTATTAAAATATTCATGTCATCCAATGGAATTTATAAATTATGTAAAATTCCTGTTAAAATCATGATTACATTCTCCATAAAATGAGAAGTAATAATTATAAATTTTCCTATAGTCACTAAACATCCCCAAAGAACAGAAAAAATGTTAAAAGTAAAAATAAGTTAGAATCATCACACATTTTAATGAATATTTTAACAATAAAGTAGCTGTTTAAAAATATTTTGTTTAAATTTTTCCATATAAAATACATAAAAAATAAGTTGAATATTAAGTATCACTTAAAAAGATATGCCTGCATGTTGGGGAAAGCTCTGTAAAGAAAAATTTCTCAAATTATGGATGAGAAAAGCTTTTGTCTATAGACAGATAGATGATAGATAGATAGATAGATAGATAGATAGATAGATAGATAGATAGATAGATAGATAGATATTTAGAAGGCAGTTTGGCTCTATGCCTGTTTACCTAAACAACAATATTAAGTCCCCATCTTGAGCCTTAGATCTCTACAGATACATTGTTAACTGGACTTACAGTATAATGCATTGTTTCCCTCATGTGGAGGGACCTCAAATAAAATCTAATCCAAAGTTGGTTGTTTACCCTCACAATAGCTGTGCCACCATGGCACAGGTGTTTATCTTGGCCTACAGATATTCTTTTTGGATTTTTAATGTTTACAAATGGGTAATATGATTGATCCCTTTTCTCCTAGAGATGCCTGCAGAGTGTGACCTAGCACTATGGAGACTAGCCAGTGAGAATGAGGCTTGCAAGTATGTCTTACAACCAAGGAGTGGGATACCATCAGCAGTAAGGGCTTGTTCTCTTGTTCTACAGGACATCTAAGAGGACTGACAAGAGCTACTGTGAAGCTATGCAAAGGATTGACAAAATACTTAGACAGGAAATTACAAAACTCTTTTCAAGCTCTGTTCTTAGAAGGGAAATCAAAGAACAGATATTAGACATTTTTCTATTCATTTACCCCCATACATTATAGGACTTTATGTCAGGAAGCATAGTCTGGAATCATAGATGGTACCTGTGAATTTTTAGACAAATTTTAAAAATAATTTTAACTTTCTTGGATTGTATGTACATATAATATGTACATATACATGGCAAACCATTATTTGTAGATTTTCTACTCTTATTGATTCTTTGCGTATTTTATGCCATGACATTCTCATTCCGTTTATTTTCCTTCCCTCTTGCATCTTCCCTCTGCTCTTCCAACCTCCCACAAAACAAAACCAAATTTAAAAAATACAACTAAAAATCAAACAAAACAAAGAGAAAAAAACAAAAGTGAAACAAAAAACAAATGAATGAAAGAATAAAAGAGAGAAAGAATAAAAGAGAAAGAAAGGGAGCAGAGAAGAAGAGGAGGAGGCAGAGGAGAAAAGGAAAAGGAAGAACAAAAGGCAAAAGAAAAGAAAAGAAAAGAAAAGAAAAGAAAAGAGAAGGAGGAGGAGGAGGAGGAGGAGGAGGAGGAGGAGGAGGAAGAGGAGGAGGAGGAGGAGGTATGGCCCATTGAAACACACAGTTTAGCATTGAATTATTCATCTTTACTAGCAAGTGTTCATTGCCACTAGACATTTGTCTGCCTCAAGGCCTCGGTTTCGGCTACACCATATATAAGGGGCTCTCACTGGAGCTCCTGTTGGATACTCTGTTATCCTGCATCATGGAGACCCTGCTGCTTTTAATCTGTAGGTTCATTGCTTTCACATGCTCCAACAGTTCATAGATGAAGTGGACGCTGGGGAGGGCCAACTCATAACCATGGTTTTGAATCTGAACCTAAGTGGTAGCTAATACTAGCCATGGACATCACCACATACACCAGATACAACAGGACCACAGACCCAGCTAGGCCCTCAGACATCACTATGGCTCTTGTGCCAGCATAGGTTCCACATATCAGCGTGACCCTTGTGGCAGCATGGTTCCTGAGCATCAACATAATCTCACGTGGCCAGCCAGACCCTGGCCATCTACAGAATTCTCGGTGGCAATTTGCATCATAGATACCATTTCATACCCTAACTTCCGCAGGGTTATGGACCCAGACATAGCTCTTGGCAGAGGCTAGTGCCCAATAATGCTCCTAGGCTTTAGGAGGCGACACTGGCTACATGGAATAGCATGGCCCTGGGATAAGCATGGTTCTCAGACACTGACATAGTATGAGGTAGCATGTCAGACTCCAGTCATCCACATGGTCCTCCGTGAGAACAGGATCCCTGGACAATACCTTAAATCCTGGTTGCTGTAAGGCCACAGTCTCAGACATATCCTTTTGCAGAAGCCCTGACCAGGAAAACACCATGTCCCTGGGTGGCACCACAGACCACTGAGATCAGGATGTCCCTGGTGACATGACCCTTGGATACCTTCATGGCCATAATTTACAGCAGCCATTATTGGCATATGAACTGTGGATGTCAATATAGCGCCTGACTGTAGTAAGACTATGGACCCACATATGGTCCTAGGCAGCAGTCAGAGCCTGGAGGTCACCAAACGCCCGGGTGGAAGCACCTGCCATCTGGACAGACCTCAGACAGTACTTGATATGATGGTAACTAATCCTGGTTGATTGTGAACCCTGCCCAACCAAAAGCCTGTGGGTGGGTGGCACCATCTGTGTCCATTGCTGAGACACATTTGTGAAATTTTTTTTCATCATCTCCAATACTTTAAAATTATTTTTTTCTGTCTCCCATCTTTGAAAATTAATATACATATAAATTAATTTTGTCTTAATTATGAGGCACATTTTGAAACTCCTTTGTGGATTCAGAACAAGTTGTTCAGTCAATTCTGCCCTTTAGATTTCTTCAAAATTGTTGAACTTTTTGTTTTTGTTTTCTGGCAAGAGGTTGATTTACCTAGGGGAGAAGAAGAAGTGGTATGGCCCATTGAAACACACAGACTAAATTAAAAGTATGCACTACTGCTAAAGTGTTCCTTGGGATGGACAAAATGCTTGCTGTATAATGAGAACTTGAGTCTAGGTTGGCAACATCCATATAAAAGGCCAGTTATAGATTGCACCTATAATGAAATCTGGGAGTTGACAAAAGGATGTTCTTGTGAACATGATGGGTATTTAATCAATGAGTTTGTATTTTAGTGAAAGATTTTGTTTTAAAAAATAAAGTCGACTTCCTGTTTGGGTGCTCACCTTCCTAGACCTGGATGGAGTGGGGAGGACCTTGGACTTCCCACAGGATGGGAACCCTGACTGCTCTTAGAACTAGAGAGGGAAGGGGAGGGGAATGGAGTAGTGGGAGGGGAGTGAGGGGAGAGGGAGGGAAAAGGGAAGTGGGGAGGAGGTGGAAATGTTTAATAATAATAAAAAAATAATGAGTTACATGAGAAAAATAAAGTCGAAAGTATAAAGAAGACATCCAAGGCAGACCTCTTAACTAAACACACACACACCCCACACACCATTCTTAATATTTTTCTGAATACAGATATATTTAGCCAGTTACATTTATGTTTCTGTTTTCTTGGATGGTTCTCTCTCCAACATTGTGTGAAATGCAGAAATTTTTACCTCAACATTTTCAAGTCCTACTTTTCTGAGCTTTGGAGACTGCCACTTGATTCAAGAGTGGTTATTACTACACATATTTCAGTGGGAGCCTGTTCAAAGCTTTTGAACTTGTTCTGTGCAGGCTTCCTCTCTCATATTCTACTTAAAATTATCAGCCAAAATTATCTCTTTTTATCTCTTCAGAATCTCATTATATCATCTGAAATCACCGTGGTGTACCGCCTGCTTAGAGAGGATACTAGCTCAATGCAGATAGTATATGAAGTCTTTTATTTCTCTCAGGGGACCATAGTGCTTATACCATGAGTTGCTTCAAATATTATGTCTCATTTACTGATTTAGGAAAGACTCATTCATAAGTTCAAACACATGCTGTCTTCCATTCATATTATTCCTTCAGTTTTAAACTGAAAGCCTGTCACACAGTTTGAGACACTGTCACTGCTTGGTTTCTGCATTCTCATTGTCCTGCCTAAAACATTATGGTGCTATTAACACTTCTTGTATATACCTGAAAGTCAAATTCTATTCATTTCTTACTTTTCTTAATCCAGTTAATAATTCATATGGTAAATACTTAAACAAATACCAAGGACTTAATATCCTTTTTCAATATCTTCTGCAATTTTTCCTCTGAAAATAAAGATTAGATATGAAAATAAGGGATTTTCTAACGAAAGAAGTGGATACTGGTGCTGGCTTATACAGACCAACCTTAGTTCTGTCACTCCGCTGCTCTGGAACCAGGAAAAATGTCAACACCTCTTTACATAGGATTCCTCTCTCAATGGGATGGTGATGGAAACATGACTATTTTAAGCATTAAATATTTATAAATCAAATAAGACTATAATCTAGAAAGGTAAAATGAGCATATGTTTTTAAATATATTTACAACTATTTCTACTGGCACATAAATACAAAATTGTAATTTACTAGTGTGTGTGTGGGGGGGGGTTGTTGTTGTTGTTTTTTGTAACTGGTCTGATATCAAACTTTTCACACTTTTGCAAATTAGATTTTGCATCAGAATACAACAAATCATTATGAAGTACAACTCCTTGTTCATCAAGTATGAAATTTGTTTATTATTATTGCTAATAACTGGTCAATGGATAACAGCTTTCATTCTGTAATCACTTACTTGCTGTTTTTCAACTACAGCATCTCCTTTCACAACTATGTCTACTTAACTTCATCTCTGTTTGAAATGCCATTTCTACCAACACCTGACAATCATCATAACAATCATATATGGTTAATATTTTTTTCTGATATCTTAATTATCATTGGATATTATTACTCAGTACATTAGCACCCAACACTTAATAGCACTTGTCTCACTGTATGCATGTTGACTAATTCTCACAAAAAATCATCACTGTGTTGAGTCCTGATTTACTTATCTACCAAAGTTATTTGGCTTCTATGTACTGGCCAGGGTAAATCATGACTATCCATTAACCTGATTAAGAAAACAAAGGTATACTGTTCAGAAATATCCTTATTATGATATTAGAGATTATTGTGAAGAGTTTACTAGCAATGCAAGCATTCTTAAGGAAAGAAATTGTCCCCAAATAATGAACTGAGAATGATGAAAAGACAGAAACATGAGTATATGTTCATGTAAACAAAAAAGAAGGGAGTTACTGTTTTGATTTCAAATTTTGAGACAGAGATAAATATTATTTTTCACATTTTTACTGTTTTTAAAACTCTTCTGGTTATTATCCTATGAGAATATCCAAATATTACTAACAGGGCACAAGAATGTCTGAGACAGAAAACACAGAAGAGAACAAAATTTCATATTAGCACTTTTCAAAGTAATCACTTCATAGTATATCATGGAGAAATGAAGGCAGCTAAGAAACAAATGAGTTTATCATTTAGATTGCTTTTGATGAAAACAGAAAACTTTCAGTGAAAAAATTAATCATTATATTTCCATGAGAAAACTCTCATTTGTGTGGAATATTATGAGCTGGAGCTGCTTGAATCAAGTTCAGCTATCACAAAAGTAAATGTCCACTGTTTCATGGCATGCACCTCTTGAGCATGCTAAAGTTGTTTTTCTACACCCAAAAAAGAAAATACAATTCAAAACAAAGTCCCTTGTCTTCCCACCGAAAGAATTCTAGAGGTTGTGTAGAAACAGGAAATAGTGACTATGGAACATACTGATTCCCCCATGCCTTCCACTGCTTTTTCTTGATTTGCTGGGTTAATTTTTATAGTAAACACCTTTGACCTAGGAATTTCATTCTCCGAGAAAAACTATACCATCACCTGGAAGACAGTCATTTCTCCTTGTCAACTTATTCCTTGGTAGTCTAAAGTAACCACCTCTTCACATTTTCATGAACATTATGCTGATAACATTTATATTTTAACAACATTAAATATTTATCAAAATTTACAACGAGTTTTACTATTTATCCCATCTAGTTTTCTACACATAAGATTTTAACAAAATATTAAATTGAATAAAATTCAGGTGGGAGTTTAAAAATACTAAATAAATTTACATTTTTGTAAATAACCTTCATAAATATTTTAGGATATTGTATAGGTTAGGCTTTTGTTAGCATGACACAGGGAAGAGTCCTCTGGAACGAGGAACCTCAATGGAGGAAATAAATCCATCCTATTGGCATCTAGCTTATTTTCTGGATAAAAGATTGATGCTGGTGGTCCCAATTTTCTAGGTACAAATGGTGAGGAGTATAAGAAAACAGATTGAATTAGTTATGGAGGGCAAGTCAATAAGCAGTTTTACTCCATAGTCTCTGTTTCAGTTCCTGTGTTCATATTCTGCCCTGATTTCCCCTCATGATGGTCTATACGGATGTGATAAGATAAGGTCTTTCTTTCCCAAGTAACTTTTTGGTCATGGAATTTATAGCAGTCAAAGAATCAAAAGACAAAACAATTGGCACCAGAAAGTGGGTTATTTATTACGCTGAAAGATCTGACAACCATATTTTCAGGGATACGGTAAAAGTGTGTAGAAGTTTGGGTTAGAAAAACATTGGGTATTCAAAGTCTAATGCAGGCTGTATGAGATCTTGGAAGATAAAAATGTTGAGAAAAATACAAACAGAAAAGGCCTGGATTATGAAATTTCAGTATTACACAAATACTCTATCAGCATCATTATTGTGATATATTTTAATTAAGAATATTGGGTGTCTGGGAAGGTGGAGCTGAAGAATCAGCTGTGAATAAGTAAGTACCAGTATTATTGGGGCAAGAGTATTTTTGTTTTATGGGGATATGTGATGTTAGTTAACTGGGGATGAAAAATCAGCTGTGATTAGCAAGTGACCAGCATCAGTGAGGCAAAAATATTTTGAGAAGTATTTCTTCAGGGACAGCACAAGAAACTGTAGTTGAGAGGAGGCCAAGGCTACTTCTCAAGCTGACAGCTAAACTCAGTAATGTGTAAGATTCCCTCACAGAGTATTAGCTTAAAGTTACAGGGTCATAGAAAGCAGTTGAGGCTTGAAATTGTATGAGGCCAGGAGGGGACATAGGTAAAGGTACAACCTTGGCTTCAGTGAAAACACTTGCACACTGAAGATACCTTTACAGTAGAATGGCCACCAAGAACTGCAGTAAGCATGGAGATGAGCCAGCTTGAACCTATAAGACAAGTTGTGTCAAACTGGGAGTGGTGGCTCATGCCTTTAATCCCAGCATTTGAGAGACAGAGTCAGGCAGATCTCTGTGAGTTCAAGACCATCCTTGTCTACAGAGTGAGTTACAGGACAGCCAAAGATACAAAGAGAAACACTGCTTCGAAAACCAAAACCAAACAAGCAAACAAACAAAAACAAGACATGTTTGTTGAGGTCTGACTACTCAGTCCAGCTTTGGTACCTATACATCTTGATAAGCCACAGACATCAGATAGTGAGTTGTTGACTTTGTTTTGATCTGATTATATTTGTACTCTGGTTCTCTCCTTTTGGGTTAAGAAATATGTACCTTATTTTGGACTTTGTAGGAACCCAAACAGTTGAGAAACATTTGACTTTTAAAAAGAGACTACTTCAATTCTGGAAAAAAAAATTAATTGCCTCCAACACACTGACATCTTAGTAAATTTGTGGGGTATTTTCTTGATTAAAATTTGATTATGGTAGGTCCAACCTTCTGAGGTTAAAGAAACCCCTGAATCAGTGGTTTGTCCTGGAAGATAGAAGAAAAAAGGATGAACATGAGCCTGAAAAATAATCCAGACTTTCTTATGTGGTATCTGCTTGTGCTTGGTTTCCTAACATAAATTATCCCAGTGATTAGCTATAATCAGCATGTGTAAGACAAATACGTGTTTCCATTTTCCAAGTGCTATTGTTCACGGTGTTTATAACAGTCATATAAAATAATGTAGAACAGAAATATCAATTAAAATTATGGGTCTCAGTATAAAATTTCCATAAATATACATAATGCATGTTGATTGTATTAATCCACCAGTTTAAAATGCATTTCTCATTGCAAATGAACTAAAGGCAAAGAAACACAACCTAGGTCGATAGGTGTTCATTCTACTCTTCTATAAAGAGTTTCCCACAATGAAAAAACTGTAGGGAAGATAAATGACCAGTGCAAAGAAAACGAAACTATGGGTAGTGATTAAACCAGGGAGGAATTTCACAGGAGAAAAACATAAAAGCACAAGTCCAGACTGTCAAACCTGACAGAATTGAAGAAGATATCAATGAATACAAAGTTCATTTGAAACAGTGTAAGACTGAATAAGAAATTCACTGGAGTTATAAGATTAAAATTAAAGATATTAGATTTATTGAGTAGAATTTGTAAAGTAAGCAGCAAAAGTTTAAGTAAGATTGTTTAGAAATATTTTCAAAAAATTCAAATTTCTTCTCATTGTTTTTGAACATGATAAAGAAAAAAAAAGAATGTTAGAGAAGGCATCTGTGAATTAAACCAGTCACAGACTTAAAATGAGAGGTGATGACCCAAAGCCTTAAAAGTTAGTATATACAACTTAAAAATAGATGGTATTATAAACACAACAACTTTAAAAATAAGAAGACACATCTTTATAAATATTCATAGTTAATCTTTTTCAAACCATTATTTTAAAAAAGATCACTATAGTAAATCACAACCAATTAATGTGCATGTCTGTGGAGTTCACTCACACATCCACATACAATATCTGCACCTAAGGAAACATCCAGAAAGAGAGGGTGTAAAGAGCTAGAGATAGAGACTTTGCCATAATATATCTCCTAGGAATGCTAGATGCTACACATACGAGGTCTTACCAACATGGCTGCCTAAACATCACCTACATAAGGACACCAACAGACACCCTACAATGGAAGATTGAAATTTCTGGGGACCTTAACTCTCCACAAAGTATACTACAGACAACTAAGGAATGCTAGTAGTCTACCCCAAACCAAAGGCTCATCTTGAAAACAAGCTCATAAAAGTGACAGTATATGGACTGTGGAAGTGGTATTTATATAAAAAGATATATCAAAAGTTGAAGAGGTCATGAGTTTGTGAGGGCATAACACATGAAAATTGTTTGAAGCAAGAAATGGAAGTGGAAAATGTCATTGTATTGTAATCTCCTAAAACAAAATTTAAAAATATTATCATGAGGTAAGTGAAGATTTTCAGGACTTCATTAAGAGCAACTCTTATGTCTGCTCTTATGATCTCGTGTTGTAAAATTTCTGATGTTTAGTTTGAAACAAAACATTCCTCTCCCTGGAGGCTGGAAAGAGACTCAAAAACTCAAGAAGCTAACAAAAATCAAAAACATAGGATTCTCAGAACCTATCAGGAATCTTGGTTATAGAACAAAGACTATTATTCCTAAGACAACAAATAATGTGGCCTCCTGTTCACAGTGATTTCCTCTCTTACCATCTGGTGCACAGGGTGTTTGGTGGCATGATAGGAAAAATTTTGGTAAGCTCCCTGCAGATGTGTGTAGAACAAATAACAAATACCCCAAGTCAGATATTGGGATTTAACCTGAAAACCATAAAAGCAAAGCAGCCAAGCCACTAAAGAATTCTTACCTCTACCAAAGCTGGACAACCACAGATTAAGAAGTCCAGGCAGCCTAAATCTCTCTCTTCTCTCATTTTAAGTTTCCTCTAGTACTGAGATCAATGGAGTGACTCCCTAATTCTGGGATAAAAAGGGTAAGTAAGCCACCACTGCCTGACCTCTATGGGCTTGGCTTTGCCCTTCTGATATTTAGGCAAATTTTTATGAAAACCTAAATAAAATATCACTATATTTGTGTAATCGGCCTTCCCTTTACCATTTTCTGGGAGAAAGATGCCATATCTTCTGGCCCTGTTTTCTATATAGGCAGCGTCAAAATTAATGTGAGCTACCAAAGTGATAATCTCTCTTCATTAGATTCACACAGTATACATCCCTTGAAAAGCTGGAATATATCACTAAGAGATTAATTTTAGTGACTAAAATAACTACAAGGAGATTTTATAATAAGCACAATCTGTGAAGCTTCTAGAAGTGACTCTTTTGGCATCACAGCCTCTCTGAACTTTCAAGACTCAACAGATGCCCAGGAATGTGCTGTTTGCTCTGTAGCAAAAGTAGAACATGAATATTTCAGCCTTCTTGGTTTTTTTTTCTCGTGAACATTTTCTCAGAAGGGATCAAATCTTTTACAGAACATTCTACTAATCTAATGCTCTAAGAACACACAGAATCTTAACTTCAACTACAGGAAAGACATTTAAAAATGTATTCTGGATGATACTGTTTGAAACCCTGACTCTAACATGGTCTCACATGCATCACCCCTTCCATTTAGAAGAAAGTTCAGGTTTACCAATGCACTTCTCTAGCCAGTTGACAACCTGTGGCAGGGTTCAAAACCACTGAGATAAGTGCTTATCACAGGGCAACATTCAAGTGAATTTACTGCATGGGTATTCTGTGTGCTTTCCTCTTATTCCCCCTTTCTTTGAAATAGAAGGGCTGAAGAGATGGCCCAGAAGTTAAGAGTCCATATTTCGCTTACAGGGAGATGAAGTTCAGTTTCTAGCATCCTCTTTGGTTTAGATTGCGACAGCCTCTAACTCCAGCTTCAGAGGATCCTAGCCCCTTGACTTCTGGTAGGCCCCTGTACCAAAATGCAATGAACCACTTAGTGTTCCCCATATACAACCATAATTTAAAATGATACTATGTAATCAAGAGGTGACAAGCCACTAGTTCTAAACTGTATTGTTTATTTCTATTCTAGATAATGTGCTTGCTTCTTCCAGAATAGCCCAAGGCTATGCCGGCTACAGGCTTCCTCTGTCAGGTTTGAGTCAGGCTGGGGTCTCCGGAACATGTGTTTGAACTTGAGTCCTCAGCTTTGCAGGGATGAGCGGAGGCTACAGTCAAAGTTCTACTCTCATTCATCCTAGAAAAGAGCTATTCTAGAGAGTTTCAATGTATCCTCTTACCTCAAAGGAAAGGTTTTACTTCTTGAAATAGTTCAGTTGCTGGGGATCTAGAAAACGGAGTAGGCAGTTCCCAAGTATTTCTATTTCATGATGTATCTTTGTTCCCTTGCACCTGTTTAGGGCTCAGGGTTTTCAAAATCACATCATTTCATCCATGAGGGATATTC
The DNA here is from genome assembly GCF_037038515.1 of Microtus pennsylvanicus. Lineage (NCBI taxonomy): Eukaryota > Metazoa > Chordata > Mammalia > Rodentia > Cricetidae > Microtus > Microtus pennsylvanicus. The sequence continues at coordinate 74,906,050 of NC_134590.1, read as the reverse complement.
TTTTAGGATGGGGGGGGCGACTTAACTGGAGGAGGGGGAGGGAAATGGGAGGCAGTGGCGGGGAAGAGACAGAAATCTTTAATAAATAAATAATTTTTTAAAAAAAAGAATAAAGAAGTTCTATTTGAGGAAGTTATTGAGAATAACAGAATTACCAGGACCCTCCTCATGGTTATATGCATTTTGGGAAGTGGGCATTCTCTGCAGATGTTGCAGGGAGCTAAAATAATGCAGCTTTCTTGAGTCTCTATGGGTGCTATAATGGGCTCTTTGGTGCTGAAGCTGCCATTGAGTGACTCAAGCCCCTCTAAGTAACCGTCATGTATTATAGTTATAAGTAATTTTAATAAACTCATTGATCAGCTAAGTTGGACTTTGCCTGCTGGTGAGTGTTATACCTAATGTGTGTGGATATCTGGGCTCAGTTCCCTAAGGAATTACACAATAGCTCTCTCATTGGGTCTAGACAGAAAACAGATTTACAGGCATTCGATTACAGTTCCTAGGATTCACCATTCCCTGATTCAAAAATTTTGCCTTCAGTTTCATCCAAATTCCATGACATGAAGGGCTGATCTTATATTTTCTTCTCTAAGAAGAAATAATTTTATATTTTATAAAAGAAATAATTTCACATAATAACTATATAGTTTCAGGTAGCCCAAATGACAGTAGTCTAAGACATCCAAAATAGATTGCTTCTAGAAAAGTTAAGATGAAAGAGTGCCATGTCCACTCATACCCTCCCTAACTCAACAAGGACAACTTAGAGTTTTTTGGAAGAAGTGACCATATAACTTTCAGTCCATATGTCCATCTCTACACAGCACCATGGACACAACAAAAAGTCCACAGCTGGCTTTAAAATATCAGTATGACTTCCTTCCTTCATTTCTCGTTTGTCTGAGAAGCTCACAAAACTGGTATGTCCTTGAGATGAAAATAAATCTCTTCCTACTGAAACTTTATTTTATGTAGTTAAACTTTATTTTACTCTGTGGCTTTCTCCTTCCCAACTAGAGAATGCTCATCTGCAGGCTTAGAGTTGGAAGACAGTGAGGTATTCAGGAAAATCCAGCATAGATAAACATCAAGCACAGGACTTCTGAGTAGATGGGGTTTAATCCCATGCTAGCATCCAGCTTTGAATGGTCCACTGGGACTCTATTTATGCAATAGGTTCATCAACAGTGAGCCTGTACAGCTTATCAGCACATTCAGAGTTTTCAATTTTCTAGGTCCATTAAACCTTGTCATTTTAATCAGAAAAACCATTGTCCCTTTTATACCTTTACATCTATTCTTCCTTTCCTCAATACCACCTACCAATAAATATTTCATGGAGAAATCTTGTTTATTAATCTTATAGTCAGAATGATTAAAAAACTAGGATTGTCAAGGATAGCTCAAACAAGGCATAAATGCAAGGTAGAAAAGACAGATTTTATATATAGTGATAAACAAAATACAGTATTAAGTCCATAACCCTATGTCTGCTGAGCACATCCTTGACTTATATATGTGACCTGTTTCTTCAAAGACATACTGTAAGACAAAGGGTTTTTAGGATAGTAGTTGGATTTGTAGGAAGGTCAGAGAAATAGAAAGTGACAAATGTTGGTGAGCAGGCAAACCAGAGCCACTGACATTGCTCTGGCTAGTGGCAAAGTCCATTTCTCCTCCAGCCAGATCAGCTCCAGGCTTCCTGCTTTGTAAATAAGAAAGGCCCTTGAGAAATACACTTCAAAACTGAGTAAAGAACCATCTCTAAAATAAAGAGACAAGTGTGCAATTATTTATAAGGTCTAAAGCTAACATTTTTTCTAAAATATGGAATGTTTTCTGCTAAAGTTTGGTAGAAGCAACTGATGAAATGCCCTCCAATGCTACTTTCAAACACTAAACTCAAGGCACCAGGCATATCCCTGAGGCTAGACTGCCGGACACTGGGTATTAGGAGGCTGGAGTTCAGTGAAATTGGATGTTTTGTTCCTGCAGATCAGTGCGATCTGGCCATTGAAGATGAAATCAGATTTTCTCCTTTCCAAGGAAGAAAATGGCAGACCCATGAACGTTTGACTCAGCCATGCAGAGTTTACTGAAAATTCCTAAGGAAAGTATTCTTGATTAGTGTGATTTTCCTCTCTGTTAATAACTCATAGCTTGTCAGAACAAATGATGTTAGATTCTTTATTTCATTGTCTTCCCTTTTTCCAAGGTTGGTGCAGAAGCAACTATTGCTTTTCAAGACAGGCTAACTTTTACTACCATAGTGAGAGACTGCCATCAGAACTGGCAGTGTGGGAAGGTCCTCATATACTCTCATTTAATACATTACAATATCTTCAGGCCACAAATTAGTCATAGTATTTCACAAATTGGATATATTAGTCTATTTCTCACTGCTACAGACAAAATATCACTGAAGGACAGCAACCCCTTACATGCTAAGCCAGATATATACACTTTAAAAGAAAATCAGCATATTAATGTGAAAAAGTCACTTGTCTCAGATTCTTCCTATAAGAATGGATACATGGATTTTTATAATCTTGGCAGCTTTTTACTAGTGGAAATAGAGAACAGCTGCATGCACACTAATATTAGTTTATCTTTAAATGCAAGGTTTTGAAAATGGGGTATTTAATACTTCTCTATGATAATTTCAACATAAGTATTCAAGTTGAGTCACTAATAAGTTTTATATGAGATCCTCAAGATACTAAAATATGTCATATTAGTGAAATTGTGAAGTATCTGCTGTAAATGCATGGGATCATTCAAAATTCTAATTTGTGAGCCAAAAGAAATCTTAGAATATTTCTTTCCAAGTAACTGTGCCCACAAAGATAGACTATTAAAATCCATCTTTCCTAACAGGGAAGATGCAAGTGAAATTGCTTTGAGACTTGCTGTAAGCATCAATGTCTAGAGAGTTTCCACAGAGTGAAAATATAGCTATAAAGCAAGAAACCAGTGGGCCTTAGAAAGTCCGGTGCAGAACCGAGTGCTCATTTGGGCATCATTTTCATGAATAAAATAAGAAAAGAGAAAAACAAATAAAACATTAGCTTCTTTTTTTCTTGAGATCATCAGAAAATAATGTTGCAAGACAAATATTTAATTCAAAATTCAGAGTTGACAAAAGCCATTGGGGAAATGCAGATCCTGAGAAACAGAAAGGTTTTGTTAGTGTGGAAGGCAGAATAAAGTCTCCCTTAAATATACCATAACCCAGGAAAGTTGAGTCTCCTTTGTTACATGAAATAATAGACACCGCAGATTTACCTAAAGCTCCAGAACTTTAAACTGGAAGACATATTATGGAATGTCCAAAGATTCAGATTAATGACATAAGCCCTCTGAGGAAGACAACTGCAGCTGTTTTTGAAAAGCATAGTATGTTGTCTTCAACTATATCCGGCCCGTGTGTAACATAACACTACTCATTGCTCTGGTCAATGTCTAGTTTCTCACTCTGTCTTCCCTAAGCCCTGGTAATCACTACACAATTTTCTACTTAATTGTATTTTATTTGTCAGCTGTTCTTCCAGAGGACCAGTACTGACTCCAGTAAAAAGAAAGACTTTGAATATTTTGCTAGTAATTATACATGCCTATGGTGCTACCTATCCTAATGACTCAAATTGGCTGCAAATTGTACAAATGTATTGAAGCATCACACTATATAATATAAATTTGTATAATTTTAAAGATTAGTCAATATTTATAAAAATCATATTAAAAAAGGAACTCTTCACTTAAGGAAAAAAATGTGTGTTGAAGAAAAACAGAGATATCACAGGTCTAAGAGTGGTCAGTTCCATAACTGCTGCCTCATAGAGTCAGGAACTTATATATGAGGTCTGTACAGGGATACTGGATGGCCTCAGGAACAGATTGCAGAGAAGCAGGACCTCAAGACAAACAGCAACAGACCTGGCCTCTGACACAGATTAAAAAGAGATTATAACACTGGTGTTCCACTTAAAAATTGAAGTGACCTGTATCCTGATTTCAGCTTTGTGTATACCTGATCAGAGAGACATAAAAACTGCTTCAAGTCTTGTTACCAAGGCATATCATGAAATTTTGGGTGATGTAGTAGTGGTGCCCAAATTTCAGCATCATTGTGTATTATAATCATGTAATTTCTTAATAACCTGGTTGCCTTTTGTATATTTTAGGTATATTACTTGCAATGTAAAAACAAAATGCAGTTTTATTTCTCTGTAGTACAACTAGTAGTGTTATCATGCCTTCCCGTATTACCTAGATCTACTGTGAAGATGTTAAGTTTTAATGTACAGGAAATCAGTCAGACTTCTAATTCTACAAGTTAGTAGGAGATATTAAAGTAAGAATAATTTCAATTACTGAAATGAAGATTCCTTTCTTCCTCTTTGATATAAATTATATACTGTTATTTTCTCATATGTATACATGGCCTTTAACTTAATGGCCTGTATAATATTATTTATTTCAGTGTAAAGCTGAAGTATCTAGTGATAAATGTCTTGTTTAGATGTTATTTCAGCTCAATTAATGCTTTTATTACAGTGATGATAATTGAAGCATTAATTATAACTCTTATAATCCCTTCTCACATTTGTCTAGGCAGTCATAATCATTACTCCAATTTTATGTACTTGGAAGCTGGGGCACTAAGAAGATTGAATAAATAAATATCTTTCTAGTTTGAGAAATATCATATCCCTTAGGAACAATCTTTATTTATTTATTAAAGATTTCTGCCTCCTCCCCTCCACAGCCTCCAATAACCCTCCCCCTTCCCCAATCAAGTCCCCATCCCTCATCAGCTGGAAGAGCAGTCCCAGTTCCCTGCCTTGTGGGAAGTCCAAGGACCTCCCACCTCCTTCCAGGTCTAGTAAGGTGAGCATCCAAACTGCCTAGGTTCCCACAAAGCCAGTACGTGCAGTAGGATCAAAACCCAGTGTTATTGTTCTTGTAACCATTGTTCTTGGATGACCTAATGATCAGAGTGATCTCGCTGATAAATATAGATCTTGATGAAACAGAAAATATATTGAAAGTTATATCAGATATTTCACTCTGAATTGTTTCAATACACTAAATCACACATTTAATACCTTTCAATGTTGTCACAGAATGTGTATAATCTCATGTAAATACGTCTTTCACAAGAAGGGCAGATTGACCAAAGAAAGAGAAAAATGATGGCATAAATACCTGCTTAAAGTCTTTCAGGTTGCAAGAGTAGAGTTCCAGCATGAAATAAGCACGTTGAAAAGGCTGTGTCTTGGAGAACCACATATGTTAATTTGAAACTTTACAATTTACAGACTTGCAACTGGGGAGGTGATTCATCAGCTAAGAGCTCTAACTTCTCTTCCAGAGGACAATTTCTTAAAGACACCTCTGGATTCTCACATTGGAAATGTTCCCTTGGTGACTATAGGGTATTCACACATGTTCTTGCTACTTCCTGTGTCCAAGTAATCATCACAGTTAAGAAACATCCAAGAATGAATCTACAGGCAGAATTGAACCTCTGACTTAATGAACTAAAGGGTCTACTGACAGTGAACCTCAGAGGAACGAGGGAAGATGGGATAATGAGGTTTGATTCAGGCAATAGAATACATTCAGTCAAATTTAACCTTTCATTGTGCAAAATAAATTTTAGTATTGGCCTTTGAAATTTATATTCAGATAAATCGGCAAAACATTTATTGACTATGTTCTAAGTACAATCCATTTGATAAAATCAATTATTAAAAATTTCCTGCATATAGAGACATAACAATTTTTGCTCACTAAATGCTAGATTCCATTTCAGTTCAATATGTCAAATAGCAGTAAAAAGTCAAACAAACAAAATACAGCATTGGGAAGTGTATTTGTGCATATAACTACATTTCAAGTTATTCGCTGGCTAATATTGCCTATATGTGAGGCTAATTTCTTTAGGAGGTATGTTGTTAAATGTCATATCTCCTGCCTGGAATGTAGAAAAAAATCAAACTAGTGTTTCTACACTCCTCATTGTGTTTTTATAAGATTAATGGGTTTTATGCAAGCAGATACCAAATTCATTATTCTTTTTGGAATTGGTTTTACTTTAAAAGAAATACAACTCATTCAATAATGATAATATTAGGTAACTTTCTTTCATTTACTGTTGTGTTTTCTACCTCTAAACATTCAACATTTAGTGTTCTGGACAGGGCTGCTGACCATATCTATCATTTACTCTGGAATTACTTTTAGGAGATTACCTGGTTTGGGTAGAAAGTCAGTATTGATAGCTTCCTGGAACTTTGGTGAAGGAGACATTTCTCTAGAAATCACTAGATTCACTATTAAAAAATAAAGAGGGATCATCTGAACTCACCCATGGAAATAAATTTTAAAGCTGACCCCTAGTGAAGGAGTTCAAATACCCTAGAAAAGTTGGCACATTTAAGAATTAGGTAATTTCTTAACTTTTTTCTAATATTTATTTATTTATTTATTTTTGCTTTTGTTTTTTGAGTTAGGTTTTCTTTATGTCGCTTTGAAGCCTGTCCCTGAACTTGCTCTATAGACTAAGCTGGCCTCGACTCACAGAGGTCTATCTGCCTCTACCTCCTAAATGCTGGGTTAAAAGTGTCCATCTTCACTGCCCTGCTTAATTTTCTACTTCCTAAGTTGAACCTGTGTCTTTTCCATTTGTATTATGACAAGATCTGAATTTAATTAGATAAACAGGGATCCAAGACTCTGGCTGGTAGAATTATTTAAAATAAATTACATAATTAAGAATTATAATATATTTGTTAGTAACATGTATACACACTTATGTGTGTGTGTGTGTGTGTGTATATATATATATATATATTATATCATGTCATTAAAATGTAAAGAAAATTAAAAAAAGAAAAATTAAAAATGAAGACCAGAATGATCATTTGTTGAATTTCTAAAAATTTATGGTAATAAAAGGAGATAATAAGAGAATGGATACCTAATAATAAATGCCTTTGAAAATCCATATAGAAACATCCTAAAATACATAAATATATAAAAGGAATCTAGAGTAACTGGAAAAGACAATGCCACAACTAGCCATTTTATGCCACCAATGAAACTTCCAATGATAGGATTTGGCTACCTCTTGTTGAGTTGTTACCCAAAGTGTCCTACAGACACAACCAAATATCATAGGCTATTGCCAAAACTGTTGGTTACCCTCTACAGTCTGATGGAAGGGCTTATGGCTGAAGATGGCATGTAGTTCTGTCACCAAACATGGAGAATTGGAACTGATGCTCAACTAAAAGCTTTTCTTGCTGACTAGCATTAATGGTGCTGGAAGGATGAAAGTAATCGTCGATATTACACAGGTAAAAATCTTGCAAAATTACAACAGCAAACTACCTGTAAGATATGGTGTGGCAATTGTGGCTCAAATTTTATGGGAACAATCAGCATTTTTTCTTGGCTTTAAGGCCCATTCCATGGTATGGAACCCATATCTGACATTGATAAAATAGCCAAGATCCTGAGACCAGTTAGGTCATGTTTCTTCGGAAAGAATCTGCTGCAATTTATCTGCTAATGCAACAGGACAATAAAATGCATCCTAATGACATACTGCTATATCAATAGATTAGTGTATTGTTTAGAACTCATCAAAGAAACTTTTCTATTCAGTAAATTGTATTTAACACAGGGACTCTTAATTTTACAAAGTATAGCATGTGAAAGACTTTGATTACTCTGTCCTTAGTGAAATACCTTCATAATACCATTCCCCTGGAACCCAGCGACCTATTCAAAAGAGGCTTAAAGACTGTAAGAGTCACAGGTTGTTGATGACTCATAGAAAGTAGTCTTCCAGCTATAGCATGACTATTACACACTTGAATCCAAAGAGCTTGTGATAACATTCACAAGGCCTGCATAGATTCAAACCTGACAAAATCCCAGCGATGAGAAGGGAAATTAGACACAAATTTCCAACCTTAATCGAAGAAGCTATTTAAAATTAATACCTTCTGGGAAAAGGAAAATTGATTTTGTCCAATTATATCAACTGCACTCCAGGGCAGGCTTAATATTCAGCAGTAGCTGGCAAATACAAAACAGACTCCATGTATTGAATCCTTTATTTGTTTCTCTTTTTAGTTATTTAATCTTACTGGTTTCACTTATTGGTTGTTATTTTGAGGACCTCTTATGAAGAGAGGGAGAAAGAAATGAACAGAGAGAAAAGAAGTTGGTTGCATAAGGTGGTTGAGATGATATGGAAAGAACTGCGGTGGAGAAAGATAATGATAAACTATATTATATGAAAAAATCAAATATAAACAAAACAAATTATGACAAAATACTAGTAACAACAATTCTGACTTCTTTAAATCATGATTTTTGATCTTTTAATGGGCTTAGATTTTAATAATACCTTGTCAAATGATATGTAATATGCCTTTATTTGTTTTATAAAGTTGACAGTTTACCTTGTTTCTTCTTATCACTATTATTCTGAAAATTGATTACTTCTTGAGGTTCCCTATGTAACTCCCATGTTGGAAAAAAAAAAACATAAGGATGTGGCTCTCATTCAACAAGAAAGTGTGGGCCCATGTAGGGTCATCAATAAATTTATTCCATTGTTTTGTCCTGGAGCTTTCTGCTGCCATAATCTCAGTTACTTTCTGCGCATCAAAATTCTTTCCCACACAGTCCCTTTCTATACCCTATGGAAATCTTTATTCTTACAACTCTAAGAACAACCTCTGCCTATAAATGTTCCTCAGTTTTCTTACTCAGTCACTCAGTCACAATCTTGTCCTTACAGTTACCAGTTTAGTATCATTAAGGGGGTCTACAATTCTAGATCTCAAGTATCAACTACTGAATACTGCTCTTATTTATGTGAAACGCTCCATTCAGAAAATGCCTAATGGTTCACTGTAGTTTATATAACTGTATTTTATTCTTAACTTTTTCCTCTAGTTGTTACTTCTTGGAGTGAATCAACTAAAACATACAAAACTTCTCAGAAAATTTTATTCACATCAAAACCACGATGATGCCTTTTGCCCTGCTTCTGAAAACAATGGGCCAGATTCATGATTGACAATTTTTCATCAGCATAATGTCCCACATCCATGTTTATTTTGCAAAGTGGCATTTTTTAGATTTTGTACTTTGGTATGTGTGGTATATTTCTTTTAAATTTGCATAACTGAATAAAACTGTCATTTCTGTGCTGGTTTAATAAAGTGCTGATTGGCCAGTAGTCAGGCAGGAAGCATAGGCAGGGCAACCAGAACAGGAGAATTCTGGAAAGAGGAAAGGCTCAGTCTGCAGCTGTCACCCAGATCAAAAGGAAGCAAGATGAAAATGCCTCACTGATAAAAGGTACCAATCCATGTAACTAACACAGAGAAGAATTATGGGTTAACTTAAGATTAGTACGTAAGAATTAGTTAGTTAATAAGAAAGCCTGAGCTAATAACCAGTTTATGATTATTGAAAGCCTCTGAGTGTTTCTTTGGAACTGAATGGCTGCAGGACTTGGCAGGACAGAAACCTTTGTCAAAATTTCTGCTTCAGAGTATATTCTCTGGTGTGTTTTCCCCTCTTCGGAATATGTATTTGCTTTCAGATTTGTTAAGCTACACTACATATCAAACCCAGTCTTGGGGGTTATCATGACTTTCCGTGTTATGAACAAAGAGTAATTGCTACATTCTTACATTCAAACTAAACATTGAAGAATGTACCTGCAGAAGCAGAAATAAATTACCAAGCAACAAGATATATAACATTTACTTAAATTTTACTTCTGGCCAAATATAACTCAAAAAACAATACAAAATTTATAAGTCATTTTTTCAGGGAAGGGAATCAAACCTAATTCCTTATACATAGGAGGCAGGCTCTTTAACATTGAGCTATATCCCTATTTCATATTCAGGAGAATTTTTTAGAAATGATAAGAATATTACTTCAATATCACAGTTTCTTGGCCAAGGTAACTTCTAGTCTATGATAGTCAATGGTCACATTAGATTTAAAGAAGAATGTTTTATTCTAATATTTGACGGCTTTCTGAAGATACTTTATTGTTGCACCTATTCCCCATTGTTGTTCTTTGGGCATTGGAATGATTGATAAACACATAATCCTTTTGTCAACATTATCCCAACATACCACAAACAACATCCTTATTGGCATGAGCTTAACCAGTTTTGAGTCTTCTGTAGCAACCTCCACCCACTATAAAAAGGTTTCTCTTATAATCAAGACTGATATCCCCTATAATCTATGGGCATAAATATAAATATTTAGAAGGTAGTTTGGCAGGCACAATGTATCCATTCAGCAAAGGAGCAGTACTGGAATCCTGACTAGGGCCTGTGAACTCCCTAGCAATAGATTTTTGCTCTTACAGTGCCAGATATCAGTTCACTTCCCTAAAAGAGAGCTCAATGCAATCAGAAAGCAGCTGGTTGCACCATTGAAATAGTAGCATTACTGTTCCCATGAATACATATTATCTGCTTTTAATCCTGTAGCATGTGAGTGTATTTGTGAAAATGCTTCCCCCAAATTTGCATAGCACCTTCCTATACTACAAAACCTAGCCAACAGTGAAGAAACTTCCATTAATTTTGAACTTTTCTCCCCCTGACCCCTTGCCCTGAAGCACATAATGTCTTCATCAATACGGTCTTCCTATATAAGGCTGATACACAATTAACAGGAGATGTAATAGCCTATACATCTGTATATATTTGGGGGTGTGCACTGTGCCTCAGAAATCCCAAGTTCAACAATTTATAGTGACACAATTCATTCATAGCTTTAGAATTATATTAAAGATCTTTCTGACTTTAGGGCATGCATTTTCTGGCATTGCAGAATATAGCTTTCAAGCTCTCCAATGTTGACTTTATTATCCTTTCAGGTACTTTACCAAATCTTTAAACTAATCACGGATTAGTGCTATATTATGAAAATCTTTCACAGAGTATGAACAGGATCATTGAGGGCCTATACTCTCACATTCTAAATAAGTACCAATATAGTATTATAGAAAGGATACATTATTTTATTTAACTCCTTCTATAACTTATTGTAATTCCTCGTTAGTCATATTGCCCTGTTATGTGGTACTGCCATGGAGCCTCTGGTAATCTCATTACTCAAGATTAGTTGAGTGTTTATTGGATAAGTATGCTTAATGTAGCCTGTAACCTAAGTGAACAGACCCACACTTTGACCTGTTGCCATCTATGGTAGTTACTAGAATTAGCTTTGTGAATATAATAGGCACTAGACCATCTCTATTGCTATTACCTGCCCATGTGTCATATCTGGTTACTTTAAGGGCTCTGGCTGTGAAAAGTATTTCTGCCTCCAATATATATTTTTGTTCCTCTTTTTGTTGTTGTTGTTTGACTGGTTAACTTTTTGTTTGGTTGGTTCTTGTTTTTCTAATTTTGTTTCAGAAAGCAATTTACACAGTACACCCTCCTATGGAACATAATTGCCTATACTTAGGATGAAGGCAATCCTATTTTCTTGGTACTCTCTACCTTTGCATCCACCTACTTGATGTACGTAATTCCCTTTCTTTTTGATTTACAATGTGTAAAGATGTATTCCTTTCTAAAAGTCAAGCCCCCCCCAAAAAAAAGCCCAAGAATGATGCACATCAATAGGGTACTAAAATATCTGTACTCATTATATGGCCCCTGGTGCTCACAATGGAATACTTTTGCAAGTAACCTTGGCCACTCATTCATGGAGAAGTTGTAATGGATTCCGACTCTAAAAGGTCACTTTCTTCCATGGCAGTGCATGTAGCAAGGATCACAAGAACCTCCTCCAGTGTTGAGAAAAGTGCCTTTTAGACTCTATTGCTTTCTAGAAACTCCCTAGGAACTCCACTACACCACAGATATTACCACATTTGTCTTTCAGTGCTTAAAACAAGACCATCTGAGTGGTTTTCCCTTCTCTCATGCCTTGTCAATTGCTTTCGTACTTTATCAACCTAATTAACATGCCATATTAAGTCAATTCTATCCACCAAAGCTCCTCCTTCCTTCTTAAGATCAAACCCTCCCACAGCTTCCCTTGACTGCATTAAATCCCTATAGCAGTCATGAGTTTCTTGCTGGGTTTTCTTTTTACTTAACTCTCCAGATCCTGGTACTCAGTTAAAAATCCAGGAGTAATGCTCCCATCTCTAACCCCAGTGCTGAGGAATGAGAAAAGGCATGAGTACTACAGCTGAATTTTCTGAGACTTGTGACCCCACCTGTCTATCTGAAATGCCAAACTTCAAATTCCAGATTCAGTGGTTTTCAACTCAATACAATAAGGCTGAGAAATAGAGCAAGAGAGACTCAAGATCTCCTTTTGGTTTTCACAGCGTATGTGTAAATATATGTATACAATGAAAAAAGTCTTTAAAAAATAATAAATATAAATTGCCTTTGGTAGAATTGCCATTTTTACTATGTTGATCCTCCCAATCCAAGAGCAAGGGAGGTCCTTCCATTTTCTGGTATCCTCTTCAATTTCTTTCTTCAATGCCATAAAGTTCTTGTCAAATAGATCTTTCTATTTGACCCTATCCTATAGCAATACAGACGAATATCTTGCATATCACCATAGAACCTTCATCTGGTGATGGATGGAGATAGGGACAGAGACCCACACTGGAGCACCAGACTGAGCTTCCAAGGTCCCAATGAGGAGCAGAAGGAGGAAGAAGATGAGCAAGGAAGTCAGGACCACGAGGGGTGCACCCACCCACTGAGACAGTGGGGCTTATCTATTGGGAGCTCACCAAGGCCAACTGGACTGTGACTGAAAAAGCATGGGATAAAAACGGACTCTCTGAACATGGCGAACAATGAGGGCTGATGAGAAGCCAAGGTCAATGTGACAAGGTTTTGATCCTACTTAATGTTCTGGCTTTGTGGGAGCCTAGCCAGTTTGGATGTTCACCTTATTAGACATGAACGGAGGGGGGAGGACCTTGGACTTTCCACAGGGCAGGGAACCCTGACTGCTCTTTGTACTGGAGAGGGAGGAGGAGAGGAGTGGGGAGAGGAGGAGAAGGATGGGAGGAGGGGGAGGGAAATGGTAGGCTGGGAGGAGGCTGAAACTTTTTTTCCTTTTCTCAATAAAAAAATAAATAAATAATTCTTTGGGAAAAAAAGTTCCCTGCCACCACAGAACAATATAGCATAATAACTCTGCATACTCCCACATAAGTTAACACCAAGCTGCCAGAAAATTTGGATAAGTAATATATGGCATGATAAATAGGGCATATTTGATAAATATTTGATTACTTTTGAAAATAAGGTATAGTTTATATTCAAGATTTATAAATCCCTAAGGTCTACTAAGGATCAAACTAATATTTATATAGCTGCATCTTTGTTTACTTTAAGCTTTAGCTGTTAGATAAACTAAGAAACACACCCACAAAAACATATTTTACAATGGTGTGTCTGGTCACCCAAGAAAGTCTTTTTTTAAGGTCAGGCATTTAAACGAAAACCCCAATTTCCTCAGTGTCTTGAAGAACGTTCCTGCTTACTACAAAAGGCATCATTCCCTTTATCTCTGACAAGAGGAATATGTGGCCCTCCCATTAACATATCACGGTGCTTGCTTTTCAGAGTCAATGCTGTCTTCCCCAAGCCCTATTCACAAGCCACACCCCAGCTCACAAAACCACTTTCTCTTACCCCACTTAATCCTTTATACAATTATGCACTCTAAAAGCTGTAGTCAATTTTCAGTAAAGTGACAGCCATCCTGATTCACCCTCAGATCATGTTAGCCACCTCCCCTTATGCTAGACTCCACACCTTTTGTTTGGGACCTTAATCCCACTGGAGCGGATTCTGACACACACATCTGTCACACACATGCATATATGGTGAAAATATTTTGCAGGGTATTTTAGAAGACTATGGCTGTTAATGACTATGAAACATTTAGAATATTTCACCACAATTTGCATACTACTCAACATTAAGTTGAATATGTAATGTTTGAGTTTGTTATTTTCTTACTAATAATTCTTTCATTTGTATAATTTAAATACATGTGTCTAGACTTCATATTATTTAAATTTACCCTAAAGATTGATTAGATTAATATAAACTCTGAAAATTATGTACGTGTATATTTCCTTCATCATTTTTTTCTGTTTCTGTGGTAACATTTTTGTAATACTACTACATATTATTTCAGCTTAATTTTTCCTCTTTTGCTTTTTTGTTTTTGTGAATTTTTTCCATAAAGATGATAATATTTGTGGTTGAGTTTGTCTACATGACATTTTGTACTATATATGTTAATTTTGGAAAAGCAAATAGCAAAAGGCGTAGAGCATGCATTTCGGAGTAGTAATATGAAGTAGTCCCCACAATGTTTTGATGCTGCATTTGATAGGTTTGAGTTTCTGGCACAGTCCTTGACCATAATAGTACCCCTATTAAAATTAACCCAGGGGCCGGGCGGTGGTGGCACACGCCTTTAATCCCAGCACTCGGGAGGCAGAGGCAGGAGGATCTCTGTGAGTTCGAGACCAGCCTGGTCTACAGAGCTAGTTCCAGGACAGGCTCCAAAGCCACAGAGAAACCCTGTCTCGAAAAACCAAAAAAAAAAAAATTAACCCAGGACTGTTCTAGATAATAGCTTACATTCTTCAGCTCATGCTCACATGAAATAAAAAATATTCTAATTTTTAGTTTCTCATATATTTTATTATATGAAGGTTCAAATCCAATTCTATAATTTCTGAGGGACTAATCCTCACTTCCACACAAACATGACATCTGGGATATGTATGAACTTTAGAATATGATATAAATATAAAATTATTTCAAATCATAATTTTTAATCTGATGTATTTAAATTTTATTATTTAAACTGCCAATAAATATATAATTGATAATGAGATATTTAGATTTTTTGAAATACTATTGTGAAATTCAGAGTGTGTTTAAGCACATATGAAACAAAGTATAATATATATATATATATATATATATATATATATATATATATATATCCACCTCAAAGGAATGCAACATAGATCCCAAGCAGATAGTGGAGTCAGAAATGCAGTGATCATATCAAAAAGAAAGATTCAAGCTTGAATAAAGCATGGATAGTAAAGTGGATTTTGCTAGCGTCTAGTGTTATACCCAGATCTCAGGGTCTTCCTGAATCCACCATGGAGTCCATATTTGTTTGTAAATTCAAAATGCCTTTATTCAAGCTTAAGCTGTCAAGTCTGTCCAATACAGCGGATGAGAGCAAAGAGTCTCAATCCCAGGCAAGGTACGGGTTTTATCATAGTAGAGGTTGGGAGTGAGAGTATTTTTAAGATTTAGAACCTTAGGGTATCTTAGGTTGGCAAAAAGGAAATAAGTGTGTGCTGGGCTCAGGTACATTTGATGACCTTATCTAATTTTATCTGATGTGGGAGTGTCATATATCAATCTGTTGATTTCATTAGCTAAGCAATAAAGAAACTGCTAGGCCCATTGGATAGGCCCACCCTTAGGTGGGTGGAGTAAACAGAACAGAATGCCGGGAGGAAGAGGAAGTGAGGTCAGACTCCGCAGCTCTCCTCTCCGGAGCAGACGCTTCAGAGAGACGCCATGCTACCTGCTCCAGGGAAGACGCACACTATGAAGCTCCGACCCAGGATGGACTTAGGCTAGAATCTTCCCGGTAAGACCGGTGCTATAAAGATGATAAGAAATGGGCTAGTCCAGGTGGGAGAGTTAGCCTAGAAGATGCTAGGTAGAAATGAGCCAAAGTAGTGTTTAAAAGAATACAGTTTCCGTGTAATTATTTCGGGTCATGAGCTAGCCGGGCAGGCGGCTTGGGGTGTTGGGGACGCAGCCCCTGCCGCCCCTATTACTACATTTATCTAATAGTTGATGTGTCAGGTACTTCCCTTTAGATGTTGGCCATCCCTGGGTGTTTTCAGTTTATGGCTTTTCCTGGAACCCAGTGCTGCCTGCCTACTAAACTGAAATTCAGGCCTACCTTTCAGTTGGTCTCTATCAAGTCATGCCCTGGGTCCCATGTAACCTGGGCTCCATATGTGTGGTCCCACATTTAGAAATGTTGTTTCATGGAATCACGTTAATCTTATAAGAAAAAAAGAAAAATTGAAGACCTGTAACTTCAAACAATTCTTTAAACTATAATCAGCAACCTCAACACACACAGTGCTAGATCTGCATGATCTAGGACATTGAGATTAATAACCAGTACCTTTTCATAGGATAATTGCCAGTAAAGATTTTTTTAGGATCACCACTACTCACATAAGGGCAATTTTCAATAGAGTTGAAATTAATAGGAAAAAAACCATAAGACCAACTTTTGCCAAGCTTTTTCAAAAATTCATACAAACTAAAACAATGTCGCAAACAAAAAAGAAGCAATCCAGATATTATATCAATGCACCATCACTTGATTCCCACACAGCATTCGAGACGAGGCACTGATGTACATTGCCCTGAAGACAGAATAGGCCCCATGCAAACATTATGACACCTATATTGAACTCATTAAATACTGAAATGTTTTTTCATCAACTTAGTTGCATCACCTGAGTCTACTGATATTTTAACTACCTTCTGAAGCCCTGCAGCAGTCAATGCCCCATCCATCCCTCAGGAAGGAGCCTGGTAGGATTGTATCCCTGACACCAGCTCTGTTCTTATGGCCAAAAATGGTTTTTAATTAAGTCTGTATTGTTCTATTTACCCATAATGACTTGGGAGTCACATGCTCGGGTGAGAACCTGCTAGTTGAAAGAGGCAGCAAAACAACCAGCTGACCTTCTGTTTTGGTTAAAGACCCATCAAGAGAGTATCTCACCATCCATTCCAACCCAAAAACGACTGCAAAACTCTCTCCCTTTTCCTTTGCATGCCTCTATCCATTGTCCTCGCTACTATGTACCCTCTATGACTAATTCTTGTCAGATAGTTGGTAGCTCCACCCCACCCCCTGATCCAAGATTGATTTCATTCATACAGGCTTAAGGTTTCACAGTGTAATGAAATATCTCACAATACTGAAGTCACATATGATGAGGAAGATTGATACTGCCACAGAATACATTCATTTGAAAAAGGTCTCCACTGTCTATTATTTGGAAGCTTTATCTTTATTTTAGAGAAAATAATTATAATGAGCACCACTAAACTAGCTTCGCATGGTACGACTTAGCTCTGTCTGAATTTCATATTCTTTCTAAGTCAAGATGTTAACATAAAATATTGATTTATCACATAACATTTTAGTAAGAAATTAAAAATGCAGTTAGTATTACAAAAAGATCATTGTTTACTTTACTGCTCTCACACAGGCATTTAGACACACAGATACTCTATCACACACATATACATTCTCACATACAGTCTTACACACACACACAAACACACAAACACTCACATACTCCCATAATACATATTCATATACACAGTCTTTCAGTCCTCTTTCTCAAACACACACTGATACATACACACTCAAACACACAACCTTACACACATACACTCACATATACTCTTATGCACACACATACATTCACATATACACACAAATTTGAAAATATGATAAAAGACAAAAACCAGGCATTTTAGCTGTATATGATGTTTCCATTTCTCTTCCTTTTGTAGATGAGTATAATTTATCCCTGCCCTTTGCTCTTGGGAACTGGGAAAATAATTTGGGCAATGCCATGTTACTACAGAATGATTTCTTCTTTGGCCAATGATTTCATCGGCTTTTACAAAGCTGATTGAATAGTTATGCAGCTAATGTATTGTTTTCTGAATAAAGACACAGAAGTCAGAATCATATTCTGTAAACAACACTACTTTTTATAAAAAGGTTTCCATCTTGTGATCTTCTAAGCCACTTCCTCTCTCTTAAATGTGCAAAAACGAAAGAGGTTCTATTATATTCTTCCACCTTCAGATCATATCACTATTGTCATGGTCCGATGTGAAAGGATAATTTTCTTTCTCATATGTCAGAGCTAGATTATTTCTTATTATTCCACATTTCTGCAGAATTTTGTCATTTAGAAACACCACCTCTCACTTTCTCCCTGCTCTTTGTAAATTTATTCTCTGCACAGATAATTGTTTAATATCATTTAAATGAGAAACTAAACAAATAAATTGAGATTTATCAATTGGTGCAAGGAAATTTATGAAAAATTATATGATAACTTATTTAACAGATGTGTATAATCTAATAAGCATGCATTCTTGACAAGCTGGAATTTCTCCTTCTAGGCTAGTGTAATTTCAGGTGTTATTGCTTAAGACGTTGCTGACTACTGATTTCTTACCCAAAGATCCAGCTGACAGATTTTTCAGTTTGTCTTCTGCAGTGGAAAGCTGAGTGTTCTTCTAAACATTCATTAGCTATTATACATAAAGGTATTTAACAGTTGTAAAAGTTCTTTGGTGGAGTTTTGGGGGTCGCTTATGTACACTATCATGTCATCTGCAAATAATGAAAGTTTAACTTCTTCCTTTCCAATTCGAAACCCCTTTATCCTCTTATGTTGTCTTATTGCTATTGCTAGAACTTCAAGCAGTATATCGAAGAGGTATGGAGAGAGTGGACAGCCTTGTCGTGTTCCTGATTTTAGTGACATGTCTTTTAGTTTCTCTCTGTTTAATTTGATGATAGCTGTCAGCTTGCTGTAACTAGATTTATTATATTTAGGTATGGTCCTTTGTATCCCTAATCTCACCAAGACCTTTATCATAAATGGATGTTGAATTTTGTCAAATGCTTTTTCAGCATCTAATGAAATGATCATATTTTTTTCTTTCAGTTTATTTATATGATGGATTGCATTGATTGATTTTCATATGTTGAACCAGCCCTGCATCTCTGGGATGAAGCCTACTTGATAATAATGGATAATTTTTCTAATGTGTTCTTGGATTCTGTTTGCCAGTATTTTATTGAGGATTTTTGCATCGATGTTCATGAGTGAGATTGGCCTGTAATTCTCTTTCTTGGTTGATTCTTTGTGTGGTTTTGGTATCAGGGTAACTCTAGCTTCATAAAAGGAATTTGGCAATGACTCTTCTGTTTATATATTGTAAAATACATTAAGGAGTATAGGCATTAGGTCTTCTTGGAAGTTCTGGTAGAATTCTGCATTGAAACCATGTGGTCCTGGGCTTTTTTTGGTAGGGAGATTTTTGATATCAGCTTCCAATTCTTCATGACTAACAGGTTTATTTAGATTGTTCACTTCGTCCTGGTTTAACTTTGGTATATGGTACTTATCTAAAAAAGCATCCATCTCTTTTAAATTTTCCAATTTTGTGTCATACAGGCTTTTGTAGTAAGATCTAATGATTCTATGAATTTCCTCTGTGTCTGTGGATATGTCCCCCTTTTCATTTCTGATCTTATCAATTTGTGTACTCTCTCTCTTTGCTGTTATTAGTTTGGATAGTGGTTTACTAATATGGTTGATTTTTCTCCAAGAACCAGCTTTTTGTTTCATTGATTCTTTGGATTGTTTTTTGTGTTTCTATTTTGTTGATTTCAGCCCTCAGTTTGATTATTTCCAGTCTTCTACTCCTCCTGGAGTAGAATCTGCCACTTTTTTATGGAGCTTTCAAGTAGGCTGTTAAGTCTCCAATGTGTGCTTTTTCTGTTTTCTTTAAGTGGGCACTTAGTGCTATGAACTTTCCTCTTAGTACTGCTTTCATAGTGTCCCATAGGTTTGAGTATGTTGTGTCTTTATTTTCATTAAACTCAAGGAAGACTTTAATTTCTTTCTTTATTACTTCCTTGATCCAGGTGTGGTTCAGAAGTTGACTGTTCAGTTTCCATGAGTTTGTAGGCTTTCTGGGTGTAGCATTGTTGTTGAATTCTAACTTTAATCCATGTGATCTGATAAAACACAGGTGGTTATACTAATATTTTATTGTATCTGTGGAAGTGTGCTTTGTTAACGAGTATGTGGTCAATATTCGAGAAGGTTCCATGAGCTGCAGGGAAGAAGGTATATTCTTTCCTATTTGGGTGGAATGTTCTGTAGATGTCTGTCAAGTCCATTTGGTTCATTACCTCCATGAATTCTCTTATTTCTCTGTTAGGTTTCTGTCTGATTGGCCTGTCCATTGGTGTGAGAGGAGTGTTGAAGTCTCCTACTATTAGTGTGTGTGATTTGATGACTGCCTTGAGTTTTAGTAATGTTTTTATGTACGTGGGTGCTTTTATATTAGGGGCATAGATATTCAGGATTGAGACTTCATCCTGATATATTGTTCCTGTTATGAGCATAAAATGTCCCTCTCCGTCTCTTCTGATTGATTTTAGTTTGAAGTCAACTTCACATTAGAAGTTAGAAATTAGTATGGCCACACCTGCTTGTTTCCAAGGTACATTTGCTTGATAAGACTTTTCCCAGCCCTTTACTCTGAGTAGATTTAGTCTTTGTGGTTGAGGTGTGTTTCTTATAAACAGCAGAATGTTGGATCCTGTTTTCGTATCCAATCTCTTAGCCTGTGCCTTTTTATAGGTGTATTGAGTCGATTGATATTAAGTGATATTGATGACCAGTGGTTGTTAACTCTGGTCAATTTTTTTTTGGTAGTAGAGTTTGTGTGTTTCCCTTCTTCAAGTTGTGCTGATGAAGGGTCACTAGATGTCTGAGTTATTGTGGGCATTGTTGGACTCCTTGGTTTGTGATTTTCCTTCTATTACTTTCTGTAAGGCTAGATTTGTGGCTACATATTTTTTAAATTTGTTTTTATCTTGGAAAATTTTGATTTCTCCATTTATAGAGAACAAAAGCTTGGCTGGGTATAGTATTCTGGGCTTGCATCCATGGTCTTTTAGATTCTGCAGTACATCTATCCAGGACCTTTGGCTTTCATGGTTTCCATAGAGAAGTCAGGTGTAAGTCTGATAGGTTTACCTTAATAAGTAACTTGACCTTTTTCCTTTGCAGCTCTTAATAGTCTTTCTTCATTCAGTATGTTTTGTGTTTTGATTATTATATGGCGAGGGGATGTTTTTTTTTTTCCCCAGTCTATTCGGTGATCTGTATGCTTCTTGAACCTTCATAGGAATATCTTTCTTTAGGATGGGAAAGTTTTCGTCAATAATTATATTAAGTATATTTTCTGGGCCGTTGAGTTTTACTTCCTCTCCTTCTTCTACCCCTATTATTCTTAGGTTTGGTCTTTTTATTGTGTCCCAGATTTCCTGAATGTTTTGTGATGAGAGTTTGTTGGATTTGCTGTTTTCTTTGATCAGTGCGTTTATTTTCTCTATGGTATCTGCAGAACTTGAGATTCTTTCTTCTATCCCTTGTATTCTGTTGGTTATGCTTGTTTCTGTAGTCTCTAGTCATTTACCTAGACTTGCCATATCCAGCTGTGTTGAAGGAGCTGCGAGCTGCGTTCCTGCCACCCTGCTCCTGTCCACCTTGGTGAGCTTATGCCCCGAAATAACAACACACAAACTGTATTCATATAAACATTGCTTGGCCCATTTCTATTAATGTGTGTAGCACCATGAGGTGTGCTTACCAGGAAGATTCTATTCTACATCCATCCTGTGTCGGAGCTTCATCACATCTGCCCTGAAGAAGAGCGGCATTGTTTCTGAGCTGACTTCCTCTTCCTCCCAGCATTCTGTTCTGTTTACTCCACCCACCTATGTTCTAACCTATCAGGCCAAGCAGTTTCTTTATTAATTAACCAATGACCTTCCTCCATCATTTCCCTTTTTCTGTTTAAACAAAAAAGGAAGGCTTTAACTTTAACATAGTAAAATTACATATAACAAGACAGTTATCAAGTAAGAATTACAGTTACAATATTTGTATCTATTTTATTTTTATCATAACTAAGGAAAACTATAACTAACTATTCTTCAACTCGATCAAAGACTCGAGAAGGATACAATATTATCTAAGCAAACAAGAAATAAGCAACTTCAAAACTCTAGAAATGACTGAGACATCTCGCTGCCTGGACAGTCACCCAAAGTTCCTCTGTACTATTGGGGCATCCGTCTTTGGCCTACAGGCTCATAGTTTCCAGCAGACATTTCCTTGAAGCAGGAAATTTCAAAGGCAATTCAGTCACTATCTGCTGTGTCCTGCAGAATGTCTCGCAGACTCTTTCATGAATCAGGAACCCCGAAAGATCATCTCATCTTTAGACAAGTTCAGCAGTCCTCTCTCTGTGGGCTCTTTGTGTCCAGTTTATGCAATAGTCCAGGCAAGAGTGGTTTCTTGCCCAAATGGATATCAAACTCGATAAGGAGCCTCTTTGATGTCCATCTTCCTTTTGAAATAGATGGTGCTGCCAGGAGCAGACGGGTCTCATTGTCATGAAAAGCCCTAAGTTATTAAAACATTTAAAATGCCATATTCTATAATCTTCAAAAGATATGAATGCCTATCTAAAATATATCTATGTACATCTAGAAAATCTTAACTAACATGACTACAAGCTTGACTATTATTAATGATTATCCATTACCAACAGATATACATTACATTTTTTAGTGAACTACAGAATCACAATACCTAAATCAATATCAGAAATACATATACAAATATATATACATATAACAAAATTGACCTTAAATTTATGGCAATGAAGCAAATGTATATCCATGTAAATTATTCATATCTATATCACACCCCCCTTTAAATGTAAAAGGACATTTGTAAACAATATTTGGGAATATGGGCACACTTATTTCTCTCCAAACTGCTTCCTGCTGAATGGGGGCGCTGTTATTTAGGTCTTTCATGGTATAACCTGTGTGCTAGTTTTATCTCAGTCAGCAGTTGATAGAAGTAATATTTTGAAGGTGTTAACAGCAACCCTTCAGGAGGGCGTGGTCTGTCATACCATATTGGGATAGAAGAAATCCACAAGGTCTCATCCTTTGTGAAAACAAAAGAAGAAACTCCTTTCCGAAGCATCATGACCTTAGATCCAAATTTTAAAGTCAAGGTATTTTCAAAATATCTGTCTTGGATTAGTTCAGCAGCATTTATAAACAAATATATTTTAGCAGCTATTGCTCCTTTTTCAGGATTCAAACAGTTCAAAGAGAGCATAATAGCATACAGTATCAAAATTCTCTTTGTAATTTCCATCATTATGTGGCTTTATTTTAACCTCTATTTATTTTACTTTTACTTTAATTTTTTGAGACATATTCTCTGTATATCTTTGTCCTGGAATAACTCTGTTGACCAGGCTGTCCCTGAACTCTCAGAGATCTGTCTGTCTCTGCCTTCCAGGCATTGGGATTAAAGGCGTGTGCTACCACACCCAACTACTCTCTTTCTTCCTTTTTTTTGTTTCTAACTTTAAGAACTTTAACTTTTAGCCTGAATGTACTTTTACTGCATATATATTTAAGACACTGTAAATCATTTAAAGGTTTTTTTTGTTTTGTTTTTTAATCTTTCTTTACTGTATTTCTCTCTCTTTTTCTGACCACATGAGCCTTTAAATTACTGAGCAGTATGGGTAGAATTAAAGCCGTGGTTTTGCCGGGTAGATCTAGCCCATTACTTAGCTTTGTTGAAGGAGCTGAGGGTTGTGTTTCTGCTGCCCTGCTCCCGGCCGCCTTGGCTAGCTTGTGCCCCGAAATAACAACACACAAACTATATTCTTTTAAACACTACTTGGCCCATTTCTATTAATGTGTGTAGCACCACAAGGTGCACTTACCAGGAAGATTCTAGCCTACGTCCATCCTGTGTTGGAGCTTCATCGCGTCTGCCCTGGAGAAGAGCGGCATCGCGTCTGAGCTCACTTCCTCTTCCTCCCAGCATTCTGTTCTGTTTACTCCACCCACCTATGTTATAACCTATCAGGCCAAGCAGTTTCTTTATTAATTAACTAATGACCTTCCTCCATCACAGCTGGCCCTCTGTTTGTGTTTTCTTCCTTGCCTCCATTTCAGTTTTCAAGTCTTGAACTGTTTTCATTATCTGTTTGATTGTTTTTCCTTGGTTTTCTAGGATATCATTTACGGATTTACTCAATTCTTCAAACTTTTTGTTATTTTTCTCATCCATTTCTTTAAGAGAGTTTACCACCCCCTGTTTAAGGGCCTCTATCACTTTCATAAAGTCAATTGTTTCTACTTCTTTTTGATTAAGGTGACCTCCTTTTGTAAGTTTGCTGTGTTCTGGTGGTTTCATGTTGTTTTTCAAATTGTTGGGT
This sequence comes from Microtus pennsylvanicus, assembly GCF_037038515.1. Taxonomy (NCBI): domain Eukaryota; kingdom Metazoa; phylum Chordata; class Mammalia; order Rodentia; family Cricetidae; genus Microtus; species Microtus pennsylvanicus. Next base: position 74,881,763 of record NC_134590.1, on the reverse strand, counting down.
GAATTCTTGCATTGGCGCCTGCCCATCTCTTCCTCTGAATGCTCCCCTATGGATCTTCTTTTACAGGAACAGGTCTCTTTGCCCACTGATGGATCTTCTGGTACCGTGATCAGGTCTCCTTGATGGCCAGGTAGCTCACAAACAAAAGGCCTACCTTGCTTGCTGCAGGCAGGCTATTGAGACAAAGGGACTTCTGCCCACCTGGTTGCCCTCAATGACTCGGTCCCAGTGCCCAAACAGCAAGGGCATCTTTTAAAGAGCAGTTTGTCTGTTCTACCTTACCTGAAGACTGAGGGTTGTATGGGGTATGGAAATGCGAGGGAATGTTAAGAGCCTTGGACAGGTTTTGAATGATCTGGGAAGTGAACCCAGGCCCATTATCTGAAGAGAGGTTGGAATTCTAAACCGGGGAATGATTTCTCGGAGAAGAACATCAGACACTGTCTGGGCTCTCTTGTTGGTGGTGGGGAAGGCTTCAACCCACCCAGACATTGTATCCACCAAAATCAGGAGATATTTAATTCTTTTGACTGTGGGCATATGAGTAAAATCCAGCTGCCAGTCAGTTCCTGGAAGGGAGTCCCTGGCCTGGTGAGTAGGAAAAGGGAAGCTCCAGTATTTGGTCTTAGTATCTGACTTTTGACAGATCTGACAGGAGGTAGTGATAGCTTTTAGGAACCTGATATCTTCAGGGAGGGTTGGAGGTGAGCCCTAACAAAATGAAGTGGAGCTTAGTTATTAGGATGAAAGCTGATGTAGGTAGGACAGCATCTCTTGGGTGTCAGGAGGTGTCTGTGAGAGTATGGGCTGTGCTGTAAGGACTCCCTGAGGTGACTGAGATAGGTCTGGGCACTGGAGTGCTGCTGTCTTAGCTGCTCTGTCAGCCCGATTATTTCCCTTGGAAACAATGGAACTGTTGAACTGGTGAGACCGACAGTGAATAATTCCTATAGCTTTAGGGAGATGGGAGGCTTTTAACAGGTTCATCATATAAATTGAGTTAGCTATGAATCCTCCTTTTGTCGTAAGAAGCCCGCGTTCATTCCAGATAGATGCTTGGGACAGGAGGATATGAAACACATACTTAGAGTCTGTGTAAACATTTAAATATTGTCCCTCAGCTAACTGAAAGGCACGGGTAAGAGCTACCAGCTCAGCCTGCTGGTTAGTAGTATGGGCAGAGAGTGCCCCTGCCTCGACTATCTCTGTGTCTGATACTATGGCATAGCCTGCTCTATGGGTCCCATCACATACAAAGGAGCTGCCATCTGTGTACCAGGTATGAGTAGCCTGGAACAGTCTGCCCTCCTGTATATGTGAGTGGTGGGGCAGTAGGTCCTCTACTATGCAGGAGTGGGATGGGGAATCATTAACATTAGGTTGAAGTAGAAGATTTGAGATATTAAGGGGTGGGCAGCATTGAAAGGTGAGACTGGCATCTTCTACCAGCGGCACCTGCAGGGAAATGACTCAGGAAGGGGGTAGGATTTGTAAGCCTTTGTAAGTTAAGAGGTTGGACAGATTATGGTGAGAGAAGACTGTGGTGGGTGCCCCAAAGTTTAGTTTCTTTGACTCACGAATAAGAAGCTCAGCAGCCGCCAAAGCACGTATGCAGGGTGCCCAGCCCCGAGTGGTGAGGTCCATCTTCTTTGACAAGTATGCCACAGGCGCAAGATAAGATCCCAGTTGATATCCTAAGACCCCAAGGGCATAGCCCTCCTTTTCTGCTACATAAAGAGAAAAAGGGCGAGTTAAGTCTGGAAGATGAAGAGCTGAAGCCTGGATAAGGGCCTGTTGGAGTCTCTGGAAGGGTTTAGTAACAGGACGGAGAAGGGGCTCATGCAGGGAGCCAAGAGCTTCTTCGTATAGGAGACGGGCGAGGGGAGAAAAGGAGGGGATCCAAGAATGCAGGAAACTGGCCACTGCCAGGAATGATAAGACCTCTTCTTTGGTGGAAGGAACTGCAAGAGATTGAATTAGTTTTTTTCTGTCTGGAGTGATAGCCTTTTGGGTTGGGGTTATGGCTAATCCCAAATATGTTACCTGAGTGGCGGATAATTGAGCATTTAAAGGTGAAACTCTATAGCCCCTTAATGGGGCTGCAGTGTCTGTCCAAAGACGGGCTGCATAGGAGAATGCCATCTACATATTGAATTAGTTTTGATTTATGGAGAGACAGTGAGAGCAGATCAGAGGCCAAAGCCTGGTCAAAGAGGTGTGGGCTGTCCCTAAATCCCTGGGGAAGGAAAGTCCAGGTGAGCTGCATGGAAAAATTAGTGTCAGGATCAGTCCAGGTGAAGGCAAAGATGTTTTGAGATTGAGGGCTGAGGGGAATGGAGAAAAAAGTGTCCTTGAGGTCTAGAACTGAGAAGTGAGAGGTTCCTGGAGGAATGTTAGACAGAAGGCTGAGGGGATTAGGGACAACTGGATGAAGAGGAACAATAGCAGAGTTAATGAGCCAGAGGTCCTGAACCAGACGATAAGTCCCGTTAGAATTTTTAACAGCCAGTATAGGGGTATTAAAGGGGGAGGAGGTGGTGTGGAGCAGCCTTTTTCTCAAAATGTCAGAGATAATAGGTTTAAGTCCTCTGAGGTTCTGGGAAGAGAGGGGGTACTGAGCTTGAGTAATATACTTGGTGGGGTTTTGTAACTGAATAACAATGGGGGCATGGTGTTTAGCGATGGCATATTTTGGGTGTCCCACACCAGAGGATCCACTTGGGAGGCTGTAAGAGGAAGTTTGGGGGGCGAGGAGAAGAAGCTGCATCACTGAAAAATCTGGAATAAAGGGAATAAGGGGAGTGAAAGAAATGGAGGCTCCAACCTTAGTTAAAAGGTCCCTCCCCATAAGGGGTACTGGACAGGTTGCCATAACTAGAAATGAATGAGTGAGAAAAATACATCTAAACACACAACTGAGTGGTGGAGTCTGTTGAGGTAAATAAGGCTATCTGCCTACCCTGACAATAGGGGAACTTGAAGGAGAGGTTGGCCCCCAGAATTCCTTTAGAACCGATTACATTGCTCCGGTATCCAAGAGGAACGAGATGAGCTGTCCTGACACAGTGAGAAGTACCTGTGGCTCCTTATTGCAGATGACAGTGGCAGTCAGGTCGTTAAGGGAGGACCCCGGGCACCTTCAGTCATCCAGAGCCAAGCCCAATAGGTCAACTTGGGATTTTTTTGGGTCCAATGCCTCCAGGCCACAAAGCACATGAAGACAATCTACAGACCAGTGACCTCCCCTATGACACCTTGGACAAGGTCCCCTAGGACTTCAATGGGGATTAGGGCATCCTCGGGCCCAGTGACCCGTCTTACCACACTTGAAGTACAGACCCGGTGGTTCACGCACCCCAGGAGGCGGGGGAGCAGCATGAATGGGATAGGATGGGTAGCCTGTCACCTCGGTCAGTCGAGCAGCCACGGCTATCACGTGTCAATGATTGTGAGCTTTGTCGTGTCGTGCATGGTACACTTTGAAAGCTGTCTCCAGGACTTCTGCCTGTGGAGTTAAAGGGCTCTTCTCCAAATGCCTGAGGTTGGCCTTGATGTCTGAATAACACTGGTTAAAATAGTGAATCCCTCCGGGGATTCTGGGTCCAAGTTCATGAACTGCAACAGGGCTTTCGTAAGGCGTTCCAAAAATGCAGAAGGATTTTCCTTCATATCCTGGATAATCTCTGAAAGTTCAGAATAATTTACTGGCTTGAGGTCAACCTTATGGAGGCCTGTCAGGAGACAAGTTAAAAATCGGTCCCTGGCCAAGATCCCACCCAGACTGTTATAGTCCCAGTGTGGTTCTTGGTCTGGGACCGCCTCTGCCCCCGGAGGGTGGGAGGCTAGAGTTTGGTGAACTTCATCTGTGTGTTGTCTGGCCTGCTTCCAGACCCACCTGTGCCCCTCGGGAAGTAAGTTATTAGACAGGATCATAAAAATGTCGTGGAAAGTAAGGTTGTAGGATTGAATAATATATTGAAATTCTCTTATAAAAATAGTAGGATTAGTTGTATAGGACCCAAGTAATTTGGCTATATGGGAAAGTTCTGACAGGGAAAATTGGAACATGAACCCTAACCAATCCGTCTGTGCCAGCCACCTCCCTCAGCGGCTAGGATTAGGCTCCGTGGTGGCATGTGAATGCATGAGCGGAGGAGTGAAGGAAGATGCCAGTGTAAGATGGTTGGCGTGAGAGGAAGGGGAACCTGGCAGGGCTTTGGAAGACTGAGGAGGCAGAGTAGGGCGGAAGGGAGATGGGGAGGATGAATCCGAAGAGTCTTCTGGTGACCTGCGTGACCTGTGAAGAGAAGAGGGGGTGTGGGAGGAAGCGGAGCTGGAGGAGCCGGATGGAGACCTGGTGGGGGAGGAGGGAGAAGGGTGTTTTGGCGAGGCTATTTTAAATCTGGAATAGGTTTTGGGTGAGTTCTCTGGGGAGCTGGAAGGTGAAAGGTTAGGTGAGGTTTCCTTATGTCTGGACCTGGAAGATTTATGTGGGACTTCCGGAGACCTAGGAGAAAGGTTAGGTGAGCCTTTCGTATGTCTGGACCTGGAGGAAGATTTACGTTGGACTTCAGGAGACCTAGGACTGGAAGGCCTATGTGAGGATGTGCCTGACCGAGTAGAGCGGGAGGAGGTAGATCTCCAGTGGAGGTAGATCTCCAAGCCCGGAAAGGTGGAGGTTCGTCGGCTCGGTCCATAGCAGGAGCGGAGGGTTCCAGAGTAGCAGATGGCATAGCTAAAACCATGTGAGCAGGTGAACAGTGAGCAAAAACAGAGGGGTCAGTCTTAAGGGCAATATAGAAGAAAGAGGGGATATAGAGGAGTTTTTTCCATTTGCCTGTACAAAGGCAGTAATTTGCTAGCTCCCATAAAATGTCAGGGTCGAAAGTGCTGATAGGTGGCCATTTGCAATTACCCTCTAAGGAATATCAGGGCCATTTTTTAGAGCAGAGATGGATGAGTGTGGATAACTTTATGGAAGGCATTAAAGCATGAGGTTGAAGGGCCTCCAATACGCATCCCAGCGGGGATGATGGAGGGATAGATTTGGATAGCTTTCTCCCCATAGCTAAGGGTGTGAAAACACTCGTAAAAAAATGTGGCACCTCAAGCCTCCCAAGGACAGCTCCCCAAAAAAGCAAGATGCAGATGGCATGAACACTCAGGACCTGGGAACAGGTGTCTGAGCTCACAAGTGGAGTGCTAGGCGGCCTTGCTGAATGCCTCAAGATGACGACGGGGATGGCTCCCTGGGCAGGAGGAATGCAGCGAAGGCCAAGCTGCACCGTAGCGGCCTACTGCACCATAGCAGTTGTACGGAGAGAAGATGGGAGAGGAATGAAAAAAGAGAGAAAGAAAGATAGTTGGAGACCCTGGGCCCCCAGGCGCAGTAGGCTAAGGGGGCTGGCTAAGGTTAAGCCGTCCCAGACATGGGTTTAGCCAAGGATACAAGCCGGGAGTGAATGCTAGCAAAGGGAACAACCAACCATGAAGTTTCTTCCAACCCCAGAGAACACCAGGGTTGCCAGGAGCTTAACAGTCAATTCCCGGGTTAAAAGGGGCAGTTAAGCTAGCCGGAAGGGGAAATCTCATGATTAGGAGCCGGTGTTGTTCGTGGAGCCTTGCCCAGGCAGATGGAGCATGTGGGTTGTTGTAGAGAGGGTCCTCAGTCCTGATCGTGCCACGGGAGGTTCCGGAGCCCTGGACGGCGCCTAAAGCCAGAGCCCCAGCCTCAGGTGGAAATCCGGTACAAGCAGATCTCTCAAGTTTCGACACCAAATGTTGTTCTTCTTCTTCTGTTGTTGTTCTTCTTCGAAATCAAAATGAGACACGAGGTACAACTGACCTATGTGCAGAGGTTTATTGCAGGGAGGGTGGAGCCAACGAATGATGTTTCGGCTTTTAAAGGGGACTAACACGCATGTGAGTCAAACGTTATGTTCTGCGCTTGCAAGCAGGGGCCTTTACGTTGGACGCTGGGTGTGTGTGCTCCTGGGAAAAGTGGTCTTCTTGGACCAGTGGGTGACACTGTACTCTGTGCCTGCACACAGGAGCCTCCTGGGGAATAACAACTATAATTTCTGCTGGGTCTATACCTGCTAGTTGACAAAGTCTCAGTTTACCTTTTACAGTTAATTCAGAGACCTTTTCTACATAAGTTTTCAATTTTTTACTTGGTTTGTGTGGTAAAAAGATCCATTCTAAAATAGTATCTTCCCTCTGCATTAAAATTCCTGTAGGAGAAATTCTGAAAGGCAATATGACTAGAATACAATTAAGAATTGGATCCACCCTATCTACATGTGCCTCCTGTAGTTTTTCCTCAACCGTCGTCAGTTCCTTTTCTGCTTCAGCTGTTAACTCTCTGGGACTGTTCAAATCTTTGTCACCATCTAAGGCTTTGCTGAAATAAATCATTAGATCAAGTGTTATCCCAACAGCCGGTCATGGACTGGGAATATCTCCTAACAATCTCTGAAAATTAATAAGAGTCCGTAACTGGTCTCTCCTAATTTGTGCCTTTTGTGTCCTAATTTTCTGTAAACCTATTCTGTAACCTAAGCAATTAACAGAATCTCCTCTTTGAATATTTTCAAGAGAAATTTGTAATCCCCATTTAGGCAAAATTATCTTTTCTTCCTCAAACATTCTTACTTAAGTATTTATGTTTGAATTGGATAGCAAAATGTCATCCATGTAATGGTATGTTATAGATTTAGGGAAATGCTTATGTATTATTTCCAATGGCTGAAGTATTGACAAAGTATTGATACAGGCTGGGGCTATTGAGCATTCCCTGTGGAAGGATAGTTCATTGGTATCTCCTAGTAGGCTGGGAGTTATTATAAGTAGGCATTGTGAAGGCAAATTTTTCTCTATTCTTTTCTTGTAATGGTATGGAGAAAAAGTGATCCTTCAAGTCCAACTATAAGAGGCCATCCTTTGGGTAACAGAGAAGGCAGAGGAAGTCCAGACTGTAGAGGGCCCATAGGTTGAATTACCTTGTTGACAGCCCTTAGATCTATCACCATTCTCCATTTGCCAGATTTTTTTTTACAACAAACACAAGAGAATTTCAAGGGTTAGTTGGCTCCTTAATATGTCGAGCATTTAATTTCTCTTGTACCAATTGTTTTAAAGCCTGCAATTTATCTTCAGCTAAAGGCCATTGTTTAACCCATATTGGCTTCTCAGTTAGCCATTTTAAAGGTAGGGCTATTGGTACCTCTAAAGATTTGTTAATTGCTTTATGTTCTCCTACAGCCTGAATGACTGGTGACCTTTGTGCATAGTACTTTATTACATCCTTGTTGTGGGAGCTGCAGGTTGCCCTGCTCCCAGCCGCCTAGCTAGCTTATGCCCCAAAATAACAACACACAAACTGTATTCATTTAAACACTGCCTGGCCCAATTCTATTAATGTGTGTAGCACCGAGGTGAGCTTACCAGGAAGATACTAGCCTACGTCCATCCTGGGTCAGAGCTTCATCGCGTCTACCCCAGAGAGGAAATGGCGTCTGCCTGAGGCATCTGCTGTTATTCTTCTTTCTGTCTTTCTTGTCTGCAGGGTTAGAGAGTGGAGATGTTACGCGAGACACATGGCGGTGCGAGGTTAGGAAGGAGACACGAACACGTGGCAGTCTCACGTGGGTGCACTTTAATGGGGGAGGGGTAACAATAAGTAAGGGACAGGTGTGCAGAGACGGAAGGAGAGAGGGGGAGGGGGGCTCATGGCGACCCCTGTTTTTAATGGGGAACACAAGGGCATCTGGGAGAAATGCCCTGTACCTTTGCGGCTTTCAGTCCAGGGGGATGCTGGGAGCTGTAGTCTGCAAAAGGAACAACATTTCACCCTTTTGGTTTTATTAAAAAAAAATTGGGGGGGTCTTAAAGGGTAGGGAATGGGGGCATAGCCTGGTCTCTCATGACTGCTTCCGGCTGGCTTTGGGCATCGAGGGATCCAGGGAGTGTCCGATTATTTTGACGATGTCCTGTTGGCTATGTCCTGTTTGCTGGCGTTTTGGGGTGGCTGGATGTCCTGTTGGTTATGTCCTGTCCGCTGGTGTTTTGAGGTGGCTGATTGAAGAAATCGCATCTGTCTGGCTTTTCCTGAGTAGCTGGGTCATCGTTAAGATGCTGGAAGACAAAAGTTGCATTAGTAGAGAGAAAAAATTAAAGGGGAGAGGAGGTTTGGGAGGAGGTTTGGAAAATTAAAGGGGAGATTTGGGGTGGGGGAGTCTTAGGAGGTCTGGGGTTAAGAATGATAAAGAAAATAAATGATACTTATTCCATTAATGATCCGCTTGTGTTTGATTTGTTTAGGTGGGTTGGGCTGGCATCCTGGAGCTTAAAGAAAGTGTCTTAAAAGAAATAGATTTTAACCGTATATTCCTTAACATTTCAGGGGTCACTGCTGCAGTCAGTGACTGACCTGTTATGTCAAGGAACTTTGTGTCCTTTGGAACTTAAGAGAACAAGGTCCTGTCTGAGTTACCGTGTATGAAGGATTATCTTGAGCCATGGAAAAGAACGGTTTAATGTGTGATAGGTGAATCCAATGAGGAATTTCTTCAAGCTTGGCAGCTGTGGGAGTTAGAAGAATTACTCTGAAAGGACCCTGCCATTTAGGGGAAAGAGGTGAGGGATGTTGGCCTGGAGGTGAGAGTAATACCTTATCTCCTATTTTAACCGGCAGTGGACATGTATTAGCACATGGTTTAGGTAATGAGTGATCTGTGAAGTCCCACAGTTGTTATTCTTAAAAAATATTGGAGGTTCCCCCCGCCTGGAAGGCTCACAGAGCAGCAGGAAACTACGGCGGGTCCCCAGCGGTGCTGGGCACCAACTCCAGAGTCTGGCACCCGAGCAAGCAGGTACAGTTTCCCACCAGCGGGAGGGCACAAGCTGCGCTGGCGGTGGTGGCGGGTAACAGACATATAAACACAGGAAATAGCCATAAGTATTTATTAAGGAAGAGGGAGAGAGAAAGAGGGAGAGAAAGAGAGAGAAAAGAGATAAAAGGAGAGAAAAGAGATAAAAGGAGAGAGAGACAGAGAAAACACGTGCACACGTCAAGGAAGCAGGAAAGGAAGGGCCCAAGATGGCGGCGGGCAGGTCAGAGGTAATGGGAGTGGGCGTGGCTTGTCCCTTAAAGCAACAGGAAAGCACAACATCTGCCTCACTTCCTCTTCCTCTCAGCATTCTGTTCTGTTTACTCCACCCACCTAAAGGCTGGCCTACCAAATGGGCCAAGATAGTTTCTTTACTAGCCAATGACCTTCCTCCATCACATCCTTCCCAGAATTATGAGTTCCTGAGACTGCAGGAATGTTAATCTGGGTATTCCATGTTGTAGCAGGTCATGACTCCATAAATGTATTGCAATATCAGCTACATATGACCTTAGCTTTTCTCTTCAACCTTCTGGCCCAATACAGTCAACCCATCTCCTGCTTTAACTCGAGATATGGTTCCAGTTCCTAGTAATTGAACATCTGCCTCTTGAAGAGGCCAATTTGGATGCCAAGATTCTGGAGTGATGATACTCACATCTGCTCCTGTGTCTATCAAGCCAACAATCACAATTCCATTTATATGCACTCTCAGCTTTGGTCTCTGATCATTTATAGAAGTTTGCCAAAATATACGCTTTTTATTTCTTAATTGAATTCTGACTTATCCTCCAAATTTGCATCATTTAGAACCTATGATCTTGTACAAAACCTTCTAGAGTTTTTATTTTCCTGGTGTGACATGTCCTCCACGGTTACTGGGAATGACTGGGCCACATTTGGGTTGGGGACCTGCGAGAGGCCCCTCAGGGAGTTTCCCGATGGTATCGGGTTGCCTTGTCTGTCTGTTGTTGATCTTCATTCATTCATCCAATGTTGTCCTTTACCATACCTCCTACATATACCTGAAGGCCGAGGTTTCTTATTCCTGCCATTCCCAGATGAAGTGTTATTTCTAGAAATCCCTTTTTAGATGTTCAAATTTACCACAATTAAAACATTTGGTAGGTTGATGTCCCCTCATTGCTTTGGAAATTGTTTCTCCTACCCAAGATTTGTCATCATAATTAAAGGTCTGAAAATTCATGGTATGCTGGATCCATTCATCCATAGGTGCTGATCTAGACCTTAAAGGCCCAATTATCTTTTTGCAGTCTAAGTTTGCATTTTCAAAAGCCAGCGATTCAAGAATTAGTCATCTAGGTTCTAGGTCTGTTACTCCTGTGTTCAGAGCCTTAATTAATCTTTGCAAAAAGTCAGTATAGGGTTCTCCTTGTCCCTGCCTAACCCTAGTATATGACTCTACCTTTCTTCCTGGTTCTGGTAATCCATCCCAGGCATTTAAGGCTGCCTTGTGGCATAGGGACAATAATTCATCATCATAAAGAGCTTGGACCTGTGGATCAGTGTAAGCTCCTACACCAAGAATTTGATCCTTTGAAACCTCCACACCTTTTGCTCTTCCTTGCTGTTCCATATGTTTGGATTCTTCCCTGAAATAAACTCCAAACATCAAGGAAGGTCCATCTTTGAGGACCGCTGAAGCTAACTGTGAGAAATCATGGGGGATAGCACTAACATTAGAAGCCCAACTCCTTATCATTTCCTTAACAAATGTAGAGTGCAAGCTGTAATTAATGATGGCTTGCTTAATTTCCTTTAGGTCATTCAATCCTACTGGCGTCCATCTAGCTTCTTTGGCTCCCTTTGAGCCTTTAAAAGTTGATGCTTTGTCAGAATAAATTACAGGGTATGTCACTAAAACTCTTAGTAACCCAGTTCTAACAGCTCGTGGTTGCATTGTATCCTATCCTTGTGCCTTCTTACTCTGTTCACCAGCTCCAATAATTTCTTCAATCATTACAAATCTTTTTATCATCATCTCTCTGAAATCCTGAATCTTCTAGCATGCATGTGTTTCTAGTGATTCCACTAAGGTATCAGTTTTTTGGTCCCCATTCCTTACCTGTGATTCCAAGGTCTTAATGTTTCCTTTTAAAGATAATATCTCCTCCTTGAACTGTATGTCATGTAAGTTGTCATCCTGGAGGTATATTCTGTCTGTTACCTTATCAAAACTCTGATAACTTCTGAAAGTCAAATTCAACAGCTTGGACCCTTTCAGGTAAGTTCCTAGTACCCTTAGATAAGGAGTCAATTTTGCCTATCATGGTATTAAGCCTATCAATTAATACCACATACTTCAATACTGATATAACATTAAGAAGAAAACTAAAACCTAATAACGAGTAAATTGAGATGCCTCCATAGGCATATAGGCCACTTGTGATTTCTACCAAAGTGGCAGCAAAAGCTGCTGCTAGAGTCCCATTAAAAAAGAAACCTGCTATTTTACCTGTCAGCCACCAGATGGTGATGTTTCCGAGTTGCGACTGGAACCCCTGCAGGAGTCACGACAAATCCTGTTTTAAAATCTGCTCTGTTATTTGTTTAAAAACTGGGGAAAATGAGTCAATTGAGAGGTCAGATGTACACAGAGAGAAAATCCAGAGGCCAGGCACAGAGCACAAAAAGTCAGAGAGCTTCTATTGGCCAATAAACGAGGCAGCCCGGCCCACCGTGGCTGGGCGCACCTGCCCTGCCGCTCTGTTCAATCCAATGCAGAGGGTCGTGACACAGCCACTGCACTGCTGCTGAAGATGCCGAGTGCTGTGGGCCCCATGTCCCTGTGCTGGGATTAGGGGTCACGCTGCTTGCAGTGCTCCCAATCAGTTATGGCGGGGTTGCTGGGACTTCAATTGGAGATGTTTTTCCCTAAGGGGTTTTTAGCTTTGGCAACCGCTTGCTCTGTGAACTCTGTGACTCATGTTTCAAGGGGGAACTTAAAAACCTGCTCAGTGTAGATCAAATTAGGCTGGCAGAGACTGTCCATACCTGTGGATCCCCAGAGGCATGGAGGTTATGGCTGAGGGAGGGCTTGTGCCAAGTTGAGCTGGCCAAGCCAAGCTGGTGGCAGGCAGCCGAGCCAGGGAATGGGCGTCCAGGGTGGTTCTAAAACAAAACGCTGGGTGCCAGATAATGCACGAAACAATCCCACACCAGTTTGGATTTAAAGGGGTATTTATTTTAGGGGTAAAACTCACAAAACACCAACAGTCAGGAAAGGAGTCTAGTCTCTGGAGCAGGAGCAGGAACCAAGCACCGGAACCAAGAGAGTGATCCGAGGCTTGCCGCTCTTTTTTAAAGAGAAATAGACCACACCCCAGTGGGCTGGTATTTCAGCAGCTATTGGCTGAAGGAGCAGAAGGCGCTCCCTCAGCACAGTGGGCTCGTATTTCAGCGGCTGTTGGCTGAAGGAGTGGAAGGTGCTCCTGCAGCATGTGTGTGTCTTCATAAAAATGTATCTGTACAAATTTATATATGTGTACACATGTGTATATGCCTATGAAGACTATAAGAGGAAAATGTGTTTTCTCTACATTTCTCACTGTATTCTTCTTTTTTTATGATATATTTTTTTAATTTGTTTATTTATTAAAGATATCTGTCTCTTCCCCGCCACCGCCTCCCATTTCCCTCCCCCTCCCCCAATTAAGCCCCCCCCCAGCCCGAAAAGCAATCAGGGTTCCCTGTCTTGTGGGAAGTCCAAGGAACCCCCACCTCCATCCAGGTCTAGTAAGTTGAGCATCCAAACTGCCTAGGCTCCCACAAAGCCAGTGCGTGCAGTAGGATCAGAAACCCATTGCCATTGTTCTTGAGTTCCCAGTAGTCCTCATTGTCCGCTATGTTCAGAGAGTCCGGTTTTATCCCAGGCTTTTCCAGACCCAGGCCAGCTGGTCTTGGTGAGTTCCCAGTAGAACATCCCCATTGTCTCAGTGTGTGGGTGCACCCCTCGCGGTCCTGAGTTCCTTGCTCGTGCTCTCTCTCCTTCTGCTCCTGATTTGGACCTTGAGATTTCAGTCTTGTGCTCCAATGTGGGTCTCTGACTCTGTCTCCTTTCATCTCTTGCTGAAGGTTAATATTCAGGAGGATGCCTATATGTTTGTCTTTGGGTTCTCCTTATTTAGCTTCTCTAGGATCACTAATTATAGGCTCAATGTCCTTGGTTTATGGCTAGAAACCAAATATGAGTGAGTACATCCCATGTTCCTCTTTTTGGGTCTGGCTTACCTCACTCAGGATAGTGTTTTCTATTTCCATCCATTTGCATGCAAAATTCAAGAAGTCCTTGTTTTTTATTGCTGAGTAGTACTCTAATATGTATATATTCCATACTTTCTTCATCCATTCTTCCATTGAAGGGCATCTAGGCTGTTTCCAGGTTCTGGCTATCACAAACAGTGCTGCTATGAACATCGTTCTTGAGGCAAGTCTCCAAACTCATGACTTTCAGGCTGACTTGAAGACAGGAAGTCAGAGAAATCATCCTCTATCTGCTGTGATATCAGGAGGTCATGGGTGGTGCTAACTTCCAATCCCCTATTGTCATGATGCACAGCATGCATGCTTGCCTCCTGCATCATAATTTGAATTATGCACAAATGGAGTCTTCTCCTTTATGCTTTTACTTGATAGTAATTTGAATTATGCACAAATGGAGTCTTCTCCTTTATGCTTTTACTTAATAGTCAAATGTTGGCATTAAGGAGAATTTTTTCATTTGTTCCCATTCATATAATCTCACCTGCAGATATTTATAATGTCCTAGAAATGTGACAGTTAGGGCAGAATTTTCCCATGTTGCTCCTATGATTGCAGCCATAGATTTTTTTCCCTCTTTTCTGCAGGTGTAGTTCAGGATGGTTTGTCCTCCCCTGTGAGCCACAAGTGAAAAGTAAAATATGTCTCTTGATGATCTTGCCCACAAGTGTAGATACCATATCCCAGAGATATATTAGGTAAAAGAAAGACCTTCCTTTTGATCTCCTCAATGGCAAAAGTCAAGGCTACAGTTAAGTGGTAGTGGTTGGTATTAATTCTGTGTAGGAGAACTAGGTATCATTACAGAACAATTTTCAATTACCATTGTCTTACAAATGAATACAGTAACTGTCACAAACTAAATGAAAGCTTATCCTTACATTTCCCATGTTGAAACCACATCTTGTTATTTGATGGTGTCACAATATAAGATCAGTTGGAGGTCATAGAATGGGTCGTGATCATATTTAACAGGTTATTTTGAGATTTCTGCCTTTTAATATTAGAACAATTATTCATAAATTTCCTGTATAAGTATAGAGCAAGAAGACTATCTTCTATTCATGAAGCAGGCAGTCACTACATGATTGTCACAAGGCTTTATCTTGCAATGACTATTCTTCTTAAAAGTGATAAATATATTTTGTATGATTTTGGGGATGGGGAATACTTTTGCTATGGGGAGTCAGAGTGAACTAAGACTTTCTAAGAAACCCTTATGAAAGGAGAGAAGGACATACAGTTCTATGTCCTTGTCCCAGGTTGCACTTGGCTGGAGCCAGTGCAACAGATAAGTCAAACTTGAGTTTCCTGGCCAGGTCTTCTGCATGAGTTGTGGTTACCATTCCCAGGGCTTCTGGTTCTGAGACTTCCTGTGTTTTCTTTGGCAACATTGTCTACCTTAGTTCTCTGCTTTCTGTGCTCATTTTTCTACTTCAGAAAGACTATGGGATTCTGTACTTTTTCACAGACTTGTTAGGCTTAATTCATCAGTTTATTTTAAAATTTCAGGTCCCAGTTATTGCTTTTATCATTTGTATTTCTCATCCTCATTCCTTGACACCTTACCATTTTGTTTTTCGAGACAGGGTTTCTCTGTAGCTTTGGTGCCCGTCCTGGAACTAGCTCTTGTAGACCAGGCTGGCCTCAAACTCCCAGACAATCGCCTGCCTCTGCCTCCCGAGTGCTGGGATTAAAGGTGTGCACCACCACTGCCTGGCTGACACCTTGCCATTTTTGACCACTTTTTAGTTTTTTTCTGGTTCATGTCAATATGTTGTATTTGTATATGATACATGTGCATATATATGCACATGTGTGTATGTGTGTGTTGTGTGTATATATGTGGTGTGTACATGTGAATGTGGTGTATATGTGCATATACAGTGTATAAGTGTGGATATATTAGTGTGAGTTTGTGTGTGTATGCATGTGTGAAATATCCAGATATGTCCACAAGCAGAGGCCAGAGGTGAAAGCAAGGCATCTTTTTCTATCATTGCCTTAAAATAAGGTCGGTCCCTCAGTGAACTTGAAGCTTGTACTTTCAGCTACACTGGTTGCCCAGGAAATTCGTGGTTTCCTCTGCTTTCCTAGCACAGGCACATGCAATTGCACTGTGTTTTACTGTGGGCTTTAGAGACTCTAACTCATGCTTTTCCAGAGTATGTTCCCCACTGACCCATTTCTCCAGCTTGAAGACATCACAATCAAGTCAGTCTACTTGTGGAAATGTCTGGCTCACAAATCCTTCATATTATAAACAAGGAAAACAACATGATTTTTTCATGCTTTTTGTCTCTTTTGTTTTCAAGTTATGTCACGACATAGCATGTAATATAGAAATGAACAGATTTTTTATTTGTTTTATAATAAGTAGGTCATTTGGATTATAATTTGGAGTTTTATGTGTGTTCTAACTGCCTTGCATCCTTTCGCCCACATGTGTTTTGCTGGTATCTACAATATACTATCTGATTCTCACATATAATTTGTCATTTCATGTGGTCAGGATATACTCAGATCTGGCATTCCTATGTAATTCTACAGTCTATAGGTAGCCAAGGTATTTATTTGCACTAACTGTGATTTTGAATGTACTTGTTTAACATATTTTACTTTGAGATTTTCATATATTTAGTGATATGTATTTAAATTAATTAATATTATTATTATATATGTACATGGATGGTATAATGTATGCCCACATATATACTGGATGCACACCTGTGAATATTCATGAAGAAGATAGAGGGGGTCATCTTGTGCCCTGTTTGCTCACTCTGCACCTTATTCCCATGACCTAGACTCCAGCTGAACTTGGACCTCCTCTGGCAGCCAGTCAGTCTCAGCCACCTTGACTCTATGTCTCACAGTGCTGGAGTTGCAGGTACATATCCAAGGACACCAAACTTTAACCTGGATGCAGGGGATAGGGACTCAGGTCTCATACTTGATGGCGAAGTGGAAGCCAGGGAAGCAGCTGTGCCACCCACTTGTAGTGCAGCTTCACTTGCCCTCTGCCAACCACATGTGGCCACACTGCCAGTCTGGATGAATGACACCATCTGCAGCATGCTCAGTCATTGTTTCATTGTTTTCTCTCTTCGAATGACTTAGTTTTCTTGTGCCATATAGCATTTTATATTTCTCATTCTAGCCTTTTAAAATAGTTTATCTTTTGTGGATTCCTAGTCTTAATATTCTAGATCTATATTTTCTTGTCTGTTAAACTTTAGTTGTCATTATTCACTTCTGATTTAGTATGCAACACTGAAATACTTTTGTTTCCTTTAATTTTGAATTAGAATATAATTACAGCATTTCCCCTTTTCTTTTTTCCTTAGATTTCCCTGTATTTCCCTCCTTGTTCTTTTAATGTATTGCCTTTTATTTATTTTTTAATTTAATGGGATTTTTTTTTAAAAAAAACAAGCTATCCTATTTTCATTTTACATACCAATTCCAGTTCCCATTCTCTCCCCTCCTCCCATTCCCTCCACCTACACTATGAAAACATCATCCCATCCACTCCTCAGAGTGGGTAAGGAACAAT
The DNA here is from genome assembly GCF_037038515.1 of Microtus pennsylvanicus. Lineage (NCBI taxonomy): Eukaryota > Metazoa > Chordata > Mammalia > Rodentia > Cricetidae > Microtus > Microtus pennsylvanicus. Next base: position 74,865,035 of record NC_134590.1, on the reverse strand, counting down.
GTTTTGGGGAAGGTCCAAGGCCCTCTCCCTACTCTATCTAGGCTGAGCAAGGTATCCATCCAAAGAGAATGGGTTCCCAAAAAGCTAGTGAATGCAGCAGGGATAAAATCCTGGTGCCAGGGCCAGTGGCCCCACAGTCTGCTCCAGCCATACAACTATCACCCACATTCAGAGGGTCTACTTGGTCCTATGCTGGCTTCTTCCCTGTCTGGCTGGAATTGGTGAGCTCTCATTAGCTCAGCTGAACTGTTTCAGTGGATGTACACATCATGGTCTTGACCTCTTTGTTCATATTCTCACGTCTCACACTCTTCAGCTGGTCTTTGGGAGCTCAGCCCAGTGCTCCGCTGTGGGTCTCCACCTATTTCCATCAGTTGTTGGATGAAGGTTCTATGATGATATTCATCAATCTGACTACAAAGCAAGGCCAGATCGGGCACCCTCTCCTCTATTACTTAGGGTCATAGCTGGGTCATCTTGTGGATTCCTGGGAATTTCCCTAGTGTCAGGTTTCTTGTTAGTCCCATAATGGCTCCCTGAATCAAAATATCCCTTTCCTTGCTCTCATCTTTGTCTTTCCTCCTTCTCAACTATCCCATTCCCTCAAGTTCTCCTCCCCACTTCCATCTTCCCTCCTCTTTCCCTTCCATTCTCCTTTTTCGCTACACCCCATACTCCCAATTTTGTGAGGTCATTTTACCTATTTCCCTTTTCTAAGGTGGATCTAGTATGTTTTTCTTAGGGCTCACCTTGTTACTTAGCTTCTGTGGGATTATGGACTATAGACTCATTATCTTTTGCTTTACAGTTAGTATCCACTTATGAGTATATACCATGTTCATCTTTCTGGGTCTGGGTTATCTCACTCAGGATGTTTTTTTCTAGTTCCATATATTTGCACGCAAATATCAAGATGTCGTTTCTTTTTACCCTTGAGTAGTAATCCATGGTGTAAATGTACCACATTTTCCTTATCCATTCTTTGGTTGAGGGGCATTTTTTCCTGGGTTTTGGAAATAAACAAATAATGCTGCTATGAATATAGTTGAACAAATGTCCTTATATTAAGGTTGAACATCCTTTGGGTATATGCCCAAGAGTGGTATTGTTGGGTCTTGAGGTATGTTGATTCCCAATTTTCTGATAAACCACCATGCTGATTTCCAAAGTGGATATACAGGTTTGAGTTCCCACCATCAATGGAGGAGTGTTTCCCTAATTCCACATCCTCTCCAGCATAATCTATCATTAGTATGTTTGATCTTAGCCATTCTTACAGGTGTAAGATGATATCTCAGAGTTGTTTTGATTTGCATTTCTCTAATGGCCAAGGATGTTGAACCTTTCCTTAAATGTCTTACAGCCATTTGAGATTCTTCTGAGAATTCTGTGTGGTTCTGTACCCCATTTTTAATTGAATTATTTATCTTACATGTGGTTCCAAGCTTTGAATTTTCAGATGAATGTTTTTAATTTCGAGTGTCTGTAAAACTCAAGGCATGAAATGGATCATAGAGGAGAACAGGCCTGGAGGGACATGGGATGGCAGAGGAAATGCACTGTGGAAGGGTAAAGAAACCTTGCAAGTGGAAAGTTTTCATCAGCGATGGGAGAAGTGTGGTGGTGGGGAAAGGGTTAACCAAAATTAAGCATGGAGGAAAAAATCCTTTTGGAAAAATACTACATTTGAAGTCCTTTAAAACCATTTGAGGGGCTGGTTAAATACTTTAGCATGTAAGGGTACTTGATGCCAGCATATGATGCTGTTGAGTTTGATGTTGGGAAACCACATGGTAGAGGTAAGAAAATGATCCAGAAAATGATGCTCTGACCTCTACACATGTACCATGGTTTGCCACCAAGCCTAGTGAATGGAGTTGCATGCTTGGAAGCCTATGTAAAACAACTGAATGAAGGAGCCCTGCATGCATGGGTAACATTTCTCCCAAAGATTAAGTTGACTAAACAAAGGTTCCAATGCTGTGAGATAGAGTCCTCTGAGCTGTGAAGTAAGGGGGCTCCTGTCAAACATTACAGGCTGCTACCAATGTCCTCATTTACACATGAGAATTAGATTGGTGGATGATTCTGAACACACTATACACTTGGGATATAGGACATTTAAAGGTAATGTTGCATCTGTGCTTGATAGCTTCCACAGTACTAGAAGCTTCTATGCAAGCTACTGGATGAGGAAAGTTGGCAATGATTCTACCGACCCTGCATGTGACAACTTGCCTCTCAAGATATTCTCCGTGTGATAGTGTGTTGACTCTTATAGGAACAATAAACTTTGTGACTTGATATTAGGTCTACCACGCAGTAGGGAACTCTTGGCTGGTTCTGTAAACCTGGTTCAGAGCCCAATGACTAAGGCCATGGTGATGTAATATGGAAATCTCTCTGATTCTAGAGACTGGAACCTTTGCTGGACATCACAGCCAGAGTTCATAACATGCTTTGAGGTCATTTAAGATATAAGGCTGCTATCTTACTGTGTACTCAAACTGATTGTTAACCCACTTTTAAGAGAACAATGTAACAATGACCACTCCTTTGCTTGGTCTTCCTGCATAGCCAGCTTTTACAAACTAAACTAAACTTAAGTAATCTTATTTTCTTCTGTGCCCCGAATCCAGAACAAATGTGTATCGTTTGTATAAAACAGCAAACATAGAGGCTGAAAACACTCAAATGAATATCCACCAAAACAATTGAACACAGCAGCAGTACTGGGCAAACACGGTGTTTGTAATGTTTTTTGTTGTCTGGGTGAGTTGGGATCAGTTGCAATTATTACCTTCATCCCTTGTAAGACTCCACAAATGATTCTGTAAAGTATCCCACTCCTTCCCCGGGTGATTCTTATGGGGAAATTCAATAAAAGAGTGAGAAACAAAAGGGGCAGACACACACATTTACACACAGGGACAGATGTAGGGACAGACATAGACTCAGACAGGAGAACAAGCACAGGGACAGGCAGACTTCTTCAGAAAGGCACAGATTTAGATTCATGCAACAGACAAAGAAGGGAAGACAGGGAACATGTAGAAAATTCAAATCTGGAAATGAATCCCAGTGGAAGTGCTTTTATTTCTTTCCTTAATGCCACACTGAAGAAGTATTGGTGACCCTGAGTTAATCACTGATGTGTTGAATCCACACAACAGGCCCTCTGCAGTTGTTTTGTTAAACTTACGTAGAATCAAGCTGCCTTCTACGTACTCTTGCTGACACCTATACATTTGAGCAACTTTTTTATGTTAATTAATTTCCTTATTTATTAATGATTTCTGTCTCTTCCCCGCCACCGCCTCCCATTTCCCTCCCCCTCCCCCAATCAAGTCCCTCTCCCTCTTCAGCCCAAAGAGCAATCAGGGTTCCCTGCCCTGTGGGAAGTCCAAGGCCCACCCACCTCCATCCAGGTCTAGTAAGGTGAGCATCAAGCAACTGTGATCCGTAATGAGAAACGTTTCTTTAGTCAATGGGCTCTGGTGAATGCATAGACTCACACCTGGCTGAAGTTTAGAGAAAGCAAAACTGTGCAGTTCTCAGACCTCAGCAAGACATCTGACCTACAACACCCTCCAAGGCTCAGGGACTACTCTGGAAGAGAGAGGCAGAGGTTGTAGGTGGTTTCTGTAAAATGGTGTCAAGGACACAATGATCATCACACACAGGAAGGGGTTCTTAAGGCCCCACCCTCAGTGAGGGACTTTTCTTAATGTGTGCTGGGGGATGGAATGCCATAAAAATACAGGAAAAGGAAATTCACATAAGAAGCCACACTTTAACTCTTTGGATTTTAAGGCCAATAGAGTAGTTTGGGTGGTGCTTTTTACTTATGTTAGAGTTGAGTATGGAAACCTCAACAAGGCTGGTCTGTGACTTAGAAAATCCACTAAAATTCATTGATGCCTATTATTGAACTCCAGTTCCCAAACTGTAATGGCAGTCTCAGATACCCAGAAACGGGCTCAACCTGGACTTTGGAGGATATTTTGGAGGATAGATAAAAGCCAACATCCCTTAAAAACTTGTGAAGTTAGTTCCTCTACCCAAAGGTGTCATTTCTCTTATCACTGGAAGTAGGGAATATTGGCTGCCTGTGGTGTCTATTACCATAATAAGGTACAGGCCGGCCTCCAGGCTCCTTCAGTAGCACAAGTACCTGCTGTACAGTTCAAAGTCCATGCTAGTGTTCTAGATCTTCTACCCTCCTGCCCTCCCCTAACCTTCCTCTAGTTCAGAAGAATCCCTACCCCAGCTTCTCATTCTCTTTCTAAACCTATCTCTCTGTCTCCCCCTGTCTCTATGTTCCTCTCCCTCTTTCTGTGTCTCCTCCTCTGTCTCTCTCCCTCTGCCTCTCCTTTTTCTTCTTTCATAGTCAGGTGTTCAGCCAACATCTGTTCGTGGTCTGTCTGATTTGATATGCCACTATCTGTTCTATCTCTGATAGGTATTATAGAAGCTTTCTCCTTAAACATGTCACCAAGACATCATGTCAACAGTTTGTACAATACCAAGAAACAGTTTAAAATATTTTTAAAACATTTTAATGAAAAACCTTATATACTAAAATCAGTATATACTGTGTCAAGAAATATTAACATTAAACTTTGACAATTTCAGGAATATTTTAGAAAATTTATATTGCTGATAGTAGTTCCTCATAGGCTTCAGCAGCAACTAAAAAGAAGAGCAAGAATTATCAGTAGTATCAAGAACATCATTGGTGGCAGCGTCAGGATGAGCAGTAGCAGAGGCATCACCAGTAGAATCTTATGTAGTGTCATGTCACAAGGAATGCCATTGTATTTGAGAAGTGGTGACAATGTGGAGCCTTATTTCATTGGTTTTATTCTCACATGTGGCTTCTTTGGGGGTGTTTATTTCCAAAATGATGCTATCCACATAAGTCACAGTTTATGGACAGAGAAAAACAGAAACTAATATCTAACAGTTACATTTCTCTGCTTAGCCATTCAGACAACACAAGTTTCATGTTAGATGTATTTTCAATATGATTAGAAAAGATAAGCATATTTTCTAGTTTTAGGTAATGGCTGAAGAGTCCTATATATAGCACAAAATTTATGATATGTATTGGTGCCAAAGAGAATTGGATTTCTAGTGAATAAGTCATCATCTATTTTAAACCACTGCTGTGGTCTAACTTACCTTGTTAAACTCATTTTAATGCATGCCACATGTTAAATTAGGTTGAATACACACATCATCACTGTTGTTACAAATCTCAGAAACCATATTCCGGTGGTTAACATCAGCAGTGCCATTGTAGCTTCCCAAAGTGGCAGAACCTTGGAGTGAGTTGCATAGTGGGTGTGTTCAGCTGGACTGGTAGCACTGAAATATTCATTAGCACTCTGAGGGTCGAAAGCATCACCTGAGACATGAAAAAGAGCAGATTCCTGATTAGTAGTGAAGCTATCACACTTGTGTTCTCTTAGAAGCAAGTTTCAAGAACAGGGTCAGAATGTTGCCAAGGAAGAGAGAACGAGGAGGAAGGAGAGAAAATGGCGTCCACAGATTACAGTACCTACAGCCAAGCTGCAGCCCAGTAGGGCTACAGTGCTTACACAGCCCAGCCAACTCAACGATATGCACAGACCACCCAGGCCTATGGGAAACAAAGCCATGGAACTTATGGACAGCCTACTGATATCAGCTCAGAGCACTGCCACCTACAGGCAGACTGCATATGTGACTTCTTATGGACAGCCTCCCACTGGTGATACCACTCCAACTGCCCCCAGGCATACAGCCAGACTGTTCAAGGATGTGCCACTGGTGCTCATGACACCACCACTGCTCCAGTCACCACAAACCAAGCCTCTTGTGCAGCTCAGTCTGCATATGGCACCCAGCCTGCCTACCCAGCCTATGGCCAGCAGACAGCAGCCGCCGCTGCACCTGCAAGACCACAAGATGCAAACGAGCCCACTGAGACTAGTCAACCTCAATCTAACACAGGGGTTTATAACCAGCCCATCCTAGAGTATGGACAGAGTAATCCAAAGCACCTGGGAGCTACCCCATGCAGCCAGTCACTGCACCTCCACCCTATCCTCCTACACATCTTATGCTACCATATCCTATCTTCCTCTTCACAGCCAACTAGTTATGATCAGAGAAGTTAATCTCAACAGAACATCTATGGGCAACCGAGCAACTATAGACAACAGAGTAGCTATGGTCAACAAGGCAGCTATGGGCAGCAGCCTCCCACTAGTTACCCCCCTCAGACTGGATCCTACAGCCAGGCTCCAAGTCAATATAGCCAACAGAGCAGCAGCTACGGGGAGCAGAGTTCATTCCGACAGGACCACACCACATGGTGTTGGGGGCAGGAGTCTGGGGGATTTTCCAACCAGGAGAGAACCAGAGCATGAGTGGCCCTGAAAACTGGGAGAGGAGAAGAAGGGGATTTAATCATGGAGGCATGAGCAGAGGTGGGCGTGGAGGAGGACGCGGTGGAATGGGCTCTAGAGAGCAAGGTGGCATCAATAAGCCCGGTGGACCCATGGATGAAGGACCAGGTCCTGATCTAGGCCTTCCTATAGATCCTGATGAGGATTCTGACAACAGTGCAATTTATGTGCAAGGTTTAAATGACAATGTGAATCTGGATGATCTGGCAGACTTCGATAAGAAGTGTGGGGTTGTTAAGATGAAAAAGAGAACTGGGCATCCATTGATCCACATCTATTTGGATAAGGAGAGAGGAAAGCCTAAAAGGGACGCCACGGTGGCCTATGAAGATCTGCCAGCTGCCAAGGCTGCTGTGGAATGGTTTGATGGAAAAGATTTTCAAGGAAGAATACATCAAGCTTCTCTTGCGCGAAAGAAGCCTCCAAAGAACAGGATGTGGAGTGCCATGACACCTCATGAGGGGAGAGAGGTGCCACCACTGCCCCGTGGAGGTCATAATAGCCCAAGAGGCCGCAAAGGACCCATGGGATGCATGGGAGGCATTGGAGGAGACAAAGAGGCTACCCCAAAAAAAACCCTGGGGCTACTTAGGGACCCCCTAGTGGAGGAGAAAATGTCCAGCACTGAGCAAGAGATTGGCCGTGTCCCATGCAGGGATGAGGAACACAGAAAATGAACAGGAGAACAGAATGCAACCAGGGTAAGGCCAAAAACCTGAGGGCTTCCTCCTGCAACCCTTTCAACCGCCGGAATGTGATAGTGGCCAAGGAGGCAGTGGTGGCATGCAGGGAAGACAAGGTGTCAATATGGACCGTGGTGGTCCTAGAGAACTATTTCGAGGTAGCAGTGGTGGAGGCACATATGAATTCAGAGTTGTGTGAATCTTGGACCGAGTTAGCTTTGGTGGAGGAACATGACATGGTCCTGTGGGCCCTCCTGGACCATGGTTGGAACAGAAGGAATGAAGAAGATGTGGACCTGGAAGACCTGCGTAAATGGATAATGGTGAGAACAGTCAGGCACTTAGAGACCGCCCTACTAGAAAGACATGCAGAGCTGCATGGATGACCAGATTTATTTTTTAAAACCAGAAAATGTTTTAAATTTAGAATTCCACATTTATAATGTGGGCCACAAAGTCATGATTATTACTGTGTGTACTTTAGTATTTTCACCATTTGTCGAAAAACATTAAAAGAAGTTAAATGGAAGTTTACTGAGTTTTTTTCTTTTAAAGTTGCTTGTTTTAAGACTTAACAATGGGAACCCCTTGTGAGCATGCTCAGTATCATTGTGGAGAACCGAGAGGGCCCCTACTTGTAACAAATTTCATGGTTGTGATTGTTTTCAAATACATTCCAATTTTTTTTTTAACTGTCAAATAAATAATGCTGAAGAGGGTACATGGTGTCTCCAGTGTGGCTACCAGGAGGAAGCTCAGAGTCAGCATGTGGTCTCCCCCTTGCATGCCCAGTGTAAGTCCTAAAGAACGTGTGTGATCCATTGTGGTGTCGTGAAGTGTAATTTTCTTAGAATGCTGAAGAGTGTCACCTCTGTGACTTGTACCTTCAGATGAATATAATTCAGTGTTGGCGGTAGGAAGGGGCACAATGCCATCGTCATCCTTGGCAGGATGAAATTCTTCTTTCTTGGTTTCTTCAACCTTTAAGGAAAGTTTGAGATGTAAGTTTTCATTAAAATATCACTAAGTTTTATTCACTTTAGAAGAACTTATCTGATAATGGCAGGGTCTTGATTTACAGTCCCAAATATTTGTTTGCTCAGCGAAATTTTATCACTGTAACTACTGTTATTGTGTACCCTTTGCATCCTTTCTGTCTGATTCAAAGCCCAGAGTTTGAGAACCTTAAAAGGGGACCTGCTCAGCTTTGTGTCTCTGTGTGTGTGTGTGTATGTCTCTGTGTTTGTGTGTGTGTGTGTGTGTGTGTGTGTGTGTGTGTGTGTGTGTGTAGGGGTGGGCAGAGAATAACCTTTACAAGGTGGCTCTCTGTTTTCACCTGGTTAGGCTGCCCTGGAGGTATGCAGCGAGGATGAGTTGGACTTATGGACTGTGGTGGTCCTGCACGAATGACGCGAGGTAGCACTGGTGGAGGCACATATGGTTTCAGAGTTGTCAGAATCTTGGACCGAGTTAGCTTTTTTGGAGGAACATGACATGGTTCTGTGGGCCCTCCTGGAACATTGTTGGAACAGATGGTTTGAAGATCACGTGGACCTGGAGGACGTGCGTAAATGGATAAAGGTAAGAACAGTCAGGCACTTAGAGACCAGCCCTACTAGCAAGACCTGCAGAGCTGCATGGATGACCAGATTTATTTTTTAAAACCAGAAAATGTTTTAAATTTAGAATTTCACATTTATAATGTGGGCCACAACGTCATGATTATTACTGTGTGTACTTTAGTATTTTCACCATTTGTCGAAAAACATTGAAACAAGTTAAATGGTAGTTTACTGAGTTTTTTCCTTTAAAGTTGCTTGTTTTAAGACTTAACAATGGGAACCCCTTGTGAGCATGCTCAGTATCATTGTGGAGAACCGAGAGGGCCCCTACTTGTAACAAATTTCATGGTTGTGATTGTTTTCAAATACATTCCAATTTTTTTTTTAACTGTCAAATAAATAATGCTGAAGAGGGTACATGGTGTCTCCAGTGTGGCTACCAGGAGGAAGCTCAGAGTCAGCATGTGGTCTCCCCCTTGCATGCCCAGTTTAGGTCCTAAAGAACGTGTGTGATCCATTGTGGTGTCCTGAAGAGTAATTTTCTTAGAATGCTGAAGAGTGTCACCTCTGTGACTTGTACCTTCAGATGAATATAATTCAGTGTTGGCTGTAGGAAGGGGCACAATGCCATCGTCATCCTTGGCAGGATGAAATTCTTCTTTCTTGGTTTCTTCAACCTTTAAGGAAAGTTTGAGATGTAAGTTTTCATTAAAATATCACTAAGTTTTATTCACTTTAGAAGAACTTATGTGTTAATGGCAGGGTCTTGATTTACAGTCCCAAATATTTGTTTGCTCAGCGAAATTTTATCACTGTAACTACTGTTTTTGTGTAACATTTGCATCCTTTCTGTCTGATTCAAAGCCCAGAGTTTGAGAACCTGCTCAGCTTTGTGTGTGTGTCTCTCTCTCTCTCTCTCTCTCTCTGTGTGTGTGTGTGTGTGTGTGTGTGTGTGTGTTTGTGTGTAGGGGTGGGCAGAGAATAACCTTTACAAGGTGGCTCTCTGTTTTCACCTGGTTAGGCTGCCCTGGAGGTATGCAGCGAGGATGAGTAGGACTTATGGACTGTGGTGGTCCTGCACGAATGACGCGAGGTAGCACTGGTGGAGGCACATATGGTTTCAGAGTTGTCAGAATCTTGGACCGAGTTAACTTTTTTGGAGGAACATGACATGGTTCTGTGGGCCCTCCTGGACCATTGTTGGAACAGATGGTTTGAAGATCACGTGGACCTGGAGGACCTGCGTAAATGGATAAAGGTAAGAACAGTCAGGCACTTAGAGACCGGCCCTACTAGCAAGACGTGCAGAGCTGCATGGAGGACCAGATTTATTTTTTAAAACCACAAAATGTTTTAAATTTAGAATTTCACATTTATAATGTGGGCCACAAAGTCATGATTATTACTGTGTGTACTTTAGTATTTTCACCATTTGTCGAAAAACATTAAAACAAGTTAAATGGAAGTTTACTGAGTTTTTTTTCTTTTAAAGTTGCTTGTTTTAGGACTTAACAATGGGAACCCCTTGTGAGCATGCTCAGTATCATTGTGGAGAACCGAGAGGGCCCCTACTTGTAACAAATTTCATGGTTGTGATTGTTTTCAATACAGTCCATTTTTTTTAACGGTCAAAAAAATAATGCTGCAGAGGGTTCATGGTGCCACCAGTGCGGCTACCAGGAGGAAGCTCAGAGTCAGCATGTGGTCTCCCCCTTGCATGCCCAGTGTAAGTCCTAAAGAACGTGTGTGATCCATTGTGGTGTCGTGAAGTGTAATTTTCTTAGAATCCTGAAGAGTGTCACCTCTGTGACTTGTACCTTCAGATGAATATAATACAGTGTTGGCGGTAGGAAGGGGCACAATGCCATCGTCTTCCTTGGCAGGATGAAATTCTTCTTTCTTGGTTTCTTCAACCTTTAAGGAAAGTTTGAGATTTAAGTTTTCATTAAAATATCACTAAGTTTTATTCACTTTAGAAGAACTTATCTGATAATGGCAAGGTCTTGATTTACAGTCCCAAATATTTGTTTCCTCAACGAAATTTTTTCACTGTAACTACTGTTATTGTGTACCCCTTGCATCCTTTCTGTCTGATTCAAAGCCCAGAGTTTGAGAACCTTAAAAGGGGACCTGCTCAGCTTTATGTCTCTGTGTGTGTGTGTGTATGTCTCTGTGTTTGTGTGTATGTGTGTGTGTGTGTAGGGGTGGGCAGAGAATAACCTTCACTAGGTGGCTCTATGTTTTCACCTGGTTAGGCTGCCCTGGTGGTATGCAGCGAGGATGAGTCGGACTTATGGAGTGTGGTGGTCCTGCACGAATGACTCGAGGTAGCACTGGTGGAGGCACATATGGTTTCAGAGTTGTCAGAATCTTGGACCGAGTTAACTTTTTTGGAGGAACATGACATGGTTCTGTGGGCCCTCCTGGAACATTGTTGGAACAGATGGTTTGAAGATCACGTGGACCAGGAGGACCTGCGTAAATGGATAAAGGTAAGAACAGTCAGGCACTTAGAGACCAGCGCTACTAGCAAGACGTGCAGAGCTGCATGGAGGACCAGATTTATTTTTTAAAACCAGAAAATGTTTTAAATTTAGAATTTCACATTTATAATGTGGGCCACAAAGTCATGATTATTACTCTGTGTACTTTAGTATTTTCACCATTTGTCGAAAAACATTAAAATAAGTTAAATGGAAGTTTACTGAGTTTTTTTTCTTTTAAAGTTGCTTGTTTTAGGACTTAACAATGGGAACCCCTTGTGAGCATGCTCAGTATCATTGTGGAGAACCGAGAGGGCCCCTACTTGTAACAAATTTCATGGTTGTGATTGTTTTCAATACAGTCCATTTTTTTTTAACTGTCAAAAAAATAATGCTGCAGAGGGTTCATGGTGCCACCAGTGCGGCTACCAGGAGGAAGCTCAGAGTCAGCATGTGGTCTCCCCCTTGCATGCCCAGTGTAAGTCCTAAAGAATGTGTGTGATCCATTGTGGTGTCATGAAGTGTAATTTTTTTAGAATCCTGAAGAGTGTCACCTCTGTGACTTGTACCTTCAGATGAATATAATTCAGTATTGGCGGTAGGAAGGGGCACAATGCCATCGTCTTCCTTGGCAGGATGAAATTCTTCTTTCTTGGTTTCTTCAACCTTTAAGGAAAGTTTGAGATGTAAGTTTTCATTAAAATATCACTAAGTTTTATTCACTATATAAGAACTTATCTGTTAATGGCAGGGTCTTGATTTAGAGTCCCAAATATTTGTTTGCTCAGCGAAATTTTATCACTGTAACTACTGTTATTGTGTACCCTTTGCATCCTTTCTGTCTGATTCAAAGCCCAGAGTTTGAGAACCTGCTCAGCTTTGTGTGTGTGTGTGTGACTCTCTGTGTGTGTCTCTCTGTGTGTGTGTGTGTGTGTGTGTGTGTTTGTGTGTAGGGGTGGGCAGAGAATAACCTTCACAAGGTGGCTCTCTGTTTTCACCTGGTTAGGCTGCCCTGGAGGTATGCAGCGAGGATGAGTTGGACTTATGGACTGTTGTGGTCCTGCACGAATGACGCGAGGTAGCACTGGTGGAGGCACATATGGTTTCAGAGTTGTCAGAATCTTGGACCGAGTTAGCTTTTTTGGAGGAACATGACATGGTTCTGTGGGCCCTCCTGGAACATTGTTGGAACAGATGGTTTGAAGATCACGTGGACCTGGAGGACCTGCGTAAATGGATAAAGGTAAGAACAGTCAGGCACTTAGAGACCGGCCCTACTAGCAAGACGTGCAGAGCTGCATGGAGGACCAGATTTATTTTTTAAAACCACAAAATGTTTTAAATTTAGAATTTCACATTTATAATGTGGGCCACAAAGTCATGATTATTACTGTGTGTACTTTAGTATTTTCACCATTTGTCGAAAAACATTAAAACAAGTTAAATGGAAGTTTACTGAGTTTTTTTCTTTTAAAGTTGCTTGTTTTAAGACTTAACAATGGGAACCCCTTGTGAGCATGCTCAGTATCATTGTGGAGAACCGAGAGGGCCCCTACTTGTAACAAATTTCATGGTTGTGATTGTTTTCAATACAGTCCATTTTTTTTTAACTGTCAAAAAAATAATGCTGCAGAGGGTTCATGGTGCCACCAGTGCGGCTACCAGGAGGAAGCTCAGAGTCAGCATGTGGTCTCCCCCTTGCATGCCCAGTGTAAGTCCTAAAGAACGTGTGTGATCCATTGTGGTGTCGTGAAGTGTAATTTTCTTAGAATCCTGAAGAGTGTCACCTCTGTGACTTGTACCTTCAGATGAATATAATACAGTGTTGGCGGTAGGAAGTGGCACAATGCCATCGTCTTCCTTGGCAGGATGAAATTCTTCTTTCTTGGTTTCTTCAACCTTTAAGGAAAGTTTGAGATGTAAGTTTTCATTAAAATATCACTAAGTTTTATTCACTATATAAGAACTTATCTGTTAATGGCAGGGTCTTGATTTAGAGTCCCAAATATTTGTTTGCTCAGCGAAATTTTATCACTGTAACTACTGTTATTGTGTACCCTTTGCATCCTTTCTGTCTGATTCAAAGCCCAGAGTTTGAGAACCTGCTCAGCTTTGTGTGTGTGTGTGTGACTCTCTGTGTGTGTCTCTGTGTGTGTGTGTGTGTGTGTGTGTGTGTTTGTGTGTAGGGGTGGGCAGAGAATAACCTTCACAAGGTGGCTCTCTGTTTTCACCTGGTTAGGCTGCCCTGGTGGTATGCAGCGAGGATGAGTCGGACTTATGGACCGTGGTGGTCCTGCACGAATGACGCGAGGTAGCACTGGTGGAGGCACATATGGTTTCAGAGTTGTCAGAATCTTGGACCGAGTTAGCTTTTTTGGAGGAACATGACATGGTTCTGTGGGCCCTCCTGGACCATTGTTGGAACAGATGGTTTGAAGATCACGTGGACCTGGAGGACCTGCGTAAATGGATAAAGGTAAGAACAGTCAGGCACTTAGAGACCAGCCCTACTAGCAAGACCTGCAGAGCTGCATGGAGGACCAGATTTATTTTTTAAAACCAGAAAACGTTTTAAATTTAGAATTTCACATTTATAATGTGGGCCACAAAGTCATGATTATTACTGTGTGTACTTTAGTATTTTCACCATTTGTCGAAAAACATTAAAACAAGTTAAATGGTAGTTTACTGAGTTTTTTTCTTTTAAAGTTGCTTGTTTTAAGACTTAACAATGGGAACCCCTTGTGAGCATGCTCAGTATCATTGTGGAGAACCGAGAGGGCCCCTACTTGTAACAAATTTCATGGTTGTGATTGTTTTCAAATACATTCCAATTTTTTTTAACTGTCAAATAAATAATGCTGCAGAGTGTCCATGGTGTCTCCAGTGTGGCTACCAGGAGGAAGCTCAGAGTCAGCATGTGGTCTCCCCCTTGCATGCCCAGTGTAAGTCCTAAAGAACGTGTGTGATCCATTGTGGTGTCCTGAAGAGTAATTTTCTTAGAATCCTGAAGAGTGTCACCTCTGTGACTTGTACCTTCAAATGAATATAATTCAGTATTGGCGGTAGGAAGGGGCACAATGCCATCGTCATCCTTGGCAGGATGAAATTCTTCTTTCTTGGTTTCTTCAACCTTTAAGGAAAGTTTGAGATGTAAGTTTTCATTAAAATATCACTAAGTTTTATTCACTTTAGAAGAACTTATCTGATAATGGCAGGGTCTTGATTTACAGTCCCAAATATTTGTTTCCTCAGCGAAATTTTATCACTGTAACTACTGTTATTGTGTACCCCTTGCATCCTTTCTGTCTGATTCAAAGTCCAGAGTTTGAGAACCTTAAAAGGGGACCTGCTCAGCTTTGTGTCTCTGTGTGTGTGTGTGTATGTCTCTGTGTTTGTGTGTATGTGTGTGTGTGTGTAGGGGTGGGCAGAGAATAACCTTCACTAGGTGGCTCTCTGTTTTCACCTGGTTAGGCTGCCCTGGTGGTATGCAGCGAGGATGAGTCGGACTTATGGACTGTGGTGGTCCTGCACGAATGACTCGAGGTAGCACTGGTGGAGGCACATATGGTTTCAGAGTTGTCAGAATCTTGGACCGAGTTAACTTTTTTGGAGGAACATGACATGGTTCTGTGGGCCCTCCTGTAACATTGTTGGAACAGATGGTTTGAAGATCACGTGGACCTGGAGGACCTGCGTAAATGGATAAAGGTAAGAACAGTCAGGCACTTAGAGACCAGCGCTACTAGCAAGACGTGCAGAGCTGCATGGAGGACCAGATTTATTTTTTAAAACCACAAAATGTTTTAAATTTAGAATTTCACATTTATAATGTGGGCCACAAAGTCATGATTATTACTGTGTGTACTTTAGTATTTTCACCATTTGTCGAAAAACATTAAAACAAGTTAAATGGAAGTTTACTGAGTTTTTTTTCTTTTAAAGTTGCTTGTTTTAGGACTTAACAATGGGAACCCCTTGTGAGCATGCTCAGTATCATTGTGGAGAACCGAGAGGGCCCCTACTTGTAACAAATTTCATGGTTGTGATTGTTTTCAATACAGTCCATTTTTTTTTAACTGTCAAAAAAATAATGCTGCAGAGGGTTCATGGTGCCACCAGTGCGGCTACCAGGAGGAAGCTCAGAGTCAGCATGTGGTCTCCCCCTTGCATGCCCAGTGTAAGTCCTAAAGAATGTGTGTGATCCATTGTGGTGTCATGAAGTGTAATTTTTTTAGAATCCTGAAGAGTGTCACCTCTGTGACTTGTACCTTCAGATGAATATAATTCAGTATTGGCGGTAGGAAGGGGCACAATGCCATCGTCTTCCTTGGCAGGATGAAATTCTTCTTTCTTGGTTTCTTCAACCTTTAAGGAAAGTTTGAGATGTAAGTTTTCATTAAAATATCACTAAGTTTTATTCACTATAGAAGAACTTATCTGTTAATGGCAGGGTCTTGATTTAGAGTCCCAAATATTTGTTTGCTCAGCGAAATTTTATCACTGTAACTACTGTTATTGTGTACCCTTTGCATCCTTTCTGTCTGATTCAAAGCCCAGAGTTTGAGAACCTGCTCAGCTTTGTGTGTGTGTGTGTGACTCTCTGTGTGTGTCTCTCTCTCTGTGTGTGTGTGTGTGTGTGTGTGTTTGTGTGTAGGGGTGGGCAGAGAATAACCTTCACAAGGTGGCTCTCTGTTTTCACCTGGTTAGGCTGCCCTGGAGGTATGCAGCGAGGATGAGTTGGACTTATGGACTGTGGTGGTCCTGCACGAATGACGCGAGGTAGCACTGGTGGAGGCACATATGGTTTCAGAGTTGTCAGAATCTTGGACCGAGTTAGCTTTTTTGGAGGAACATGACATGGTTCTGTGGGCCCTCCTGGACCATTGTTGGAACAGATGGTTTGAAGATCACGTGGACCTGGAGGACCTGCGTAAATGGATAAAGGTAAGAACAGTCAGGCACTTAGAGACCGGCCCTAAGAGCAAGACGTGCAGAGCTGCATGGAGGACCAGATTTATTTTTTAAAACCACAAAATGTTTTAAATTTAGAATTTCACATTTATAATGTGGGCCACAAAGTCATGATTATTACTGTGTGTACTTTAGTATTTTCACCATTTGTCGAAAAACATTAAAACAAGTTAAATGGAAGTTTACTGAGTTTTTTTTCTTTTAAAGTTGCTTGTTTTAGGACTTAACAATGGGAACCCCTTGTGAGCATGCTCAGTATCATTGTGGAGAACCGAGAGGGCCCCTACTTGTAACAAATTTCATGGTTGTGATTGTTTTCAATACAGTCCATTTTTTTTTAACTGTCAAAAAAATAATGCTGCAGAGGGTTCATGGTGCCACCAGTGCGGCTACCAGGAGGAAGCTCAGAGTCAGCATGTGGTCTCCCCCTTGCATGCCCAGTGTAAGTCCTAAAGAACGTGTGTGATCCATTGTGGTGTCGTGAAGTGTAATTTTCTTAGAATCCTGAAGAGTGTCACCTCTGTGACTTGTACCTTCAGATGAATATAATACAGTGTTGGCGGTAGGAAGGGGCACAATGCCATCGTCTTCCTTGGCAGGATGAAATTCTTCTTTCTTGGTTTCTTCAACCTTTAAGGAAAGTTTGAGATGTAAGTTTTCATTAAAATATCACTAAGTTTTATTCACTATAGAAGAACTTATCTGTTAATGGCAGGGTCTTGATTTAGAGTCCCAAATATTTGTTTGCTCAGCGAAATTTTATCACTGTAACTACTGTTATTGTGTACCCTTTGCATCCTTTCTGTCTGATTCAAAGCCCAGAGTTTGAGAACCTGCTCAGCTTTGTGTGTGTGTGTGTGACTCTCTGTGTGTGTCTCTGTGTGTGTGTGTGTGTGTGTGTGTGTGTGTGTTTGTGTGTAGGGGTGGGCAGAGAATAACCTTCACAAGGTGGCTCTCTGTTTTCACCTGGTTAGGCTGCCCTGGTGGTATGCAGCGAGGATGAGTCGGACTTATGGACTGTGGTGGTCCTGCACGAATGACGCGAGGTAGCACTGGTGGAGGCACATATGGTTTCAGAGTTGTCAGAATCTTGGACCGAGTTAGCTTTTTTGGAGGAACATGACATGGTTCTGTGGGCCCTCCTGGACCATTGTTGGAACAGATGGTTTGAAGATCACGTGGACCTGGAGGACCTGCGTAAATGGATAAAGGTAAGAACAGTCAGGCACTTAGAGACCAGCCCTACTAGCAAGACCTGCAGAGCTGCATGGAGGACCAGATTTATTTTTTAAAACCAGAAAACGTTTTAAATTTAGAATTTCACATTTATAATGTGGGCCACAACGTCATGATTATTACTGTGTGTACTTTAGTATTTTCACCATTTGTCGAAAAACATTAAAACAAGTTAAATGGTAGTTTACTGAGTTTTTTTCTTTTAAAGTTGCTTGTTTTAAGACTTAACAATGGGAACCCCTTGTGAGCATGCTCAGTATCATTGTGGAGAACCGAGAGGGCCCCTACTTGTAACAAATTTCATGGTTGTGATTGTTTTCAAATACATTCCAATTTTTTTTAACTGTCAAATAAATAATGCTGCAGAGTGTCCATGGTGTCTCCAGTGTGGCTACCAGGAGGAAGCTCAGAGTCAGCATGTGGTCTCCCCCTTGCATGCCCAGTGTAAGTCCTAAAGAACGTGTGTGATCCATTGTGGTGTCGTGAAGTGTAATTTTCTTAGAATCCTGAAGAGTGTCACCTCTGTGACTTGTACCTTCAGATGAACATAATTCAGTATTGGCGGTAGGAAGGGGCACAATGCCCTCGTCATCCTTGGCAGGATGAAATTCTTCTTTCTTGGTTTCTTCAACCTTTAAGGAAAGTTTGAGATGTAAGTTTTCATTAAAATATCACTAAGTTTTATTCACTTTAGAAGAACTTATCTGATAATGGCAGGGTCTTGATTTAGAGTCCCAAATATTTGTTTGCTCAGCGAAATTTTATCACTGTAACTACTGTTATTGTGTACCCTTTGCATCCTTTCTGTCTGATTCAAAGTCCAGAGTTTTAGAACATTAAAATGGGACCTGCTCAGCTTTGTGTGTGTGTGTGTGTGTGTGTGTGTGTGTATGTGTGTGTAGGGTGGGCAGAGAATAACCTTCACAAGGTGGCTCTCTGTTTTCACCTGGTTAGGCTGCCCTGGTGGTATGCAGCGAGGATGAGTCGGACTTATGGACCGTGGTGGTCCTGCACGAATGACGCGAGGTAGCACTGGTGGAGGCACATACGGTTTCAGAGTTGTCAGAATCTTGGACCGAGTTAGCTTTTTTGGAGGAACATGACATGGTTCTGTGGGCCCTCCTGGAACATTGTTGGAACAGATGGTTTGAAGATCACCTGGACCTGGAGGACCTGCGTAAATGGATAAAGGTAAGAACAGTCAGGCACTTAGAGACCGGCCCTACTAGCAAGACGTGCAGAGCTGCATGGAGGACCAGATTTATTTTTTAAAACCAGAAAATGTTTTAAATTTAGAATTTCACATTTATAATGTGGGCCACAAAGTCATGATTATTACTGTGTGTACTTTAGTATTTTCACCATTTGTCGAAAAACATTAAAAGAAGTTAAATGGAAG
Organism: Microtus pennsylvanicus; assembly: GCF_037038515.1. NCBI lineage: Eukaryota > Metazoa > Chordata > Mammalia > Rodentia > Cricetidae > Microtus > Microtus pennsylvanicus. The sequence continues at coordinate 74,846,243 of NC_134590.1, read as the reverse complement.
TTTACTGAGTTTTGTTTCTTTTAAAGTTGCTTGTTTTAAGACTTAACAATGGGAACCCCTTGTGAGCATGCTCAGTATCATTGTGTAGAACCGAGAGGGCCCCTACTTGTAACAAATTTCATGGTTGTGATTGTTTTCAAATACATTCCAATTTTTTTTTTTAACTGTCTAATAAATAATGCTGCAGAGGGTTCATGGTGTCTCCAGTGTGGCTACCAGGAGGAAGCTCAGAGTCAGCATGTGGTCTCCCCCTTTCATGCCCAGTTTAAGTCCCAAAGAACGTGTGTGATCCATTGTGGTGTCGTGAAGTGTAATTTTCTTAGAATCCTGAAGAGTGTCACCTCTGTGACTTGTACCTTCAGATGAATATAATTCAGTGTTGGCGGTAGGAAGGGGCACAATGCCATCGTCTTCCTTGGCAGGATGAAATTCTTCTTTCTTGGTTTCTTCAACCTTTAAGGAAAGTTTGAGATGTAAGTTTTCATTAAAATATCACTAAGTTTTATTCACTTTAGAAGAACTTATGTGTTAATGGCAGGGTCTTGATTTACAGTCCCAAATATTTGTTTGCTCAGCGAAATTTTATCACTGTAACTACTGTTATTGTGTACCATTTGCATCCTTTGTGTCTGATTCAAAGCCCAGAGTCGAGAACCTTAATAGGGGACCTGCTCAGCTTTGTGTGTGTGTGTGTGTGTGTGTGTGTGTGTGTAGGGTGGGCAGAGAATAACCTTCACAAGGTGGCTCTCTGTTTTCACCTGGTTAGGATGCCCTGGAGGTATGCAGCGAGGATGAGTTGGACTTATGGACCTTGGTGGTCCTGCACGAATGACGCGAGGTAGCACTGGTGGAGGCACATATGGTTTCAGAGTTGTCAGAATCTTGGACCGAGTTAGCTTTTTTGGAGGAACATGACATGGTTCTGTGGGCCCTCCTGGACCATTGTTGGAACAGATAGTATGAAGATCACGTTGACCTGGAGGACCTGCGTAAATGGATAAAGGTGAGAACAGTCAGGAACTTATTGACCGGCCCTACTAGCAAGACCTGCAGAGCTGCATGGATGACCAGATTTATTTTTTAAAACCAGAAAATGTTTTAAATTTAGAATTTCACATTTATAATGTGGACCACAAAGTCATGATTATTACTGTGTGTACTTTAGTATTTTCACCATTTTTGGAGAAACATTAAAGCAAGTTAAATGGTAGTTTACTGAGTTTTTTTTCTTTCAAGTTGCTTGTTTTAAGACTTAACAATGGGAACCCTTGTGAGCATGCTCAGTATCATTGTGGAGAACCGAGAGGGCCCCTACTTGTAACAAATTTCATGGTTGTGATTGTTTTCAAATACATTCCAATTTTTTTTAACTGTCAAATAAATAATGCTGCAGAGTGTCCATGGTGTCTCCAGTGTGGCTACCAGGAGGAAGCTCAGAGTCAGCATGTGGTCTCCCCCTTGCATGCCCAGTGTAAGTCCTAAAGAACGTGTGTGATCCATTGTGGTGTCCTGAAGTGTAATTTTCTTAGAATCCTGAAGAGTGTCACCTCTGTGACTTGTACCTGGAGATGAAGTTATTTCAGTGTTGGTGGTAGGAATGGGCACAATGCCATCGTCATCCTTGGCAGGATGAAATTCTTCTTTCTTGGTTTCTTCAACCTTTAAGGAAAGTTTGAGATGTAAGTTTTCATTAAAATTTCACTAAGTTTTATTCACTTTAGAAAAACTTATCTGTTAATGCCTGGTCTTGATTTATAGTCCCCAAATATTTGTTTGCTCAGCGAAATTTTATCACTGTAACTACTGTTATTGTGTAACCTTTGCTTCCTTTCTGTTTGATTCAAAGCCCAGAGTTTGAGAATCTTAAAAGGGTCGTGCTCTGGGTCATGTGTATGTGTGTTGTGTCTCTGTATGTGTGTGTGTGTGTATTTGTTTTTCTGTTTGTGAGATGCCAATAAGACCTTCAGGAATGTCTGTCCTCTTTTTTCTATTATGAGATGATCTTTCAGTGATTCAGATGCTCTTCATTTTTCATTCTGGCTGCTTTTTAGGTTTCAGAGGTTTTCTACTCTCCGCTTCTAATCGAGATATCAGCATATTGGGATTATGTATGTCAGACACTTGCTGTTTATTGTATTCTCTGAGATGGAACTCAGTTCATTAGAGTTACCATTTAGTGTTCTGATCTGTTCGCATATGTGTATGTGTTTCTGTGTTTGTGTGTGTGTTCTACCTTTTTTGAAAATTGACTGTGTTTGAGAGGGGAGAGAGTTGAAGAAAGAGACAGAGAGTGGTTTTTAACAGTTCAGAATGAATATGGAGTAAACTCATTGAGATGTTTGGTTTTTTTTCCCTAGGCCTAGCATCATCTTTGTGCCTTTGGGGCCTGTGTCCTTTCTCAGCATGTCTGACTGACCTCTTCATGAAGTCTCCTACTTAACATTCTGTTAGCATGGGGAATTGATATTATCTCGCTGAGTTTGGTGATTTTTTACTCATTATGCTGCAATTATCAGATAATGGATTCTGGAGAACTCATGTATTAATACGTTTTATGCAATTCTAACCCCAGAAAAGTGATGTCTGCTTTTATTTCAGTTGCATTTTTGAAAGATAGAAACCACTGATGTTTTGCTTTAGTTGCCTCAAGAATATGCTAATGTCTTAATCTGTTAGTGATATTGTGGTTTGTAGTCTAATCCTTTGCTTATCCAAGATGTTGTTCCCTTCATTCTGAGGGCAACACTCCATGGTTGCCACACTCATCACATTACCATTGACTTTCTCTATCAGCCAAAAACCTCTGCATTAGTCTAATAATTCTATTTGTATTAATCATGTTACTTTGTATGCTAATGAATTTTCACTGAAATCTTGGAAGATGTCTGGCATGTGATTGTCCGCTCATTAAAATCTCTTGAGATCTATCTCCCTGCTAAGACCTTCCTTGACCAATTATTCATTTGATCATACATCATAGCTAATAATCATTTAGAAGCCAAAATGGATTAGGCCTAAAAGACAGAACACTTGAGTTTAGTTTTAAAAATATTAAAATTACAGTTACCAATGGTTTCATTGGGTGTAATAATTATGTCGAATCTGCCCCTGTCTCTCCTAATGTTGAACTGAGATGCTTCAAGGTAATGAGCTACCTCTTAACCATTTGTATTGGTAAGTGGTGTAAGTAAGGTCTACAAACAGAACTAGCTCTTTTACTTGCTTTATACCTTATCTTGAATTTTGCATGAAAATTGATGGAGCTAGAAAACATTATTTTGAGTGAGGTAACCTAGACACAGAATGACAATTATCACATGTATTCACTCATAGGTGGTTTTTAAACATAAAGCAAAGAAAGCCAGCCTACAATCCATGATCCCAAAGAACTTAGACAACAATGAGGACACTAAGAGAGACTTGTATAGATCTAATCTTCATGGGAAGTAGAAAAAGACAAGCTCTCCTGAGTAAATTGGGAGTATGGGGACCTTGCGGGAGAGTTAAAGGGGGAGAAGCAGGAAGGGGAGCAGAGAAAAATGTAGAGCTCAATAAAAATCAATAAAAAACACAAAAGAAATTTGTCCATTTCCTTTACATTTTCCAGTTGTGTGGAGTACAGGTTTCAAGTATGATCTGATGATTCTCTGGATTTCCTCAGTGTCTGATGTTATGTCCCCCTTCTCATTTCTGATTTTGTTAATTTGGATATTCTCTATTTTTCTTTTGGGTTCTTTAGATAAGGGTTTGTCTGTATTGTTGATATTCTAAAAAAAAAAGCAGCTCTTTGTCCCACTGACTCTTTGTATTGTTTTCTTTGTTTCTGTTTTATTGATTTCAGTCCTCAATTTGATTATTCCCTGCCAGCTCCTTCTCCTGGGTGAGTTTGCTGTTTTTATTCTACAGCTTTCTAGTGTGCCGTTAAGACTGTAGTGTGAGATTTTTTTCAGGTTCTTTATGTAGGCACTTATTGCTAAGAATTTTCCTGTTAGTACTGCTTTCAAAGTATCTCAAAGAATGGGGTATGTTGTACATTCATTTTTACTAAATTCTAGGAAGTCTTCTTTTATTTCTATTGAGAATTGTTCAGTTTCCATGAGTTTGTGGGATTTTTGCAATTAGTGTTGTTGAATTCCAACTTTAAACCAATCTGATAAGACATTATTTCATTTTTTTTTAATCTGTTGAGATTTGCTTTGTTACCAAGTATGTGGTTGAATTTAAGAGAAACCCACAGAAATAGCTGACCCAAGAAAGTGGGAGCTCACTGGCTCTTGACTGACAACTGGGGAACCTGCATAGGACCGCTGAATATGGGTGACAGTTATATGGCTTGGACAGCTTTGTTGGGCCACAAAAAATGGGACCAGGTTTTATTTATCCCTAGTGTGTAAACCGGCTGTTTTGGAGCTCATTCCCTATGGAGGGATACTTTGCTCAGTCTAGATACAGGGAGGATGGCCTTGGTCCTGCCTCAAGGGATATGACAGACTTTGTTGACTCCACATGGGAGACCTCATCCTCTCTGCAAAATGGATGGGGAGAGGGTGGGGGATGGTAGGGGAAGAAAGAGGGAGACCGATCTGGGATTGGTATGTAAAATAAAAAAGATTGTCTTAAAATATAAAAGAAAAAATGAATAAAATAAATCAAAACACTAATGAAGGTTATTTCTTTTATACCTGCTGTGACAAAATGCTGACAGATTATTTAAGGAAGGAAGGAAGGAAGGAAGGAAGGAAGGAAGGAAGACTCATGGCTACAGGAAACTCCTGCTTGCCTTCCCTGCTATAACTGAATGACTTTCCCTCCAGCAGTTGAAGTAGGGAAAGCAAACAGGGAGGCTTTGTCTGTGGCAGTGGTCTATTGCTTCTCACATGCTGGTAGACAGGGAAGCATACAACCCAGAACTGGTTCCAAATATAGGGATGACATTTAAGACCCACCACAGACAACATTCTGCTAGCTAGACCATATCCCAAAGGTTAACCAGTCTCCTAAATGCTAACAAAGTATTCAAACATTGAAACATGTGCTATCCCTTCTTTCTCTGTCTCGCTATTTCTCTTGCTTCGTGGTGGTGGTGGTGGTGGTGGTGGTGTGTGTGTGTGTACGCGCCTGTGTGCATGCATGTGTGAGTGTGTGCATATGTGTGTACATGCCTGCATGTAAAATTACAGTTATGATGTTATGAATTAGCAGCAAAAATCATTTTACGGTTATGGTCACCACAACATGAGGAACTGTATTAAATGGTCACAACATTAGAGAGATTGAGATCTACTGCCTAAGAAGGTCACTATCTAGCATAGGTATTCCCAGGAGTGAGGGTATGAAGGAGGTGAAGGATATATTTGGGGCTGTGTTCCTCTTTTCTGTCACTATTTGCAACTCTGCAGACATAGATACACAAAGGCATCACTCCCCTCATAAGCAATTATGTTACTTTTTAAGTTATTGGGAATTACAATCAAGCATGTTTTTTCTAGAGTATTCAGGCATTGCCTCTCCCAGAGAACGTAGGTTCATCACTGATTTTTCTCAGAACTGCTTGTTCCCTCTTCTTTATTGTGGCTATCTTGTTAGAATATAGAAATTGTATCTGTATGTTCTGCAATGAAAAGACAGAAGATCGACTCTCCTGGTTTGATTAGGAAATGAACTCTTTTGATTTGGGGTGCACAATTTCAAAACTACTTTATCCCTTACCAGGACAGGGTATTGAAACATGGAAAGTAGAAACTATTACTTAAAAGTAAAATATCTGCTAATATGCTTATCTATTTACAAATTACTATGATATCATCAAGAAGTAAAAAATATTTCTGCTAACTAGATTGAGAAAATCATGAACTGAGAAACTGGGTTTTTCCCTGTGACTGAGACTGAACTGTACTCACTATATTTTAAAATTTCTGAATCTCATGTGAGATGATTATTAATTTTAATAGGCCCCTTTCATCAGAGTTTCTCTTCTGTGTTTGGGATGCACAATGCATGTCATTTTCTATTTGTAAATAAACTCTCGCTTACTAGTGTCCTCCATATCATAGTGTCTGTGAAACTGCTTTAGAGAAACCCATTGGTCCACTGAGTCACATTCAAAAGTCATTAATATTCAACTTCTGATTCACACAAACCCTTACTTTAGGGCTCCAGGTTACAAACAGGTTTCCGAACCTCCAGCAGTGCATGGTGATGAGGTTACTTTACTATGAATAGATAAATGTCTAATTACAACCCTACAATATTGTAAATGTGTGAACATGATACAAAGAATCAGAGTGTATATTAGTGTCAAATACAGAACAAATATCCAGAAATCAAAGTGTTACTATATGGTAATTGAATCTTAACATCCACAACTGCTGGCTAATTGGGGAAAATACTTACTGTGTGACTGGAGGAAGAGATTTCATTATCCTCCTAGTGGAATCAAATAGAAAACACGCTGTAATCTCTTCATAATTAAAACTTGGTTGAACACATTACAAATAGCTAAATTTCCACAATTTCTTGCTAGTGTAAACACAGAAACAAGAGAAAAACAGAAGAGATGCTCGTATCTGTGATCCTGAAATAGGAATATCAAAGGGAAGAGAAAACCTACCTGCAATTATGCTGAAGGAAAAGGCACTTGGGTGATGCCTGGACCACTGCAATAACTGGACCCATTAAAATGTATTCAGGTGCATTACCTCGGTCGTTTTTAAAATCAGTCTAATGTGTATTTATTTCTGCAAACCATCCTTGGTCAAACATCAGGCACCTTCCTGTGTTTCCAGCTCATTCTCCTATTGGGCCACTGCTACCTGCAAGGACTTACTGCTCACTGGAATTTATAGACAGAATGGTTCACAAATACCAAACGCTTTTCTCTGACGAAATCTCCATATAAAACTGTGATAGGTGGACTGCTGCAGCATTTTAACAAAATTCATAAGACAACGAATTTCACAAAGGAGAATTTTACCTTAATAGCAGAGGTACTGCCTTTGTCCTCAGTTCTAGATTCAGGCACATCAGGATTTTCAGAGGTCCTTTAGAATACAAACATGTAGTGTTGGGTGGGTTTGGTCCTTAGAGAAACTCTGTTGAAAGATTTCTTACCTGCATACTAAGTAACAATTTTGCATTTATGTAATTCAACATTGATCCCTGTCTTAAAGTTTTTTGTTGCTTTTGTAGTTTCAACTTATTGCAATCTATGTAACATTCAGTGAAGACTCAGTCGTAGTTCTATTTAAAAATAAAATTTTAAAAAGCCAGTGGTTTTGGAGATGGCTCAGTCAATAAGATGTTTGCTGCCCATACACAACAAGCTGAGTTTAAATCCTTAGCATCCACATAAAAACTGGGCACAGACACAAAGAATGCACATGTCACCCCAGTCCTGTGGGTAGAAGAGACAGGCTAGCATTTGGGCTTATTGGCTGCCAGACCAGCTTCAGGGTCAATCAGAGATCTTATGTCAAGTGGATAAGTTAGAGAATGATACAAGACACCAATATCCTCCTCTTTCCTTCATGTCTTCACAGAGAAATATGCAAAGCACAGAAAAATATGTAAAGTACAAACACACACAGAATGAAAAACACTAAAAATTTCAGTGTTGAAAATAAAGTTGACACTTTTCAATGTAAACAACATTAATGTGAAGTTTCCTTAACTAGTAGAAAATTGCCAATCAAATCAGATTAGAAATGACAAACTTGTTTTTAAATGGGAAGTTGAGCCCTCGTACACACTGTTCCTTTGTTTATGTTGGAAGAGTCTCTTTACCAGTTCACATTCTCTACGAGCTAGGCTTTCTCAATATGTTGAAGCCATATTCCCTCTACTACTTTAGTGTTCATTACTTAAGCAATGTCACCCTGAAAAACAGCACTAAGACTGTAAAAAGAAGGAACTGTACCTATTTGGCTTCATCCCCGAATGTGCCTCTGCCCCGTTCTTTATTAAAAACTCGGCCATTTGGTGTTGCCTTCCGTATACTGCGAGTTTATATGGGGTCATCCCATACTGTAAAGAAAAAAATTCATTTTAGAAATTACATGCTTCTCAACTGAAAAAGTATCAAAGATTTTGTAAACAAAAAGTCACAAAAGGATAGATTTTTCTTCAGCCCTTTCTGCAGATTCATACACACAGGGGCTCTCTTCCCTTTGACACACCTTCCCCTGTCCAACACTGCCCGTGAATACCACTCATCTCCAGAACTTCCCACAAATGCTCGCTGGTTCCAAGCTTCTTAGCTCCATGGAGATGTGCCTCCATTTCCCAACCCTAAAACATTGAGTTAGATTTGGTCTGCCTCTGTTGAATGAGTGGACTCAAGTGGCATCTCTGGAGCAGTTTCTCAATCTGTTTTCAAAACTATTTTTTCCCTAAACTAAAAATTATCTCACAAACCAAACATCATTCCCTATTGTAGTGGTCCAAAAAATGCTGGAGGAAGACCCCAGACTCAAATGGTATGTAAACCCAAAGAGTGCTTATTCTTCAGAAATAGCCAGCATGCAGTCTATCACCCATATAAAATGTTAATGAGGACCAAGGACAAAGACATGCATGCCCTTTTAAAACGGATATGGGGAATTCTAAGTATCTTTTTTATAATTGGGCAGTCAGGGAGTAGTTACATGAGGTGCACGTTGATTTTACAGGACTAGTAACAGTTTCATCCGTTGTTGGATTTTTCTGCCACATATGGTCAGTAGCAGCCGGATCCTGCAACTCTGGGTCTCCCAGCCTTATAAGGGCAGGTTTGAAACTGTTTAGGTGATTGGCTAAACTTGACTGGGGAACTTCCTGGATTCAGGCTTAGGTCATTAATCAAAATGGAGTCACTACTTGTCTAAGATGGAGTCACATTTTGGCCCCTTCATTATGAACATAGAAAATTTGAAAAAGTTAAATAAAGATGTCTTCTCAGTATGTTTTCTTCAATGATCCAATTTCCACATTTGCCTGTGTGCATGTGACCTTTTCACTCTATCCTCATCTCTGGGAGACAAACCACATCAGTAGCTTCTTAACTTTAACAGATTTCTGGTGTTTTCTACAGACATTTACCTTAACATTATTTTTTTATTGTTTGTGTGTATGTGAAGTACGTGTGGTCCCGAGTACTTTACTTGTTCAATTTTAAAGTAAAGCCCAAGTCTGAAACAAAATGTGCTGTGCTGAGTTCCTTTAAGTTACCTGCAAAACTGTAAAAATACAGATTGGGAAAAATGTTTGACTCTGAACAGATTTAGTGAGTCTGTTTGAGCTTCAGAATGTGGAAAGTGATCTGAGTGTCATTGCTGGAAGTACATTGCAAATGAAGTTGAATGATTTTTACCTCTGTTTTGGCATCAATATTTGCCTTATATTTAAGCAGTTGTCCAGCAATGGTTATATTTCCTCGGACAACTGCATGGTGTAGAGCTGCATCCCCACCGAAATCTACGATGTGGGGATCTGCACCCTTCATGAGTAGTATGGAGACACATTCCACGTTGTCCCTCTGGGTTGCCTGTGGGTATTGTAGAAAGAAAGAAATACTGAATTCAAGAAAGTCAGGATAAGCATTCCAAAAATTGCATTGAATAGTTACGCTTGGATCAGACCAATTGTTTAGGTTACGCATATTATCTCTTCTTTGAGACTGGGGCCTCTCAAGTACCCCAGGCTTGCCTAAATTCATGACCTCCCCACCAGAGTTTTCCAAGTGGTAGAATTTTAGGCGTATGCCAATACACCTAGATATTAAAGCATTTCATCAGCACTGTTTGGCCATTGTTGCAGTGGGGGAGGTTGCTTGTTCATTTGCTTGTTTTGGTAATTTGACACAGGCTGAAGACACTGGGAAAGAAGGAACCTCATTTGAAGGATCGCCTCTACCAGACTAGACTCGGGGAAGTCTGTAGAGCATTTTCTTGATTGAGGTTGATATGGAAGGGCACATCTTCCTAAGGGAGGTGGCATGACTGGGCAGGTGGTCCTGGATAGTATAAGAAATCTAAGCAAGCCTTGGAAAAAGCCATGGGAAAGCAGCATCCCCCCATGACCTCTGCTTTATTTCCTGCCTCTAGTCCTGATTGAGCTTCGGCCCTGGTTTCCCTTCATGACTGACTGTGATGTGGAATTGTAGGCCGAACAAATATTTCTTTTCTCAAGCTGGTTTTGGCCAGTGTTTTATCACAGTAACAAAAACCAAACAAGGATAATATCTAATCAATTTTATACCAAAACTCTTGCCCGATAGCTACCTTAATTAAAGGCGTGCAGCCTTCGTCATCCTGAATATTGATGTCCGTACAGTCGTTGGATGCTAACCAGGCTACCACGTTGGGATGATTATGGGCACATGCATAGTGGAGTGATGTCCTATAAATTGAGAGGACATTTTAGCAAATTAAAGATTACTATGTAAAGGTACATTCAAGTATAAATACTATATGGCAAAGTGCAGTTCCTTCTGATGTAAAAGAAGAAACTAAAATTTTCTTAGTTACTTATTTCTCTGCTTAGGTGTTCATTTGCTGGGCTAGGCATATAGTGCATTTAGTGCACTATATATATAGTGCATATAGTCCCAGTCAAGGAAAGTGCTCTATCTCAAGCTTCATCCTTCCTCAGAGCAGCCTCTCTGGATTATAGGAGAACACCTCTTAGAATGAACTCAGCTTGGATTTGAATCCTACCCTAATCACTGTTGGTTATTAGTTACCACTTAGACTTCCTATGAGCTCCATGACTCAATCTCTCCATCTGTAGAATGGGGATTCAACACTGTAGCTGTCTTACACAGTGCTGCAGCTATCTTACACAGTGCTGCTGTGATGCTAAAACTCACATCTTCAAGAGCACATACAAATGCTTCCAGCACCTGACACCTCAGTGTTTGCTGGATATAATTATGATTGGTCTTCCTAATGGTAACACAGTATTTCAATGAAGAGAAATAACAGAATTATACCTACAGTGGTGCGGGAGAATTGTCTGTATTCTGTCAATCATGTTTTAAATTTTTTAAAAATATATATTGATTTATTATGTATACAATATTCTGTCTGTGTGTATGCTTGAAGGCCAGAAGAGTGCACCAGACCACATCACAGATGGTTGTAAGCCACCATGTGGTTGCTGGGAATTGAACTCAGGACCTTTGGAAGAGCAGGCAATGCTCTTAACCTCTGAGCCATCTCTCCAGCCCCTGTCAATCATGTTTTAAATAAATGCTGATTGGCCAGGCAGGAAGTATAGGCCGATCAACCAGACAGGAAGCAGAGGTGAGGAGATGAGAACAGGTGTATTCTGGGAAGAAGGAAGCCTATTCTTCCCCAGTCCAGCCCAGACCACCGAAGAAGTAACATGTGACCTGCCCCGTTGTAAAAGGTACCGAGCCATGTGGCTAGCACAGATAGGAATAATGGGTTAATAAAAGCTACAAGACCTAATAAAAAGACCGAGCCAATGGGCCTATCAGTTTTATAACTTATGGTGATCTCTGTGTTATTTTCTCTGGGACTAAATGGCTGGGGGACCGGGCGGGACAGAAACTCCAATGAGCACAGAACTCATACTACAGCAGAGGCAAAAATTTTTATTCAAATACCTTTACAATATTTTAAAACTCTATTACCTAAGCTGGCCTTGAACTTGATAATCCTCCCAGTAGGTAGGAATGCAGGCAGTTCCACTGCACCTACCTTACTCTTTATTTCACACTTTAGCATCACTGACATCTGCCACATATAATTCATGATATTTTATGACTATAATCAGCAATGCTTTCTACTTTGCTGCCATACAAAATAAAAGGTCATCATATAATCCATTGTGCTTTACACCAAATGAAACAACACAATCCACAGGCCCATGATAATTCTAAAGGTCACATGTATCTATGTAAATTTCAGCTCTTAAGAATATGAAATGTAAACAGATTTAGAACAGAAATAACAACAAACAAAAATCTAAATCCTCAGTCATCGATACTTTGACGTTTTCATTTCTCAGTGCCCAGATGTAATGTTTCTATGTTTGCTACCAACAGAAACACAGCATAGTCCTCAGACAATAGACAGACTATCCATGTTAATACAGACACCAGAAGGTAGCAAATACCTTTGTTTTAAACTTTTCAATGTGTCCATGATCTAGCACCATAATTGAGCAAATCTCTCTAGAAGGAGATAATCCATGGCTTCATAGCTCTCTTGCTTTGATTTCCAAAAAGCTTTTAGCCAAAAAATACTAGGGATGCAATTGGGCATCTTTCATTTTATTCAATATTTAAAATTATAGAATGTAAGGAAAGCTGACTGGGCAGAGAAACATGAATATTTTCAGAATGAGAGGATCTTGAGAGCTAGTAGATGTGTATCCTGTACAGTAGATATCTAAGTTACACATGGGGAATAAATGGATAGGCAGAATGGATAAATATAGCTGGAAAATTCAGTGTTTTGAATGGATACATTTATTAAGCAAAAGAATACTTTGAAACAATGACTTACTATTATTTGTAGGACACTCTAATTTGGAAGACTGAATAACCATAGACTAAATACCCTCACAACTCCAGACATGATCAAGAAGGATGTGAGCTCTGGAGAATCTACTGTTGAGGGCCATTATTTCCTGCCTATGATCTAGTGAGAAATAAGAAACAAGGACTAGGAAAGAGGGCTGAAGTGATTTTTTAAACTCAGTTGCTAAGCACTCGCCCTGCAAGCCTGAGACACCGACTTCAGAACCCCAAGCACCTTGAGAATCTGGTGCTGGAGATATGGATCCAGGAGGATCCCCAAAGCTAGCCTGCCTGCAAGTCTAGGTGAGTCAGTATACTCCAAGACAATCAGTCAAACACAGTGGGGATTTGGGTGAGAGAATCTGTATCAAAAGCTAAGATGTAGAAACCACAGGGTAGTTCATCAGGTGAGGGCACCCACTGACAGACCCAATGGCCTGAGTTCAATTCCCAGAGCCCACAACATGGCATAACAAGACTGTCAAATACAGTTTTCTCGAGAAATTCAAACACTTACTTGGCATGGTTGGGGCACATGAGCCACAAACAATTATGATTTTTGTAACGTGATGAAAAGAAATTTTTGAAGAGAATTTCAACCACTAGCCTTCACGTACGTACCAAAATCAAAGCACACACAACAGGTATATAAGGGTGGGAGACAGAGTTATAGTTCAAGTTGAAAATTTCCTTAAGAGATTCCTCAGCGAGCATGAAAATGACATAAGTTTTCTTGTTGATTTTTTTTTTTAGGCTTCGAGTTGACATTTTATGTGAAAATTTATCTCATGATACAATTTTCTGTGTCGCATATAACAGCATTAAAAACATATACATTAAGGGCTGGAGAGATGGCTTGGCATTTACAAGGTCTAGTTTTTCTGTAGAGGACCTGGGTTTGATTCCTATCACCCATATAGCAGATCACAACTGTCCATAACTCCACTTCCAGGAGATCCAACACCCTCTTCTCATGTGTGTGTGTGTGTGTTATGTTGAAAATACATGCAGGCAAAACACTCAAACCTATAAAATTTTAAGTGCACACATAAAAAAATGTTCGTGGTGTTCTTAGCTAAATCCCTTTAAAGCACCCAATAACGTGCTCTAAAAGAGACAATGTAAAAGGATTTGTAAACTAACTGAAGTTTTTTGTTTTGCTTTCTTAAAGAAGGCCTCAAAGCTGCCCTTCCAAGGTGAGCAGGTGCCTAGGAGCCTAAAGCAGGCACAAAGCCCAGTGGTCTCCATGAAAGAAGAGCCTTAAGCAATACGACCTCTGCCCTCCCTCAGGCTGCAGATCTAGAAAGTATGTTTCTCCCTGGTAGACCCTGACTGTCCCCAACATTTTGCACCCCTCCTGCCCCTCACCATCCCTGGGCCCCATTACCTTCGTCTCCTGTCGAATTCATTTATGTGGTGTTCGCTGCCATTGATGAATTTTTGAACTAATGCCACATCACCCACGCTGGCCGCCCTTTGTAGATGCCCCACAGGGTCATACCCAATTAGGTACAGTTGGAATTGCGGCCTTTTCCGGCCAAAGCACCCATGACCCAGGCATGCGGGCCACAGGCGGGTGTACCAACGAGTCCGCTGAGGGGCTCTAAAAGTCAGGGCGTCATATTCGAAATCGTCCTGCATGTTGAGCCTCAAGGCTCTGCAGGTCCTCCCGGCCCTTCTGGCCCTTCGGGCCCTCCGGGCCCGCCGGGCCCTCCCGACTCACCCTTCTTTCCCCTTTATCTACCCGTACCCTCCCAAACCCAATAAGAAATGTTCAAAATCCTGTTTCACTTTCCCCACCGAACCAAATAAGCGTCCTGCTAGGGCAGATCCTTGGTTCAGTGTGAGCTGAACTCTGCTTCCTCCTTAGCAACACAGTTCCATGGGCATAGTGATGCGCTGTGAGCACACAATGGTGCTCAGCAGCTGTGCACCATGAGTATTCTGCGCATGCGCATTTCAGACTCCACCAACAAAAGCATACAGTACTTAGCACATGTGACAAATATTGTATGTTTTCTCTTTTAAGGATGTTCCCTTTTAAGGTTCTGATATGGCAACTACAATCATAATACACAGAGGTTTGGAACCTACAAAGGGACCAGGAGGGAGGAGAGTATCTCTCAAGGAAAGGAAGTAGTCTATAGTGTTTGGAAGCTAAAAGGAAAACTAGAATTGGATGGTTTAATAAAAGGGGGATGGGACAGAAAGGTAAAGAAGGGAAAATAGAGAGGGACAACCAATACTAAAGGTTCTTTGAAAAACTGTATGGAAACCGAGTACCCTAAAAGCTTCCTATACATATGTGAATGGAACCCACATTGAGACAAAAAACAACAGGGGAGAAAAGGCTTCCGCTAGACATTTGTGCCAGCAAATGAAACCTCCAGTGCCAGGAACAGGTTACCGCCTGTTGAGTCATTAACCAAAGAGACCCATGGAAAACAGCAAACAGCACAGCTATTGCCAAGGCTCTTGATTGCTCACAAAACCTGATGTTAGGGTCTTGTTTCTAAAGGTGACACTTCTGTCACTGAATATGGAGAAGTTGAGCTGCTGTCTAACTAGATTATTCACCTACTAACCAGAGTTCAGGGTACTGGAAGGTACCACTAGCCTTCACGTACGTACCAAAATCAAAGCACACACAATAGGTATATAAGGGCAGGGAGACAGAGTTACAATTCAAGTTGAAAATTTCCTTAAGAGATTCCTCAGCGAGCATGAAAATGACATAAGTTTTCTTGTTGATTTTTTTTTTTAGGCTTCGAGTTGACATTTTATGTGAAAATTTATCTCATGATACAATTTTCTGTGTCGCATATAACAGCATTAAAAACATATACATTAAGGGCTGGAGAGATGGCTTGGCATTTACAAGGTCTAGTTTTTCTGTAGAGGACCTGGGTTTGATTCCTATCACCCATATAGCAGATCACAACTGTCCATAACTCCACTTCCAGGAGATCCAACACCCTCTTCTCATGTGTGTGTGTGTGTGTTATGTTGAAAATACATGCAGGCAAAACACTCAAACCTATAAAATTTTAAGTGCACACATAAAAAAATGTTCGTGGTGTTCTTAGCTAAATCCCTTTAAAGCACCCAATAACGTGCTCTAAAAGAGACAATGTAAAAGGATTTGTAAACTAACTGAAGTTTTTTGTTTTGCTTTCTTAAAGAAGGCCTCAAAGCTGCCCTTCCAAGGTGAGCAGGTGCCTAGGAGCCTAAAGCAGGCACAAAGCCCAGTGGTCTCCATGAAAGAAGAGCCTTAAGCAATACGACCTCTGCCCTCCCTCAGGCTGCAGATCTAGAAAGTATGTTTCTCCCTGGTAGACCCTGACTGTCCCCAACATTTTGCACCCCTCCTGCCCCTCACCATCCCTGGGCCCCATTACCTTCGTCTCCTGTCGAATTCATTTATGTGGTGTTCGCTGCCATTGATGAATTTTTGAACTAATGCCACATCACCCACGCTGGCCGCCCTTTGTAGATGCCCCACAGGGTCATACCCAATTAGGTACAGTTGGAATTGCGGCCTTTTCCGGCCAAAGCACCCATGACCCAGGCATGCGGGCCACAGGCGGGTGTACCAACGAGTCCGCTGAGGGGCTCTAAAAGTCAGGGCGTCATATTCGAAATCGTCCTGCATGTTGAGCCTCAAGGCTCTGCAGGTCCTCCCGGCCCTTCTGGCCCTTCGGGCCCTCCGGGCCCGCCGGGCCCTCCCGACTCACCCTTCTTTCCCCTTTATCTACCCGTACCCTCCCAAACCCAATAAGAAATGTTCAAAATCCTGTTTCACTTTCCCCACCGAACCAAATAAGCGTCCTGCTAGGGCAGATCCTTGGTTCAGTGTGAGCTGAACTCTGCTTCCTCCTTAGCAACACAGTTCCATGGGCATAGTGATGCGCTGTGAGCACACAATGGTGCTCAGCAGCTGTGCACCATGAGTATTCTGCGCATGCGCATTTCAGACTCCACCAACAAAAGCATACAGTACTTAGCACATGTGACAAATATTGTATGTTTTCTCTTTTAAGGATGTTCCCTTTTAAGGTTCTGATATGGCAACTACAATCATAATACACAGAGGTTTGGAACCTACAAAGGGACCAGGAGGGAGGAGAGTATCTCTCAAGGAAAGGAAGTAGTCTATAGTGTTTGGAAGCTAAAAGGAAAACTAGAATTGGATGGTTTAATAAAAGGGGGATGGGACAGAAAGGTAAAGAAGGGAAAATAGAGAGGGACAACCAATACTAAAGGTTCTTTGAAAAACTGTATGGAAACCGAGTACCCTAAAAGCTTCCTATACATATGTGAATGGAACCCACATTGAGACAAAAAACAACAGGGGAGAAAAGGCTTCCGCTAGACATTTGTGCCAGCAAATGAAACCTCCAGTGCCAGGAACAGGTTACCGCCTGTTGAGTCATTAACCAAAGAGACCCATGGAAAACAGCAAACAGCACAGCTATTGCCAAGGCTCTTGATTGCTCACAAAACCTGATGTTAGGGTCTTGTTTCTAAAGGTGACACTTCTGTCACTGAATATGGAGAAGTTGAGCTGCTGTCTAACTAGATTATTCACCTACTAACCAGAGTTCAGGGTACTGGAAGGTACCACTAGCCTTCACGTACGTACCAAAATCAAAGCACACACAATAGGTATATAAGGGCAGGGAGACAGAGTTACAATTCAAGTTGAAAATTTCCTTAAGAGATTCCTCAGCGAGCATGAAAATGACATAAGTTTTCTTGTTGATTTTTTTTTTTAGGCTTCGAGTTGACATTTTATGTGAAAATTTATCTCATGATACAATTTTCTGTGTCGCATATAACAGCATTAAAAACATATACATTAAGGGCTGGAGAGATGGCTTGGCATTTACAAGGTCTAGTTTTTCTGTAGAGGACCTGGGTTTGATTCCTATCACCCATATAGCAGATCACAACTGTCCATAACTCCACTTCCAGGAGATCCAACACCCTCTTCTCATGTGTGTGTGTGTGTGTTATGTTGAAAATACATGCAGGCAAAACACTCAAACCTATAAAATTTTAAGTGCACACATAAAAAAATGTTCGTGGTGTTCTTAGCTAAATCCCTTTAAAGCACCCAATAACGTGCTCTAAAAGAGACAATGTAAAAGGATTTGTAAACTAACTGAAGTTTTTTGTTTTGCTTTCTTAAAGAAGGCCTCAAAGCTGCCCTTCCAAGGTGAGCAGGTGCCTAGGAGCCTAAAGCAGGCACAAAGCCCAGTGGTCTCCATGAAAGAAGAGCCTTAAGCAATACGACCTCTGCCCTCCCTCAGGCTGCAGATCTAGAAAGTATGTTTCTCCCTGGTAGACCCTGACTGTCCCCAACATTTTGCACCCCTCCTGCCCCTCACCATCCCTGGGCCCCATTACCTTCGTCTCCTGTCGAATTCATTTATGTGGTGTTCGCTGCCATTGATGAATTTTTGAACTAATGCCACATCACCCACGCTGGCCGCCCTTTGTAGATGCCCCACAGGGTCATACCCAATTAGGTACAGTTGGAATTGCGGCCTTTTCCGGCCAAAGCACCCATGACCCAGGCATGCGGGCCACAGGCGGGTGTACCAACGAGTCCGCTGAGGGGCTCTAAAAGTCAGGGCGTCATATTCGAAATCGTCCTGCATGTTGAGCCTCAAGGCTCTGCAGGTCCTCCCGGCCCTTCTGGCCCTTCGGGCCCTCCGGGCCCGCCGGGCCCTCCCGACTCACCCTTCTTTCCCCTTTATCTACCCGTACCCTCCCAAACCCAATAAGAAATGTTCAAAATCCTGTTTCACTTTCCCCACCGAACCAAATAAGCGTCCTGCTAGGGCAGATCCTTGGTTCAGTGTGAGCTGAACTCTGCTTCCTCCTTAGCAACACAGTTCCATGGGCATAGTGATGCGCTGTGAGCACACAATGGTGCTCAGCAGCTGTGCACCATGAGTATTCTGCGCATGCGCATTTCAGACTCCACCAACAAAAGCATACAGTACTTAGCACATGTGACAAATATTGTATGTTTTCTCTTTTAAGGATGTTCCCTTTTAAGGTTCTGATATGGCAACTACAATCATAATACACAGAGGTTTGGAACCTACAAAGGGACCAGGAGGGAGGAGAGTATCTCTCAAGGAAAGGAAGTAGTCTATAGTGTTTGGAAGCTAAAAGGAAAACTAGAATTGGATGGTTTAATAAAAGGGGGATGGGACAGAAAGGTAAAGAAGGGAAAATAGAGAGGGACAACCAATACTAAAGGTTCTTTGAAAAACTGTATGGAAACCGAGTACCCTAAAAGCTTCCTATACATATGTGAATGGAACCCACATTGAGACAAAAAACAACAGGGGAGAAAAGGCTTCCGCTAGACATTTGTGCCAGCAAATGAAACCTCCAGTGCCAGGAACAGGTTACCGCCTGTTGAGTCATTAACCAAAGAGACCCATGGAAAACAGCAAACAGCACAGCTATTGCCAAGGCTCTTGATTGCTCACAAAACCTGATGTTAGGGTCTTGTTTCTAAAGGTGACACTTCTGTCACTGAATATGGAGAAGTTGAGCTGCTGTCTAACTAGATTATTCACCTACTAACCAGAGTTCAGGGTACTGGAAGGTACCACTAGCCTTCACGTACGTACCAAAATCAAAGCACACACAATAGGTATATAAGGGCAGGGAGACAGAGTTACAATTCAAGTTGAAAATTTCCTTAAGAGATTCCTCAGCGAGCATGAAAATGACATAAGTTTTCTTGTTGATTTTTTTTTTTAGGCTTCGAGTTGACATTTTATGTGAAAATTTATCTCATGATACAATTTTCTGTGTCGCATATAACAGCATTAAAAACATATACATTAAGGGCTGGAGAGATGGCTTGGCATTTACAAGGTCTAGTTTTTCTGTAGAGGACCTGGGTTTGATTCCTATCACCCATATAGCAGATCACAACTGTCCATAACTCCACTTCCAGGAGATCCAACACCCTCTTCTCATGTGTGTGTGTGTGTGTTATGTTGAAAATACATGCAGGCAAAACACTCAAACCTATAAAATTTTAAGTGCACACATAAAAAAATGTTCGTGGTGTTCTTAGCTAAATCCCTTTAAAGCACCCAATAACGTGCTCTAAAAGAGACAATGTAAAAGGATTTGTAAACTAACTGAAGTTTTTTGTTTTGCTTTCTTAAAGAAGGCCTCAAAGCTGCCCTTCCAAGGTGAGCAGGTGCCTAGGAGCCTAAAGCAGGCACAAAGCCCAGTGGTCTCCATGAAAGAAGAGCCTTAAGCAATACGACCTCTGCCCTCCCTCAGGCTGCAGATCTAGAAAGTATGTTTCTCCCTGGTAGACCCTGACTGTCCCCAACATTTTGCACCCCTCCTGCCCCTCACCATCCCTGGGCCCCATTACCTTCGTCTCCTGTCGAATTCATTTATGTGGTGTTCGCTGCCATTGATGAATTTTTGAACTAATGCCACATCACCCACGCTGGCCGCCCTTTGTAGATGCCCCACAGGGTCATACCCAATTAGGTACAGTTGGAATTGCGGCCTTTTCCGGCCAAAGCACCCATGACCCAGGCATGCGGGCCACAGGCGGGTGTACCAACGAGTCCGCTGAGGGGCTCTAAAAGTCAGGGCGTCATATTCGAAATCGTCCTGCATGTTGAGCCTCAAGGCTCTGCAGGTCCTCCCGGCCCTTCTGGCCCTTCGGGCCCTCCGGGCCCGCCGGGCCCTCCCGACTCACCCTTCTTTCCCCTTTATCTACCCGTACCCTCCCAAACCCAATAAGAAATGTTCAAAATCCTGTTTCACTTTCCCCACCGAACCAAATAAGCGTCCTGCTAGGGCAGATCCTTGGTTCAGTGTGAGCTGAACTCTGCTTCCTCCTTAGCAACACAGTTCCATGGGCATAGTGATGCGCTGTGAGCACACAATGGTGCTCAGCAGCTGTGCACCATGAGTATTCTGCGCATGCGCATTTCAGACTCCACCAACAAAAGCATACAGTACTTAGCACATGTGACAAATATTGTATGTTTTCTCTTTTAAGGATGTTCCCTTTTAAGGTTCTGATATGGCAACTACAATCATAATACACAGAGGTTTGGAACCTACAAAGGGACCAGGAGGGAGGAGAGTATCTCTCAAGGAAAGGAAGTAGTCTATAGTGTTTGGAAGCTAAAAGGAAAACTAGAATTGGATGGTTTAATAAAAGGGGGATGGGACAGAAAGGTAAAGAAGGGAAAATAGAGAGGGACAACCAATACTAAAGGTTCTTTGAAAAACTGTATGGAAACCGAGTACCCTAAAAGCTTCCTATACATATGTGAATGGAACCCACATTGAGACAAAAAACAACAGGGGAGAAAAGGCTTCCGCTAGACATTTGTGCCAGCAAATGAAACCTCCAGTGCCAGGAACAGGTTACCGCCTGTTGAGTCATTAACCAAAGAGACCCATGGAAAACAGCAAACAGCACAGCTATTGCCAAGGCTCTTGATTGCTCACAAAACCTGATGTTAGGGTCTTGTTTCTAAAGGTGACACTTCTGTCACTGAATATGGAGAAGTTGAGCTGCTGTCTAACTAGATTATTCACCTACTAACCAGAGTTCAGGGTACTGGAAGGTAGTCTGCATGCTCCTGAAGGAGAAAGACAGTCCTCAATACCTCTCAGCACAAACCCTTTAACCTAAAACCACACCTACATGGAAGGTATCTCACAGACATCTGTAAATTTATTTCTAGGGGATCTACCACCCTCTTGTATCTTTGGAGGCACCAGACATGCAAATATACATGCAAGCAGTCACACATACATTCACAATACATACATGCAGACAAAACATACATAGACATGAAAGAATGTGATCTATAAATATTGAGACGTAATTTATGTAGTAAGTTCACTCTTTTAAAGTATACAACCTAGTAGTTTTTTTAGTATGTTCTTAAAATTATGCAACCATCACCCTATTTATTTTTAAAATATTTTCATCGTTCGAGACTAAAACCCTTTATTTGTGAGTGGTTACTCTTCATTCACCCAGATCCCACCCCCTATCAGTTACCAATATAACTTTTTGCTTCAAGTGTCTCATTCTGGTTATTTAATAGAAATCAATTCATCTAATAAAAAGTGTCCCATTCTTCAGTCCTTTGGCTACTTTCGACTGAGCTTAAGGTTTGTGATATTTATTCATGTTATAGGATGTATCAACTCTCTACCTCTTTTCATGGCTAGAAACTAGACCATTGTATTAACACACCACCCTTCGTTTACCCAATCATCAAGCAGTAGGTAATTAGGGTTTCACCCTTCTTTCTTTTGTAAATGATCAGGCACTAGTGGCTGCACTATCTTCATCTACAATTTCAGCAATAACATAGCAGGTTCCTGTTCTCCAGTATCTTTACACTTTTACATGTGTCCTAGCATCTGTGCATGCTGGACAAGTGCTCTACCTGTGACCTCAGCATGCAACATGTACTTCTTAATTTAATACCAGATTTTGTTGTCCAGCTTCAACCTCATATATGTGACACACACACACACACACACACACACACACACACACTTTCCTTTACCAAGTGCTGGGATTGCAGAGCTGTGCCACCATGATTGACTTATCCTTTGTATTTTCACCATCTTAATGATATCAAGTATCATCTCATTGAGCTTTGATTTGCAGTACTTGAGGGTTGATGGTGTTAAAGAACTCCCGGTGTGCCAATAGGACATTTGGAAATCTTTCCCGGTCCCATAGGTTCAAACCACGGCTCATAAGAGAAAGACAAATATGCCATGCAGATAAAAGAGGAGTGTAAATGAGAGGAAAGGACAGGAGGAAGGGAGAGAGAGAGAGAGTGAGGAGGGAGACAGGAAAGAGGCTGAGACCTGCTTGCCTCAGTGGGGAAAAAAGAGAAAAAGAGCATATGGGAAGGGAGGGAGGGAGGGAAGGAGGGAGAAAGAGAGAGCACTAGGGAGACTTGGAGTAGCCAGAGCATCTCTTAATGGGAAAGGGTACCATTTGCTGTACAGCCAGGCATAGGGCATGTGGTGCTGTGGCAGGGTGTGCCTAAATACTAACAAAATGTCTCTTGAGATCCATTGCCCCCTGTGACACTGGGCTCTGATTCAAGTGTTGAGTCATAAAAAAATCTATACATTCTGAAGAAAATTTTTTATAGGCCTATATATATGGTTATATACAACATATGGGAATAAATCCAACAGCAGGATTTATTCTGGACCCAATGGAATAAGGAAAGCAGGGACTTATGTTTTATACAATTACTGACTGTACTGAAAAATATTTAGTTACCTTAAAATGTTCTTGCTTTTTCTTAGTGTTAGAGAGATGACCTGGAGCCTTCCTTCCATGTATGAGGCAAGCTCACACTATGCCCAAGCCGCACGCACATCCGTATGTTCTCCTTAATAGCTATCATTTTACAAGCATTTGCTTATTTAAGAGGTGAGAAGAATATACGAAACACTTCTCTGTTTTACTTTTTAATGGAAAGAATGTTACCAGGAAGAAACCCTGAGAATAGGGCCACTGAAATGTCTCGGCAACTAAGACCATTTTCCATACAAGCCTGATAAGTTGAATTCCATCCCTGGAATCAATGATAGGAGAATTAAACCAACTCCCAGATGGTGCCCTCTGACCTCTACATTTATACCTTGTCTTTCAACACACACAAACACACATATGCGCGCGCATACACACACACACACACACACACACACAGAGAGAGAGAGAGAGAGAGAGAGAGAGAGAGAGAGAGAGAGAGAGAGAAGCCAAGGAGGATCACTACTTATTGGCCTGTTCCCTATGGATTTCTCAGTCTGCTTTCTTATGGGAATGAGAACCCTCTGTACAGATTGCTACTACCCACTTGCTTTGCCTACTCTACTAAAGTATTTGGTGATATGGATAATATTTAAAGAGGTAGCACTTGGGCAGAAGGACTGGCCCTGAGGGAGGAGCTTGAAAGGAACAAGGATGCACTAGAGCAGAAACTAGACAGAAAAGCTCAACCTCAACACTGCGTCACAAAATGAGAAGAATGCAATGTGCCAATGGTTGCACCCAGACTTTGTTATCATCTAGCTAAATGCCGGATCGTTTTCCATTGTTATCTATTCAACAACGATGTACTAGGAGAAGCAGTAGACTCATGACACGATGCACTATTAAGCAACCATAAGATATGAACTGAGCAAGTAGATTCAAGTGCACCCCGACACCTACTGGCAGGCAACAGTTATTGCATCTACTCCAGCTGATTAGACCACAGGTGAGATTTATTATTCTAACTATAATCCATAAGTTACTGATCTAAAACGGGCAATATGTCAGACAATCTAATCATCCAAGCTTTCAATAGCCTTTTCATTTACAACATGTGTGAGGTCTTACAAGTATGCATATGATGTCCCTCCTACATTGCTATCCCTATTTCTAGGGTTTAGTTTTGTACTCAATATTTTTTTTCTGAAAAATATGGTTTGATAAAAGGAAAAAGGTGCAGTCTTTACAGACTGAATCCTGGCTTCTTAGGAAAGAAGTTGGAAATCTGAAAAAAGACACAATCACCTCAACTAACAATTGTCAAGTCAGCTGAGGTACTTTAAACCACTGTACAGACTGGTACCAAGCTTCTTAAAGAGGAGGTCATACATCTACAAGAGAAAACAAACACTTTGAATACCAAAACCCAGTTGAATGAGGTGCTTTTAGAAGTGGTACAGACTAATAACAAACTTTTTGAAAAAGAGATTGCACATCTGAAGGAGAATACTAGGACTTTGCTTAACAAGACTCGGTCAACTGAGATATCTTTGAAAAAGGTAGAGTCCGATAGTAATTTATTTAAAGAAAGATTCAACACTCTGGAGAAAGCAAAAGCTAATTTGGCATATAATAGTAATTCATTTAAAGATCAGCATTCCAGAGGAGAAAACAGCTGATTTGACACATAAAAGTATTTCATTTAAAGAGAGATTAAGCACTCTGGATAAGGAAACAGCTGATTTGGAACATAAAGGTTAGTCGTGGCGGTGGGTGCTGAAACATTATTTGAGAGAATTGGCATGGTTGAATGTATTAATCAGACTCTGTTGAAGTGGTATGACAGATTGACTTATAGAATGTCTCTCCAAGAAGGTAAAATGCATGCCATGACGATTATGTCCAAGGATGAGACATTATCTCTACTGGACAGACTTTATACCTTAGAATCCTCCATGAGGGCATTAGAGCAGAATACTGGACAGGGGGTCTAGACTTTCAAAATGCAGTGGTAAACAGATTTGAAAAGGTTGAGGGAATTATCAACTTTGATGACCAGGAGCAAAAGGTATAAATGCAAATTTTAACTTCATCAGTATGTAAAACTCTCCAGGATAGCTTTCCCAGAGTTATACCTGACTTTTCAGTAGTAACATCAGAAAAGGTATCCAGCTCCAAATACCCTAAGCTTGTCAAGGAATATACAAGGGAGCCCATACGTAACACCGATTAAAAAGAAATTAAACAAGCAATTGTAGCTTACAGACTACATTCATCTTATGTTAGGGAAATGGTTAAAACGTGGGCTTTCAGTAGCAAAGCCACAACTCATGATTGGGCTCAGTTAAGCTAAGCTGTTCTAGAATGTGAACCACAATTGCATTGGAGATGCTTTCTTAAAGAGGAAGCAAGAATTTTAGAGAAACAAGAAAGAGCGAAAGGAACTGAAATTTCCCTAGATCAAATTCTAGGTGAAGGACTTTACTCTGATCCTCAGGATCAAGCTCTCTCTAATGACCACACGTTGTCCCTATGGACCACAGCAGATTTAAAGGCTTGGGATAGAATTCAGGAACTAGGAAATGGAGTTGAGTCATATCTTATGGTTAAAAAGGGTCAGAGAGAAACTTTTAGTGAGTTTTTGCAAAGATTAACTAGGGATGTAGAAATAAGTATAACTGACCCAGAAGCTAGACATATAATAATTGAATCTCTGGCTTATGAGAATGCCAACATAGAGTGCAAAGAGATCCTGGGGCCTTGAAAGATCAGATCAGCACCCATGGATGAATGAGTTTTACAAACATTGAATGTCGAGACACTTGACTATGGTACTGAAGCGTGGGTAGGAGAATCAATTTACAATGGTAAGAGAAGACATCAACATACCAGATGTTTTAACTGTGGTAGAATGGGTCATATGAGAAGGGAGTGTAGGCAATGGGTTTCCAGGAATAATGACTCTTCTGGAAATGACAGAAATAGGAGGTCTCAGCCTTCAGGCATATGCAGGAGGTGTGGCAAAGGCTGACATTGGACCAATTAATTTAGGTCAACAAAATATAGACAAGGCAATCTGATGTTGTTGGGAAACAGCATGGGGGGGGGGGCTCTCGCAGGCCGCCATGACAAATGTGGTCCAGTCATTTCCAGTTACTGTGGAGAATGAGTCTCGTCAGGAAAATTAAACAGTCCCATGATTGCTGTCAAAAGCAATACTGGTCTGAATGATGAGATAAATGTGGAGAATGAGTCAAGAGCTCTGCTGAGACAGAGGAAAGTTATATTCTGGCAGACTTCTAGAAATGACCAAAGATCAAAGCTAAAAGTGTGTATAAATGGCATTTTTATAGAAGGCTTATTAGACATAGTGTGGATGTAAGTATCATTAATACAAAATCTTGGCATCTGAATTGGCCTCTTCAGGAGGTAGATGTTCAGTCCATGGGAATTGGAACCCTATCTTGGCTAAGACAAAGCGCAATATGGGTTGAATGCACAGGACCAGAAGGGCAAATAGGAAAACTAAGGCCATATATATCCAATATTGCAGTGAATGTGTAGGGTCATGACCTACTGCAGCAATGGAATACCCAGATTAATATTCCTGAAGCCCCTAAAACTTATGTTTCTGAGGAAACTGTTAGAAGATATTACAGATGATGAACAGTGGCCTTTTGGGCTGTACAAGGACACAAAACAATTGATAACCCTTTAGATGTACCAACAGCCCTGCCTTTAAAATGGTTGACTGAGAAACCAATATTGGTTAATATGGCCCCTAGCTGAGGAACAGTTTCAGCCTTTAGAACAGCTGGTACAAGAGCAATTAGATGCTTGACATAAAGAAGAATCTATCAGCCCTTAAAATTCTCCTTTATTTGTTAAGGAAAAAATCTGGAAAATGGAGAATGGTGACAGATCTTAGAACTATCAACAAGGTTATTCAATCAATGGACCCTCTGCAATCTGGAATTCCTCTGCCCTCTCCATTACCAAAGTGATGGCCTTTCATAGTTATTGATTTAAAGGATTGTTTCTTCACTATACCTTTACAAGAAAAAGATAGAGAAAAGTTTGTCTTCACAGTGCCTACTTGTAATAATTCTCAGCCTACTATGAGGTACCAGTGGACTGTCCTCCCAAAAGGAATGCTCAACAACCCCACCCTGTGTCAATACTTGATAAGTCAGCCATTCGAAATAATATGTAAGCAATTTCCTATAATTTACCATTACATGGATGTCTATAACACTTTAGAAAGAATTTTTGAAGAAATAAAGATAGTTTTACTTAAATAGGGATTGTAGATTGCTCCTGAAAAAATACAGAGAAGAGATTCTGTCACTTATCTAGGTTATAAAATAGGTTTACAAAAAATTAGGACCCAAAAGACACAAATTAGCAGAGACCAGTTACGGACTCTTAATGACTTTCAAAAATTGTTAGGAGACATTTCCAGCCTAGTACTAGCTGTTGCAATAACACCTGATCTAATAATTCATTTAAACAAAGCATTAGATGGTAATAAACATTTGAATAGTCCCAGAGAATCACAGCTGAAGCAGAAAAGGAACTGACAATTGTTGAGAAAAAATTGCAGGAAGCACATGTGGATAGGGTGAATCGAAATCCTAGTTGTATTCTTGTCGTACTGACTTCCAGAATTTCTCCTATGGGAATTTTAATGAAGAGGAAGATATTATTTTAGAATGGATCTTTTTACCACATAAACCAAGTAAAAATTAAAAACTTATGTGGAAAAAGTCTTTGAATTAATTATAAAAGGTAAATTGAGACTTTGTCTGCTAGCAGGTATAGACCCAGCAGAAATTATAGTGCCTTTCACTACTGATGAAATAAAAAGTTATGGGATGAAAATGAACTATGACAAAGAGCTTGTGCTAAGTTTTTTGGAGAAATTAATAGCAACTATACCCAAAGCGATTGACATAACCCCAGAAAGAGGACTTCTTGGATTCTTCCTCATATCGTATATGATGCTCTGGTAACTGGAGCCTATACATTTCATACTGATTCTTATAAATCATGGAAGGAAGATTACAAATCAGACGAATTGAGTAAGGTGGAAAAAATCCCTTATAATTCTGTCCAGAAGGTGAAATTATTTGCCATTCTTATGGTGATAAGGGATTTTATAGAATTTCTTAATATACTTACCAAATTACAATATGTGAAAAGAGTTATCTTGCATATTGAAACTGCTGAATTTATACCTGTTAATAGAGAATTGACTTCATTGTTTATCCAGGTGCAAGACATGATCAGGAATAGACTTTGTCTTTGTACATAACACACATTCAATCCCATGTGGGTCTGCCAGGTCCTCTAGCACAAGATAATGCAGAAATTGATCAATTATTGATTGGAAACCTGTTGCAGGCCTCTGAAATTTATAAAAAAATCACGTCAATAGAAAATGTTTAAAGAAAGAGTTTTTATTACATGGCAACAAGCTAAGGAGATTATAAAGAGGTATCCTACTTGCTCTTTCTATAATCTGCTGACAGAAGGAAAAATGATTATCCACTAAGAGGCATCTAGAAAACAAAATATGGCTTATGAATCCAGGTACTGTTTAAACTTACAATTTATACACACACACATATGTGTGCATATCTGGTTTTGAAGTGGCTTTGTACCTCTCTAAATCCAAGCTTATTGTTAAAATGAACGTTCAGAGTTTCTGTCTCATATCACGAGCCATCTGTTATAAGACAGAAGGAAGACTTTAGAAAAAAATTTACCTTCTCCATGCCTATTTTGTCTATATCATATTCTTCATTGTATGTATGTTTATATGAATGATGTTTAAGTTTTCCATGATGAACAATAGATTTTCCTACATATCCTTTTCCTGCTGTAAACTTAGAGGAAGAAGATGAGGCCCCACAGCAACCATTGCTTCTAATTGAGATAACATCGTGATATAGACAGCGCTACTATAAGACCGCTTTTTTGGGTACCAGCTGCTGAAATGATGCACCTTCTTATATTCTGGCAGAACTCCAAATGAAAACTTTGAAAATAAAAACAAAAACAAAAACTAACCAAAACCCATTGACTGCACAGAAATTGTTTGCAACTGTGCTAGACAGTAATTTTGGAGCTTAAGCACCACTTAATTTTTACAGGATTCTTTTCAGAGAATATTACCCCCATGACAGCAGGAAGTAATTCTAAAAGATGACATTCCCCTTTCCCCAAGGAGTTTGTCCTTAGAGTTGGGAAAACTGTTTAGGGGTTGATATTATTACTCATACAAGACAGAGGGTTGGGGTGAAATCTATGTTTGTTCAAAGAAAAGGGGGGGGACAGTAATAGTGGGTAATAGAGTGAAACTTGTGGCCTATTATTTATGGATAATTTACATTGGTATAGTTTTTGTATATTGATACAAGTTCAAATTGTATTTGTTACTTTTGTTTACATTATTTATACATCTATACAAAGTTCTTTTGTCAGATTGTAAGTATGTGTGTTTCTGTCTCGGTTTAGAACATTTTGTATACTGATACAACTTTTAGGGTATATTTTCATATTGTATTATATATTATTGCTACCCCTGATTAAGATACTTATAGATTGTTCATATTTTGAGGTCATCATTCTCATTTGTTACATATTTGTTTACAAATTATTTAATATTCTGACATGAAGTTTTAGTCTTTAAGTTATACAGGTATTAATTATTATAGGTCAATAGTTGTTCATGTTTGTTATACATACAGTCAGATAAATTAGGTTCTTTAAATACATAGAGATTATATTATGTTCAGTTAGGTAATCTTCAACCACTTCAAGGATCTGTGGAACATGGCATTTTAATAATTTTGGGTTCTGTTGACATGAGACATGATTGCTTCTGACAGCACCAATCTATTCCCGTGAGAATGTTGAGCACTGAAGACAATCCACTTGGAGTTTGTTTTCTTCTTGGCAAAACTGGCCTTTGGACAAGGAACTGACACTGCCTCAACTACTGACAAGTTACATAGTATCCAAAAATGGATAAGCAGAACTGTCAAATCTTACTAAGACAGGGTAAGACGGTTTTGAAAATTTCCTGCCTCTGAAATGGTCTGTCAGTTAAGTTAGGCCTTAGCCAAATTTGGTTGCTTCAATGTTGCAAAGTGAGACTTCGGGTGATTGCTCAGTTGGCTAATTACCTCTGTCATATATCACTTGCTTTGGAAGCTACCTGATTGTACTTGCTGCCTGCTCAAGTAATATTATCTCCCTTCTCAGGCCTTCGATGAGGTTGAAGATTAGATAGTCTTAGTTACTGTACTCTTATGATCTAGCCAAGCCTTTCCTATAGAAGACTCAGACTCCATAAGATAGAATGTTTATTAAAACATTTAGCATATGTTCCTTGCTTAATATTGTTTATGCTGGGTGTAATTCTATTTATTCTTGATATCTGTTCCTAGTGTACATAGTTTTGTATTGGGTTTGGAACTCTCTTATTTAAATAAAAAGGGGAGGTAATGTGGGAGCACATTCTGCTCCTTCAGCCACTAGCCTTTAAGATACCAGCCCATTTGAGCATCTCCATGGGTTTGCCACCATAGATGTGCTGAATCTTCTCTGGTAGGCCATGACCTCATGGTGATACACAGATTAATGGAGAAGGGTTAAATTAATATGTAAGAGTTAGCTAATAACAAGTGAGAGGTAATGGACCAAGCAGTGATTTAATTAATATAGTTTCCGTGTGGTTATTCCATGCTGCCAGTGCAAACTCTAGCTATGGAGCTTTTTAATGGCATTTGTGGGCTCAGGTGTTTGTGTGCCTACTCAGTGTCTGGAGTAAAGAAACTGCGACCATGCCCATGGCTCAACGCTCTCCTCCTGGGCAGTTGGTAGGATCAGTTCTACCAGGTGTGCACAAGCAGGAGAGCATGGCAGATTCCTGTCACCATACACAGAGATATTTCTAGGTCATGCAGTGCACTGTATGGCAGATTTAGCTATTACTCAGATAAAAAAAAAAGGTTCATTTGCTGCACATTCATTCTCAGAGTTAAAGTGCTAAGCACAGCTCTTCTGACACCTGGCAGTAATGGCATGTCTACCATTTTGAAAGTGGAGTGAGGCACAGCCAGCATCCAGAGCAACTGAAACTGATCTGCTTACCATTTTAAAAGCTCTTCCAGACAGTAAAAAATTATAGATAAGGCAATAAAGACAGATTCAGACATAAAAGAAATCTGAATGTGTTGGATAAATGTACGTAGGCTTAAAAGAGAGAAAAAAAAAGAGTATGCCTGGAAGAGAAAAAAAAACAGAGTTGAAAAAGAAGTGAAAATGTCTTTAAAGAGACAGAGTATAGACAGTCATAGATTAAAAGGAGTAAAGAAAAATAAGACACATAATGATGGAAAATACACAAAGAGTTTAGATTATGTTTATTAGTGTGTTTTCTTTGAATTTTTTGACTGTGAAAGAGCTAAGTACAGAGAGACATTTCGTTGTATGGACTGCTAAGTTAAATGAACATAAAGGTATCTTGATTCCAAAATTTTAGTCTGAGGATATGTTGCTTTGGAAAGGAGGTTCTTCTTTAGTTTTCACAGAAGATGAGAACCTGTGGATTGCTTCCAGACCAATATGGTTTAATGGATAAAAACCTCCTGAAAGGTTTCTGTAAACACCCCTCACAAAGAAAATTCTTTTCCCTATAAAATGCAGAAAAGAGTTCGGACAGTACTGTGCCCATATTCTCAAATATTGTTTGTAAATGCTTCTTTACACTTAGAGGGGTTTAAGCTATAGAGGGGGGTAGTTTGCATTTGTATGGATCTTGCTATATTGATACAAATTTAAGGTAAATTTGTTATATATAGCTGATCTTGATTAAGGTATTGTTTTTGCGTAGCTCATTTAAAAATGTAATGTATAATTAAGAAACATATGTTATTGGATACTTATCTATAATAGTCAAGCTTGTAGTCATGTTAGACTTTCTAGATGTACAGAGATGTATTTCTGTTAGATGGGTATTCTTCAGATCTTTCAGAGACATTTAAAATGTAAATGAACTTAAGACTTTTCATGACAGTGAGACACATCTGTAGGGATAAGTCCCGCCCCTTGGGGGGCATGTTCACCTCGGGCTAATGTCTGCCTATAAATTTGGCGAGCGTGCTCCCAGCTCGCTTCTGCTTTCCTGGTCTCCGCGGGAACGGTGGTTCTGTAAGTCTATTTCTACATTAAAG
Organism: Microtus pennsylvanicus; assembly: GCF_037038515.1. NCBI lineage: Eukaryota > Metazoa > Chordata > Mammalia > Rodentia > Cricetidae > Microtus > Microtus pennsylvanicus. Next base: position 74,814,166 of record NC_134590.1, on the reverse strand, counting down.
CTATATATATATATATATTTTTACAATCTGTCTGCATTCGTTTACGCCGTTACATTTTGGCGTCCGTCGGGCTATTTTGCCCCTGACTCAAGCAGGTAGCCCGCTAGCTAACACAGCACCCTCCCGGGTGCTGTTTTTCAGTTTGTGACTCCGGCCCCAGTGCCAAGTCTGAGACGTACTCGGCCACACAGGCCCATTCTGCCTGCCTTGGCTAAGTTTTGCATCAGAACCCCACTGCCTGAATTAGCAGAAGCTCAAGTACCTGCGGTTTTGCAACAAAAGCTGCCACAGCGGCAGATTTGGTCTGATACAAAGTGACTTGGCCGGGCAGTGGTGGCGCATGGTTTTGATACCAGCACTTGGGAGGCAAGGGCAGGCAGATCTCTATGAGTTTGAGGCTGGCCAGGCAGTGGTAGTGCACACCTTTAATCCCAGCACTTGGGAAGCAGAGGCAGGCGGATCTCTGTGAGTTTGAGGCCTGCCAGGCCGTGGTAGTGCACGCCTTTAATCCCAGCACTTGGGAGGCAGAGACACGCAGATCTCTGTGAGTTCAAGGCCACCCTGGTCTACAAGAGCTAGTTCTAGGACAGGCTCCAAAAACACAGAGACCACCACTGGCAGGAACCGATCATTGCAGGTAAAAAATTTTTCTTTTATAAATAAAATGTCTGAACACATTACTGTTCAAGAATTTAACAGTTTTTTTAATTGTACCATGTAGGAGATTTTACAAGAGGTGTCTATCACGCCACATCTATGGATCCTTCTGGGATTTGTAGTTTTCATTGGCACCAAATGGTTTGATAATAGAAATATGATAAAGTCTTTATGAGATGAATCCAGGATTCTTAAGGCAGAGATTGAACGCTTAAAAACAATTGAGAATGACAACAATCTTCTCAAGAATCAGTTTGAAGTTCTCCAGGCTGATGTTAAGGAGAAATTCATTACTATGGAAGAGGGAACAGCTGATCTGGATTGTAAGCTTCAGTCCCTTTCTGTAGGAACTGAAACATTAGTGGCTGATATTAAGAAGAAATTCATTACTATGGAAGAGGGAACAGCTGATTTGGACCATAAGATTCAGTCCCTTTCTGTAGGAAATGAAACATTAACTGAGAGAATCAAAACTGCTGAATGTGACAATCGGATTTTGTCTAAAGCTTATGACAGATTGACGGAAAGATTGTCAATACAAGAAGCCACGGTTTATGCCATAAAAATTATGTCCAAAGGTGAGATGTTATCTCTAATGGACAAACTTCATACTTTAGAATCCTCAATGAAGGCTTTGGAACATAATTCTGGACAGGAGATGCAGACATTGCAGAAGGCAATGGTGAATAGAATTGAAAAGATTGAGGAATTTCTAAATTCTGATGAAGAAGAGCAAAGGGTAGAAAGGCAAATTTTAACTACATCTGTGGGTAAATCTCTCCGGGACAATTTCCACAAAGCTCTACCTACAGCTCTACCTGCCTTTCCAGTAATAACAACAGAGAAGGTGATTGGTTCCAGAAACTCTAGGGTCATCAAGGAGGATACATGGGAGTCTGTCCGTATGAATGACCTTAAGGAAATTAAACAGGCTGTCATGACTTTTGGGATGTAAGCCTCTTTTGTTAAAGAGATGCTAAGATCTTGGGCCACGACATGCAGAGCAACCCCCTCGGACTGGCTTCAGCTGAGCTCTGCGGTACTTGAGAGTGGACCACAATTGAAATGGAAATGCTTATTCAGGCAAGAGGCTAAACTTTTAGAACAGCAGGAAAAAGCAAAGGGAATTGACATTTCCCTAGATAAAATTCTAGGTGAAGGGCTCTTTTCCGACCCAGAGGAACAAGCTAATTTGGATGAAAACACACTCTCCATGTGTACTAAAGCAGCCTTAAGGGCTAGGGACAGGGTACCAGACCCAGGACAGAGAATGGAATCATTTGTCAGAGTTAAACAGGGTCAGAGAGAACCCTTTAGTGACTTTTTACAAAGATTAACTAAGGCTGTACAAATAGGGATATCTGACCCAGAAGCAAGACATATAATGATTGAGTCTTTGGCTTATGAAAATGCAAATGTGGAATGCAAAAGGATTTTGGGGCCTTTAAAGCACAGATCAGCGCCTTTGGAAGAATGGGTCTTGCATACACTCAATGTTGATACATTTGATTATGGCACTGAAGAATGGGTAGAAGAAGCAATTTCCAATGGTAAAAGGAGACATCAGAATACCAAATGTTTTAATTGTGGCAAAATGGGTCATATGAAAAGGAATTGTAGACAATGGATTTTCAGAAATAATAATAATAATAATGCATCTTTCAGAAATAATAATAATAATGCATATTCTAGAAATAACAGAAATAGGAGGACTCAGCCTTCAGGTTTATGTAGAAGATGTGGAAAAGGCAGACATTGGACGAATGAATGCAGGTCTACAAGAGATAAACAAGGCAACCTGACACAGTCGGGAAACATGGGGGGGGGGGGGCTCACAGGCCCCCATGGCAAATATGGTTCAGTCTTTTCCAGTTTCTGCAGAGAACATGCCTCATCAGGACAATTAGGAAGCCCCATGCCTACTGTTACAAGCAATAATGATCAGAAAGATAAGTTAGGTGTGTTTTGGCAAACTTCTATAAATGATCAAAGACCTAAACTGAGAGTGTGTGTAAATGGCATTTTTATTACTGGCCTGCTGGACACAGGTGCTGATGTAAGTATCATTACCCCAGAATCTTGGCATCCGTATTGGCCTCTTCAGAATGTAAATGTTCAGCTCCTGGGAATTGGAAACCTATCTCGAGTAAGGCAGAGCACGAGATGGGTTGAATGTATAGGGCCAGAGGGACAAATAGGAAAATTAAAGCCATATGTAGCCAATATTGCAATGAATTTATGGGGTTGTGACCTATTACAACAATGGAATACCGAAATTAACATTCCTGCTACTTCTAGAGCCTATATTTCTGAGAATAATATTAAAAGATATTACAAACGGAGAAAACCGGCCATTCGGGCTGTACAAGAACAAGCAATTGATGTCCTTTCAGAGATACCAACAGCCTTGCCTCTAAAATGGTTGACTGAGAAACCAATATGGACAAAGCAATGGCCTTTAGCTGAGGAAAAGTTACAGGCTTTAGAACAGCTGGTACAAGAACAATTAGATGCTGGACATATAGAAGAATCTACCAGCCCTTGGAATTCTCCTGTATGTGTGGTTAAGAAAAAATCAGGTAAATGGAGAATGGTGACAGATCTCAGGGCCATCAACAAGGTTATTCAACCTATGGGCCCTCTGCAATCTGGAATTCCTTTGCCCTCTTTATTACCAAAAGGATGGCCTCTCATAGTTATTGATTTAAAGAATGTTTTTGCACTATACCTTTGCAAAAAGAAGATAGAGAAAAATTTGCCTTCACAGTGCCTACTTATAACAATTCTCAACCTTCGAGGAGGTACCACTGGACCGTCCTCCCCCAGGGTATGTTAAATAGCCCCTCCCTGTGCCAATATTTTGTGAACCAACCATTGCAAATAATACCCAAGAAATTTCCCAAATCTATAGTATACCATTACATGGACGACATTTTGTTATCCAATTCAAACATGGATACCTTGAACAGACTGTTTGAAGAAATAAAGATACTTTTACCTAAATGGGCATTGCAAATCGCTCCTGAAAAGATTCAGAAGGGAGATTCTGTTAATTATTTAGGTTATAAAATAGGTTTGCAAAAAATTAAGACACAAAAAGCACAAATTAGGAGAGATCGCCTACGGACTCTTAATGACTTCCAAAGACTGTTAGGAGACATTTCCAGTCTACGACCAGCTATTGGAATAACACCTGATCTAATAGTTCATTTGAACAAAACCTTGGATGGTGATAAAGATTTAAACACTCCCAGAGAATTAACAGCTGAAGCAGAAAAGGAAATGACAATGATTGAGGAAAAATTACAACAGGCACATGTGGATAGGGTGAATCCAGAGCTCGATTGTATTCTTGTCATACTACCATCAAAAATTTCTTCTACAGGAATTTTAATGCAGAGAGATGATATTATTTTGGAATGGATCTTTTTACCACATAAACCAAGTAAGAAACTGAAAACTGATGTGGAAAAAGTCTCTGAGTTAATTATAAAAGGCAAGCTGAGACTTCGTCAACTAGCAGGCATAGACCCAGCAGAAATTATAGTGCCTTTCACTGCTGATGAACTAAAGAAATTATGGGAAGATAATGAACCATGGCAAAGAGCTTGTGCTAATTTTTTTGGGAGACATTAATAACAACTATCCAAAAAGCAAGAGGCTTAACATCATAAAGAGAACTTCTTGGATTCTTCCTCGAATCGTCCATGATGCTCCAATAACTGGAGCCCGTACATTCTATACTGATGCCAATAAGTCAGGGAAGGCAGGTTACAAATCAGAAGACTTGGGTAAGGTGGAACAAAGTCCGTACAATTCTGTCCAGAAGGCAGAATTATATGCCATTCTTATGGTGCTAAGGGATTTTAAAGAACCTATTAATATAGTCACTGATTCACAATACGCAGAAATAGTTATTTTACATATCAAAACTGCTGAATTTATAGCTGATGATACAGAACTAACCTCATTGTTTCTCCAGGTTCAAGATTTGATCAGGAACAGGCTTTGCCCTATGTACATAACACACATCCGATCCCATACGGGTCTGCCAGGTCCTCTAGCACAAGGTAATGCAGAAATTGATCAATTATTGATTGTCAGTGTGCTACAAGCCTCTGAATTTCATAAAAAACATCATGTTAATAGCAAAGGTTTGAAGAAAGAGTTTTCAATTACATGGCAACAAGCTAAGGAGATTGTAAAGAAATGCCCTATTTGCTCTTTCTATAACCAAACGTCACTGCCTGCAGGGGCTAATCCAAAGGGCACCCAAAGGAATGAAATCTGGCAGATGGATGTGTTCCACTTTGCAGAATTTGGCAAATTAAAATATGTTCATCACACCATTGACACTTATTCAGGCTTTCAGTGGGCAACTGCTTTAAGTTCAGAAAAAGCGGATTCAGTAATCACTCATTTATTAGAAGTCATGGCTATCATGGGTATACCTACACAAATAAAGATGGACAATGGTCCTGCTTATGTTTCTAGGAAAATGAAACGGTTTTTTGATTATTACAATATCAAGCATGTTACAGGTATACCATACAATCCTACAGGTCAAGCAGTCATAGAAAGATCAAATCGAACTATAAAGGATATGTTGAACAAACAGAAAGGGGTGGAAAACACCCTCAGAAATAGGTTACATAATGCTTTGTTAACCTTGAATTTTCTCAACGCTAATGAGAAGGGAACAACAGCTGCAGAAAGACATTGGATAATGGAAAAGTCTACTGAACTAAATCAACCAGTTTATTTCAAAGATGTGCTGACCTCACAATGGAAGCCAGGATATGTGCTATGTTGGGGAAGGGGTTTTGCTCTTATCTCCACAGGTGAGGAAAAATTGTGGATACCATAAAAATTAATAAAGGTTCAGTTTGAAGAAGAGCAGCCACTTGGAAAAGATAAATAACAATTCTTTCATAAGGATGGCGAACATACTGATGGTAAGAAATACAGATAGGTTGGAGGCAGGGCTCTTTTCTTATCTCCACAGGAAAATACTCATCTTCAAAGAAATTGAGGGACCCTGAATATTTAATTACTGATGGATGGACACATTTTGTAAGTATTAATTTTTATTTATATGTCTTATTAAACATTTCTTTATAAATATATAGAGCTGGTTTTGAAGTTGGACTCTGGCTCAGTCCCTCTCCAATTCCAAGCCTGTGAGTAGGAGAAAAACCCAGAGTTTCTGGAGTTTCTGTCTCATGTCAAGAGCATGATATGGGACAGAAAGAAATATGAGTTTAGAAAACATCTTTGCTTTTCTTCATATCTATCATACTTTTCATTGAATATATCTATCATGCCTTTCATTGAATATATATATATATATATGTATGTCTATATATGTCTATATGGTTAATGTTTAAGTTTTTCACAAGGAACAATGAGTTTTTCCTGAAGTGACATTTGAAGTTTCCAGGAAGAAGATGGGGCCCCACAACAACAACTCTACCTGGTTGATATGACGTCATGATACTGATAGCACTACTACAAGACCTGTTTTGGATACCAGCTGCACAAGACGATCCCAACTTGGTTAGCTGAAATGGTGCACATCTTGTACAACATTCTGGCCAGACCTCCACAAAATACTCAGAGACTATTTGCAATTTTAAAAGACACTGATCTTGAAATTTAACCATCATTTTACTTTCACAGGATCCCCCAGAAAGAACGTCGCCCCCATGACAGCTGGAAGTAATTCTAGAGGACGACGTCCCCTCTCCCAGTAAAATTTACCCCTGGGTTTAGGGACATCATTTAGGGGTTGGGAGGTTGGGGGAGGAATTTTATAAGCTCAGGGATCATTTTGAAAAAAAAAAGAGGGAATGATGGGATAATAGATTTATAATTGTGAATTACTGCTTTTAGACAAATATATTGGTTAAATTATATTGACTATTGTATGCATGCATGTTTCTATCTGTTTAAAACATTTTTTATGTATTGACATATATTGTATTGATAAATATATATTGTATATATTTACCATATTGCAATGTACATTTCTACCTCTGATTAAGATACTTATATAATGTTTGTGTATTGATATATATTTACCATATTGCAATGTATATTTGTACAGTGTTTATATTTGGAGGTCATTATCCTCATTTGTTACACAGTTGTTTATTGTCTTAGTCTTTAAGTTAGATAGATATTGAGAATTATATAGATAAATAGTCATCTAAGTTTGTCATTTATAATTAGACTAATCAGGTTCTCTAGATATATAGAGATTATACTCAGTATAGATAGATAATCTTCGACCTCTTCAAAGAGCTGTAGAAAATGGTCTTTAATCTAACTCAGAGTTTCGTGATAGTGAGACACAATTGCTCCTGGCAACACCGCTCTCTTCCCGAGAGAATGTTGAGCACCAAAGACACTCCACCTGGAGCCTTTCTATTTGGCAGAACTGGCCTTTGGGCAAAGAAATGCCCATACCTCAACCACTGACAGAGATACAGAGCATGCATCAATGGATGGAGCAGGACTGTCATATCCTGCCAAGACAGGGTAAGATAGTTTTGAAAAGTTCCTTGCCTTTAATAATGGTATGTCAGTTATGTTAGACCTTAGCCAAAATTGGTTGACTCAACATTGCAAACGAGACTTTGGGTGATTGCCCAGGTAGTCAGTTGTCTCTGTCAATTGTTGCACATTTTGGATATATCTCGTTTGTTGAGTAGTGTTTATTCCCTTCTCAGATCTTTGACGGAGTTGAAGATTATATAATTGTAGTTACTCTCTACATTATTTGGACTCCTTGAGATAGAATGTTTAGCAAAGATTTTGTTCTCAATATTGTTTGTTATATTTATTATTTGTTGTTATTGTATATAGTTGTATTTGGTTTGGTTCTGTCTTATTTAGACAAAAAGGGGAGATGTAGGGATAAGTCCCGCCCCTTGGGGGGCGTGTTCGCCTCGGGCTAATGTCTGCCTATAAATTTGGTGAGCGTGCTCCCAGCTCGCTTCTGCTTTCCTGGTCTCCGAGGGAACAGTGGTTCTGTAAGTCTATTTTTACATTAAAGATATATATATATTTACAATCTGTCTGCATTCATTTACGCCGTTACACACATCTGCTCCTGGCAGCATCAGCTTCTTTAAAAAAATGATGGTCATTGAAAAGGCTCCTTATGGAGTTTGTTAGTTGAACTGGACATGCAGAACCCACAGAGAAATGACTGCTGAACTTGCCTAAAGGTGAGGTGATCCTTTGGGGTTCCTGCTTCATGAAAGAATCTACAAGACATTCTTCAGAATACAGAAGAAGGTGACTGGCAAACTACCATTACAGGCAGAATTGTCTTTGAAATTTCATGCTTCATGAAAAAGTCTGCTGGATACTATTGGCCTGTAGGCTGAAGAAGGATGCCACAATGATAGAGAAGAACTTTGGTAACTGACCAGACAGTGAGATGTCTCTGTCATTTCTAGAGTTTTTGGAAGTTGTTTACAATGTACTTCCTATTTTCTTAGGTAATATTCTATCGTTCTGGATTCTTTGTTATAGTTGAAGAAAAAATAGATAGTTATAGTTTTCCTTACTTATGATAAAAGGTAAAGTAAATATGAATATTGTAATTCTTGCTTGATACCTGTTTTGTTATATGTAATTTTATTATGTTAAAGTTAAACGCTATTTTAAAGTTAATAAACAATATGGTCATTTCCCAAAGATTAATTCATTCTAGAAACCTCCATGATATGTAGCCATAGCCAATTTGCACTGTTTTGTATGTGGTCATGAACCATGCCTATCAGACAGGAAAGCTTTTCCGATGAATATAGTTTAACTTATAAGTTAATCTTACTTATCATGTACTTCTAGGGAATAAACATGTATCATTTTTGTCTATTAAATTTAGTATTAAAAAGATTATTGGATACTAATCATTACAATGAAATTGACTGAAAACAGGTGTGATCGTCATTTGAAAGAGCCACTTGGCAAGATCATCAAAACAGGTAGGATTACAAAGAAAACTCAGACCCTGGAGACACCTAGCTGTGTGACACTGAGTTATTTTACTTGTCCGCCACTATTTGGTATTTATGAAAACAAATAAAATACTACATATGTAATAAATACATTTATTTAGCTAAATATATTTATACATATTTAAATATGCTCATGCAAATAAATATAAAGTATATATATATATACACATATGTATTAAAATATATATTAAAACTTTCAGACTTTTTATTCAGTAATATATTCTTTGGAAATTTGTCCAAAAGATTGAAAGTAAATTTCAGTCCATTTGTAGAAAAGTTTTTATCAGTATTCTCTATAGCAGACATTAGAAACAAACTAAATATTCAACACAAAAAATATCAGGTGATAAGCATAATATACTACAGTCATCAAAAACTAAATTTGAATTACATGCTCATATTTTTAAAAATGTTCATAATGTCAAATTTAAAAAAATAATAAACATATATGTTCACTGTGCACATAACTGAAAAAGAAGGCATATAGTAATAAAGTTATTCTCCATTTGAACTTGGCATTATATTATTTATAAAACTATAAACATTGAAATATTTTCAATAATTATAATATGGAATCTAGAAAAGAACAAGATTTTTAAATCAAATAAATACAAAATATCTAAACTAAATTCATGTGACAACAACTACTTCTTAATTCATCTAAAACTTGACAAATGTGGTAGCTTATACCTTTAATCGCAACACTTGAGAGGCAGAGGCATTTGGATCTCCGTGAGTTGCAGCCAGCCTGGTCTACTTAGCAAATTCTAGGTAGGTCAGGGCTGCATATTGAGACCCAGTCTCAGAAAGAAAAAAATTATCTAATGATATTTTAAAAAAAAAAAAAAACAACTGAAAAAAGCTTATAGTGTATACAAGCCTAGAAAAATCTAGGTATGGGACAAAGTTATTTTTAAGCAAATTATACACTAAATGCTCATCAATCTCTAAACACTTTTCAGAAGTATGTTTAAATTCAAGCAATAAGCCTAATCATTAATTCGAGGGAAGTATAATAAATAAGAGTATAAAATTCCTTAAAACTCTATAATGCAGGTGTAATGACATATTTATTGTTAATATAAACTTATCCTAAGTTTCCAGATTTTTCAAACATTTGTAGATCCATTCATCCTCCTACAATGCCACAAGAAAAATTCCCAGAACACTGCTTAACCTTACATGTTCCAAGTTTAACTATAAAATTACTTTCGCCCAATGTATTTTCTCTCAAATTGTATACTATATAACATGCTTAATAAGCAAGCCTCAAACTTCTCCCAATTACTGTATTCACACTGTCTAGGTTAAATGAAGAAAGAGCACACTCTCAAAAGGCTTATGGCCAATGCTACTATATGTCATCCCTTTCCATCAAAAGTACCATTCCGAAGGAAAAGACTGAAGAATCACAGAATGTTGTCAGCACTCTCTGAGAATCTGGGACAATTACTGTAAAGCTCTCAAACACAAAGGCATGCTCAGAGATGAAAGCAACCTTAGTGCTCTATATGACCTTGATCATTGCATGCCATTTGAGCATAACAAATTCTCCTAGTCAGGTAACCACAGGTTAAAATATAAATAATATGGTCAAATCTATATATTTCTCTTAAAATACATATTTCTCTCTATCTCAAGCCCTGATGACAAATTTGGGAAACACTTCAGATCCTAGCGGGGAAAAAAAAGTCTATCCTGCATACACAAACACCAAGAATCAAGTGTGACATACAGAGACAGCTCATCACCTAAACGGTGAAAAATCTGAGTAAGTGACTCATCTGAGCAAGACAGAGATTTAAATGCTAAAGCCCAGTAAAAACATTTCTCGGGGGACCGGGATCGTGGGTGAGGCGGCGGTGGAGGCAGCGGCGGCTTGGCAGGCGGGTTAAAGCTTCAGGGGCAGCCTCCGCCATGATCCTGCTGGAGGTGAACAATCGCATCATGGAGGAGATCTCACTCTTCTTCCAGAACACGGCCTTCGGAAACAAACCAGAAGCTGTAGAAGTAACATTTGCAGATTTTGATAGTGTCCTTTATCATATTTCAAATGTAATGGAGACAAAACAAAGGTGATTGTAGCGGCGTAAATAAATGCAGGCAGATTGTAAAGAAATATATACAGCTTTAATGAAGAAATAAACTTACAGAACCAAGGTTCCCGTAGCACAGGAAGCAGGAAAAGGGACACGCAGGCTCCTGCACACCCGATTTATCAGTCAACATTCGCCCGAGGCAAGCCCGCCTCTAAGGGGCTGGCTTAACCCTACAGGTGATGGTCAGTATTCCTTTGAAATTCTACAAGGAACTTCAGGCACATGGTGCTGATGAGTTATTAAAGAGAGTATATGGGAGTTTCTTGGTAAACCCAGAATCGGGATACAATGTTTCTTTGCTATATGACCTTGAAAATCTGCCTGCATCCAAGGATTCTATCGTGCAGCAGGCTGGCATGTTGAAGCAAAATTGCTTTGCTTCTGTCTTTGAGAAATACTTTCAGTTCCAAGAAGATGACAAGGAAGGAGGGAACAGAGCGGTCATCCATTGCCAGGAGGATGAGACCATGTCTGTTGAATCTAAAAAAGACAAGAGTCGCAGTAGTCTTCAGCACAGTGTTTAAGGATGATGATGATGTTGTCATTGGAAAGGTCTTCATGCAAGAGTTCAAAGAAGGACGAAGAGCCCAGCCCCCCAGGTCCTTTTTAACCACAGGGAACCTCCTCTAGAGCTGAAAGACACAGATGCTGCCGTGGGTGACAACACTGGCTACATCACCTTCGTGCTCTCCCCTCGCCACACCAATGCCACTGCTCGAGACAACACTATCAACCTGATCCACACATTCTGGGACTATCTGCACTACCACATTAAGTACTCAAGGCCTATATTCATACACCATCTGACTTCCTTAAGGTGCTCAATCGTGCACACCCAGATGCAGAGAAAAAAAGTAATGAAAACATTCACGGGGAAGACATTTTCATCCCGCTAACACTTGGGAACTGAGGAAGAAGCTCTGTTGATGGAAGGCTGGACTGCTTGCTACTGGATAATTGTAGCCCTTCATGTTGCACCTCTCCAGGTTCTTAAGGGATTCTCCGTTTGGGTTCCATTTTGTACGAGTTTGGCAAATAATCTGCAGAAACGAACTGTGCTTGCAAGGACTTCACAGTTCCCAAGAATTTAAGAAAAGAAAAAAATTTCCACTTGATCAACTTATTTCCCTTCTTTTATTTTTCCCTTTCTCACTCCCCTTCCTTTTTCCCTTTTCCAAGCTGTTTGCTTTGCAATATGTTACTGGTAATGAGTTGCAGATAATGCAATCTTAACTTGTACTCTTCTAAGTATTTGAGTTCAAAACTCCTGTATCTAAAGAAATATGGTTGGGGTCATTAATAAAGAAAATCTTTCTATCTAAAAAAAAACAAAACAAAACAAAAAACCTTTCTGAAGGCTATTTTTTTTTCACCACTGTGGTGTTTCATTTTAGAAATAGACAAAAATATGGTACCTACAGGAAAGAAAACTCAGGTTGCCAGACTTGGTGACAAGTGTTTTTTTATCTAGTCGTCTGTCTGGGACAGTGAAAATGTTTGGACAAATTTAAGTTATATCATAGCTAGCTATCCATAACAATGAGTTCAAGAAAGTCAATGAAATTTGTAGTATGCTTGTAGCCACTTCTGCAGCATTAAAATGATAGCACCTATGGCCACAGGAGTCAGGGGTGGGGTTACAAGGAGAACTGGAGATAGAAAGCACCAATCTGTTAGTGATGTATTGTGGATACTAAAGTGATATTCCTGAACTGAGAGATATTACCATTCCTTAGTGGTCGGGGATGTCACCAATTTGTTGTCAGGAAGCCATAAATAAATAGACTTAGGAGGGCGGAGGAAGATGGCAGTGGGGGTTAGGTGAGGAGTTGGCAGTGATGAGGGGCTCAGGCACGGGGATGTGGGATGGAGGGGAAGGAGGAGACGGTGTCCCAACGCCATGGGAGAATTTCCGGGCTGTGGGAGCTGGTGTGGCAGGTGCTGCAAGTGCTGCTCTACCTGCAGAGCGCTCACTTCCTGGCTCTGCCTTTGCTTCCCCTGGAACTGGATCTGGAGCAGCTGCTGTTGTGCTGCCTCCACTGTGGTCCTAGCACTGCTGGGCTTCAAGCTGAGCAAGCCCTGGCCATTGGCAGGAACCAGCATCATCACCTACACCCTCACTGGGCCCCAGGCTGGCTGTCACTCCACCCAGGTTGTGCTGGTCTTCGGAGGGCGGGTTCCTGCAGAAGCAGCTACTGTATATGGGCCTGGTGGTCACTAAGGAGGAGCATGAGCCCAGCTTCTCAGACGCCATGAGCCTCAGTGGTGTGGTGTATGGCCTTGGGGATCTCTACATTAGTGTCTAAGACCACCAAGGCCTGTTCAAGAGAAATAACTCCAGATTGATGGATGAAATTGTGAAACAACAATAGGAACTTTTGGGCCGAGATTGTTGCAAATAATAACCAGAATTTGCAAGTAGTAATGACAAAGACCACCAAGTATTAAATTGCCCTTCAGCAGTGAAGGTGCTGTCCCCAGGAGCTGAAAAAGCGTATATTCTGAGAGCTGCTCAGGACTTTTGCTCAGCATCAGAGGGCATCCAGAGATTTGGATGTAGATCTGCTAGACGGCTTACTTAGTTCACATGGTTTCCCTGACCCTGAGTTAGTATTGAAGTTTGGTCCTGTGGACAGCACCTTAGGCTTCCTTCCCTGGCAAATCAGATTGACTGAGATCATCTTTCTGCCTTCTCACCTAAACATCAGTTATGTGGATGTTTTCTCTGCCCTTCATCAGAGTGCCTCGGAAAGTAGTGGTTCCTGGTTTTGTAATATGACATCAGGCTTTTGTAGAAAAGGACCTAATTGATTCTGATGTTTACAAAGTACCTATAAAACCTTGTACACACCTAGAAAAAAATCTAAGAAACCCAGGACCAAAGCCCCCATGATTTAGGCTTTTGTTATCCAAGTGTACTACAACATAGATGCCAACCTATTGCTCTGAAGGAACAACACACAAAGACAGTAAGAGGAGGCTGCAGAATATGATAAACTTTTGGCCAAGAGAATGAAAGAAGCCAGGGACAGATTGTCAAGAGATATAGGTTGTCCTCACTGATAGTTTCTACGTCTAAATCTCAGACCAGTCAAAAGTAAGATTACTGGGGCCAGAGAGATGGCTCAGCAGTTAAGAAGATTGGCTGCTACACCAGAGGACCCAGGTTTGATTCCCAGTATGGCAGCTAACAATGATCCACAGCTCCAGTTCCCTTTTCTGGCCTCTGTGGACATTGTGTAAATGCAGTGCATAGACTACATGCAGGCAAAATACCCATGTACATTAAAAAGTGATAAAAAAAAGTACTTGAAACCAAGGTTTTATTGTAAGGGTTATAAAATAATAAATAAATAAAAATTTTTATAGTTAAAACACCTAAAGCAGTTACTTCCTTACATAATAAGTACAATTTTGAATCTTGAATTATTTCAAAGACATCAGAGTAGGCCTAAGCATTTATATTAATATATTTAAAGTATTTTCCAATATTGTTATACTAAAAGTATAATGCAGTTTCAAGAAGAAAAAGGTAAATAACCTGGCATTATCAACCTCACTTCTGCTAGATTGAACAACATATCCTGAAGCAGGCCTTTTGTAGATTAGCAACTTAGTGCTAAAAGAGACACCAAGTGTCACTATGAAGAAAAGTCACTTGGTTATTAAATATAAGCAAAATGTAACAAATATACTTACTCCTTTTGAAAGCTGTGCACAGAGGGGAACTGAATCCAAAGACCAAGCACATCTGTGCATCTGGGCTATAACCATTCTGCAGCAACGTTTCCACGCACTCTTCCTGTCCTCCAAACACTGCCCAGTAAACAGGGCTCACTTTGTCTGGACCAGTGTCACAAGCCCGATTTGTAAGCGGTATTAACAAGTTCAGGATCCTTCAAATACACAAATGGGAGGAATATTTACTATAGGAGATTTGTCTGTTGTCCTTGTTCACTATTATTTGTCTTACCACCATCATTACCTATGCTCCCAAATCCAATTTTATGTTTAATATTTCAGAATCTAATAAATCATTAAAAATTAAAAATTGATGACATCTTGATATATGCATGCAAATGGGTGGGACGAGAAAAACCAATACTGAGTGAGGTAACCCAGACCCAGATATATAAGCATGGTATGGACTCACTCATATGTTGATACTATCTGTAAAGCAAAAAGTAGTGAGCCTATTGTATGTTGAATAAAAGAAGATAACACACCATATTTTTCAGCCTGAAAAAAACTCCAGTCCAAGTGATTCAAAAGCCTCACATAAAACCATATATAGTGAACCTGATAGAAGAAAAGCTAGGGAAGAGCCTGGAATGCATTTCCACAGGAGACTCCTTCCTAAACAAAGCAGTGATAGTGCAGGCACTAAGATCAACAATTCATAAAAGGGACCTCACAAAAACTAAAATCTCCTGGAAAGCAGAGACCACTGGCAAGAGGACAAAACAGCTGCTTACAGCCTGGAAACTGATTTCCCCTAATCATACATCTAACAGTTGGAGCAATCACAAATCTAAAAAGATTGCAAGTCCATGTACAAGTCTGTGATCCCTGCTGCTGCCAGTTTTGGGGGGCAAGGAAGCTTCTTTTGCACAATGGAGAATGAGAGACATTGAAGGCTGCTGTGACAACCTCTTCCACCGAACAAACAAATCAAAATAAAAAGAGTCCAGATAGGGAGCCTTTGAAGAGAGTCCTAAAAATTGTGATAAAGATGCTGTAGGATATAGATCTTCACAAATGATGGGATTTCCTGTGTGACAGGGGGATGGAAAAGGACTTAGCAATCTTTAAGGATATGGCCACTGGGAGTTTGACCATGTTCCAATGAGTATACAAAAACACAAATTTGGCATGGTGTATTTCTCTCTCTCTCTCTCTCTGTCTCTCTCTCTGGAAAGGCATAAAGTGAAAAGGGTAAACCTTGGAGGAATGGGAAGAGAGTGTGAACAGTGTAAATTGATAAAATTCCCAATAATTAACAAACTAATTGTATTGAGGTAAAAAGAACTCAAGACATTAGACATCAAGAAATCCACTTAAAGACGGGGTACAGATATAATCATAATTCTCCTTAGAGCAATCTCAAATGGCTGAGAAACACCTAGAGAGATGTTCAAAATTTATAGCAGTTAGTGAAATGTAAAATCAAAAGTACTTTTTTTTTTTTTTACATATGTCAGAATGGCTAAGATCAATAGCACAAGTGACAGCTCATGCTGGTGAGGATGTAGAGCAAGGGGACCATTCCTCCACTGCTTGTGGGAGTTAAAATTTGTATAACAAATTTGGGATTCAATATGGATGTGCCAGGCTTTGTTGACTCTTCATGGAGGCCTTACCATTTGTGGGGATTGAATAGGGTTTGGTGCAGTGAAGTAGGGAGAACAGGAGAAGCTGGCCACTGGAGTTACCATGTCATTGGAGCTGGAGGAGATGCTCCAGTCCGACTTAGAGGCCATGCAGCCGAGGCATTTGAAGAGCACAAGAAGCAGGCGTCCGTGTTCATTGTTGTCTGGATGGAGATTGAAGGCATGTTTGCAATAACCTGCCACAGAGGGATGGCCTAGAGGCAGAGGACCAATTCCCTTTAAGATATGGCTACTCCTGTGCCAGATGGAAGTTGCTGCCTCTGCCATGGGGCTCCAGAGCTCCTGGCTGCAGAAGAGTCAGGCCTGAGGCAAGGAAGGCTCTCCTCTCAGAGCACATAGCACCAGGGGAATCCTCTCCTCCTGGAGTCCCAAAGGCAAAGGAACATAAAGTGCCCTCCATAGTCCCTAGCAGGGCAAGGCCAGCCTGCTTTGGTGAGGCAAGGAATCCCTAGAGGCAATTGTGGCTGCCATGCCAGCAAGGCTGGCACCCCAGGTGTCCTTTGTTCTGGTGCTGAGTGCCTGCTGGGCCTTCTCCCTGAAGATTGGGGCACTGGAAATGGTGAGAGACAAAGAGGCACCACCATTGCTAAATGACTATGTGCCACCTCAGACCTCCACCCACCGTAAATGTAGAGTTTCCTGCCTAAGAGTGCAGCTGGGATGGGCTCTTCTCCTTCCAGATTCTGCTGTCCATGTACCAGCAGCTGTGCTTGGTAAACTCACAGCTGGAGCCATGTCTGATGGTCTTTCCCACAGAGCCCTCTGACATAAGCATTGTGCTGTTCCAGGACATCCCTGAGATGACCAAGCAGATAACTGATGCTCTGTGTTACCAGCTCCAGATCTACCTGGGTCATGTCCTAGACAAGTGCAGTTGGAAGATCCTTGCCCAGGTACTCTTCACTGAGACCCACAGGGAGAGACAGACAGGGCTCAGGGCTTAGGGATTGGGGCATTTCAGTTGGAAGACTAGCTACTCAATTTCTTCTTCCAATTGGTTTAGGTGGTGCTTATACCTCTAGGGGCTATTCTTTTTCTGATTCATTCAGGTGGTGCTACCTATAGAGTTTTTCTATGGCCTAACATTGATAATGTACATGAATAGTATATGTGCACAGTAACTCAAATTAAATTGAAAGGCATAAGTGTCTCTCCATAGGCAGCTTTCTCTTCTTTCCTAGGTTGCTGCTCCAGAAGTCATGATACACATCAGGCATGGACCAATAATTAGACATAACTTATTTGAAAGAGTAACTACGCATCAACATAAAATGTTTTCTCTTCAGGTAATAGTGACACAATGGAGAGAAAATGCAGGCATTCTATGAATAGTGCACAAGGTACTAGAAATTATACCCCATAGCTATAGTAACAAAACCCTAATGATATTGTCAAAAATAAACACGTTAATCAAGGGATTTGAATCAAAGACCCAGATACAAATCTGAATATATATGAATACCTTATATTTTAAAGAAGCCAGAAATATCCAATGGGAAACTGAAATCTACAATGGGAAACGGTGGCACTCTAACTGGATTTCAATGTGGAGAAGAAAGTAGAGAGCGCCATATTCATCAACCTGAAGAAAACTCCAGTCCAAGTAGTTCAAAAGCCTCACATAAAACCATTTGTAGTGAAGCTGACAGAAGAGGAGCTAGGGAACAGCCTTGAATATATTGAAACAGGAGACTACACTAAGGTCAACAATTAATAAATGGGACCTCACAAAACTGAAAATCTCCTGGAAAGCAGAGAACATGTGGCAACAGAAGAAACAGCTGCTTTTAGACTGAAAAAATGATTTTCCCTAACTCCACAACTAATAGAGTGCTCACGTCCCAAATACATAAATATGGAAGTCCATGTGAAATTTCGTGATCCCTGCTGCTGCCAGTTGTTTGGGGCAAGGAAGCTTCTTTTGCAGAACCATGATTGAGAATGAGAGACATTGCAGGTTGTGTAACACCCACTCCCCCCCCCCCAACAAACAAATCAAAATAAAAACAGTCCAGACAGGGAGCTATTAAAGAGAGCCCTTAAAATTGTGATAAAGATGTTGAAGTATATAGATTTGCATAAATGATGGGTTTTCGTGTGGGGAAGGGGAAAGGAACAACAAAAAATCCTTTAGCTACATAATAATCGAAACAATATACATGCAGAATTAAGAAAGAATACTAACAGCTGCACAGGTAATAGGTCTAGTAACATATAAATGCATACCTGCTAGAATACACCTGACTTTTCAATGGAAACAATGTAAGCCAGAAGGTCCTGGTTGAGCCCTATGAAGACATTAATAGGCCATGGATGCCAGCTAGTATACACAGTAAACTTTCATTTACCATAGATGGAGAAAAGACAGGAACAGATTTAAATAATGTGTACTACAAATCTATACCAATGGAAAGTACTAGAAGTAAAATTTCAACCCAAGGAAGTCAGCTACATTCACAAAATCACAGAAAATAGATGATCTCACAGTAGTAAATCCCAAATAAAAGAAAGCAAAGACAATAATGTCACCAACAACAAAAAGTAAAATAACAGGAACTAGCAATCACTTGTCATTAATATCCCTTAATATAAATGGTCTCAAGTCACTTATGAAAAGACACAGACTAACATATTGGATACAAAAACATAATTTATTCTTCTGCTGCATAAAAGAAGCACATCTCAACCTCAAAGACAGACATCGCCTCAGAATAAAGGGTTGAGAAAATTTTCCAATAAAATGGACCTAAGAAACAAGCTGGTGTAGCTATCCAAATATCTAACACAATAGACTTCAAACTAAAATCAATCAAAAGAGAAAAAGAAGGACATTTAATATTAGTCACAGGAAAAATCCATCAAGAGGAAATCTCAATACTGAACATGTATGTGCCAAATACAAGGGCACCTTCATATGTACAAGAAACACTTCTAAGGCTTCCATCACATATTATGCCAAACATACTAATAGTGGGTGGCCACAACACTTCACTCTCACCACTGGATAGGTCTGACAGAGAGAAACTTAACAGAGAAATAAGGGACTAAACAGATGTTATGACTCAAATGGACTTAACACACATCCATAGGATATTCCATCCAAAGATATAAGAGCATACCTTCTTTTCTTCTCTAC
The DNA here is from genome assembly GCF_037038515.1 of Microtus pennsylvanicus. Lineage (NCBI taxonomy): Eukaryota > Metazoa > Chordata > Mammalia > Rodentia > Cricetidae > Microtus > Microtus pennsylvanicus. Next base: position 74,794,854 of record NC_134590.1, on the reverse strand, counting down.
ACCCCATGGAATTTTCTCAAAATTGACCATATACTCAATAAAAAAAGAAAACTTCAACAGATTCCAAAAATAATTGAATAATCCCATGTATCTTATGGGATAACCATGAATAGAAGTTAGCATTCACCATCCACAATAATTTCCTACACCCACAAACATATGAAAATTGAGTAATACTCATCTGAATCACAAATGGGTCAAGGAAAAAACAAAGAAAGAAATTAAAACTTTGTAAGGTTCAATGAAAATGACCACACAACGTACCCAAAGTTATGGGACACAATGAAAGCAGTGTTAAGAGGAAAGTTCATAACACTAAATGCCTATATAAAAAAGCTGGAAAAATCCCAGATTAGAAAGTTAACAGACCATCTGTAAGCTCTAGACCAAAGAGAAGAAAACTCACACAGGAGGACTAAATGACAGGAAATAATGAAATTGAGAGATGAAATTAACAAAATAGAAAGAAAGAAAACAGTACAAGACTGGATTTGTGGATGCTCACCTTACTAGACCTGGAAAAAACTGGGAGGTCCTTGGACTTCCCACAGGGCAGGGAACCCTCACTGCTCTTTGGACTGATGAGGGAGGGGAACTTGGCTGGGGGAGAAGGAGGGAAATGGGAGGTGGTGGCGGGGAGGAGGCAGAAATCTTTAATAAGTAAATAAATTAATAAATAATAATAATAATAATAATAAAGAAAACAGTACAAGGATCAATGAGGCAAAGAGTTGATTCTTTGAGAAAAATCACAAAATTGAAATATATCATTCCAAACTAACCAAACTTCAGAAAGAATATCCAAATTAAAAATTAAGAAATCAAAAAGAGGACATAAATCAGACATGGAGGAAATCTAGGGAATTATGAGGTCATATTTTGAATACCTCTACTTCAAAGAAAATGGAAAACTTAAAAGTAATAGAAAATTTTCTGGTAAGTATCACATACCAAAATTTAATTAAGAGCAGACAAGCAAAATCAATCGAAATATAACCAGTCGGGAAATAAAAACAATCATTAAAAGTCTCCCACTCAAAAAGCATGAACCAGATGGTTTCAGCTCATAATTTTACAAAATTTTTAAAGAAGAACTAATAGCAATATTCTTTAAATGGTTCCATACAACAGAAACAGATGGAACAATGCCAAGCTCTATTTATGAGGCTACAGTTACCCTGATTCAAAAACCACAAAAAGACACCATTAAGAAGAATTACAGATCAATCTCACTCAAGAACATTGATGCCTAAATACTCAGTAAAATCCTGGCAAACCAAGTCCAAGAACATATCAAAAATATCATCCACCATGACCAAGTTGTCTTCATCCCAGAGATACAGGAATGGTTCAACATATGAAAATGTATTAACATAATCCTCCATATGAACAAACTGAAAGAAAAAAAACACATGATCATCACAGTAGATGCTGAAGAAGCCTTCCTCAGAGTTCCACACCCCTTCATGATAGATGTCTTGGAGAGAGCTAGGATACAAGGACATAACTAAACATAATAAAGGCAACAAACAGCAACACAACAGCCACCATCAAACTCAGCAGAGAGGACTCAAAGCAGTCCACCTGAAATCGGGAACAAGACAAGGTAGTCCACTCTGCATATCTATGTATAGAATAATTAAAGTTCTATCTAGAGCAATAAGACAGCAAAAAGACATGAAGGGGAAACAAATTGGAAAAGAAGAAGTCAAACTCTCACTAAAAAGAAGGAATGACAAGGAGAAATGGAAATGGCACCAAATTACACAGCCTGGCACACAGAACCTATACATGCCTGCCGACTTCCCATCTAAAAGAGAGAATACACGCGCTGTTTGTCAGTGCAAACAGCGGCATTTTGGAAATACTGGCTGTCAGATCAACTCCAAACCTAGGTGTGAGGAGACATTGGCTGGACGTGAATGTCCGGCTGGGCCCTAGCATTTCTAAATCTACTTTTAACCAGATGCCAGTGGAGTCTTACTGTTAGGAAAACTGAGCCGCACTTCAGTGAAGTCTTTCTAGGTGAAATTTACTGCTCTCCCCAAACACGGCTCACCAGTGGTTGCCTCCGAGACAGGAAAAAGAGGCGCTTTTCTCATCATGCAGGTGCCTCATACAGCACTGACCCCAGTGAGAGGCAGACAGGACAGCTGACAGCAAACTGAACCTCAGGTGTCGGGGTTCAGAGGCCACAATTCCTCCTCTCCCAACTGTCTTCTCGACAGTTGTCTGCACATGCCTAAGTACGCATGCGCAGAGCTCCTGAGGCCGGCTGGGCTCTGCACAGTCCTGAGCACTCACTGCACAACCTCAGAGTGTGAGAAATCAGCATAGTCATGAAGGGTGGGCTCTCAAGAGCAAAGCTGGGGCTGATGAGGGTGCTGAGGGTTAAGGTGACAGGGGTGAGGGAGGGGGTGACAGGGATCCCGTTCCATGCTTGGAGTGGGATGTGTGCATTTGAGAGGACTGGCTGCCAGCTCAGTGGGTGGGGTGCAGCCATGGGTCAGTTGAATTCCCAGTCCTCTATGTATAGCACAGGCTGTGAAGTGACAGGGAAGCTAATACTACTGATAGGCTGTTTGGCTTTTCTTTCTTTTGCTCATGATCTAAGTGACATTTTGACAATCATTTTCTTTCGTCACTACTAATAAAGGTTAAAACTTACAGTGTTTTAGACTATCAGATACCCGTCTACAAGTGCATGCATAGTCCTCTATGGTGGTATCTAGAAATCCTCAGGTGTACTTCAGGAAGAATTTGAAAGTTCTTTTTTTTTTTATTGAAATAAAGGAAAAAAAAAAGTTTCCGCCTCCTCCCAGCCTCCCATTTCCCTCCCCCTCTTCCCACCCTTCTCCCCTCCCCCCACTCCTCTCCCCCTCCCTCTCCAGTCCAAAGAGCAGTCAGGGTTCCCTGCCCTGTGGAAAGTCCAAGGTCCTCCCCGCTCTGTCCATATCTAGGAAGGTGAACATCCAAACTGGCTAGGCTCCCAGTAGGATCAAAACCCCGTGCCATTGTCGTTGGCTTCTCATCAGCCCTCATTGTTCGCCATGTTCAGAGATTCCGATTTTATCCCATGCTTTTTCATTCACAGTCCAGCTGGCCTTGGTGAGCTCCCAATAGATCAGCCCCACTCTCTCAGTGGGTGGGTGCACCCCTCGTGGTCCTGACTTCCTTGCTCATCTTCTCCCTGCTTCTGCTCCTCATTGGGACCTTGGAAGCTCAGTCCAGTGCTCCAATGTGGGTCTCTGTCTCTATCTCCATCCATCACCAGATGAAGGTTCTATGGTGATATGCAAGATATTCGTCAGTATTGTTATAGGATACGGTCATTTCAGGTTCCCTATCCTCAGCTGCCCAGGGAACTAACTGGGGACATCGCCTTGGGCTCCTGGGAACCACTCTAGGTTCAAGTCTCTTGCCAACCCTAAGGTGGCTCCCTTAACTAAAAATTGTGCTTTTGTTTGTGTAGAATAATGCAAAGACATAGCAACAGAGCATAGGACACTAAAACTCCCGTATTGCAAGGCCCTTGAAAGGGTATCACCAGATGCACCATGATGTCAAATGGGGTGGTTTGTTGTTGTTGTTGTCGTTGTTGTTGTTGTTGTTGTGGTGGTGGTGGTGGTGTGTGTGTATGTACTCTGAGGAGTGAATGAGTCCCAGCCCTAGAGTCATGGAGATCACTGTGAGCAGTCCCATGAGTCTCAAGGAACTGTCGGTGACTTAGTAATTAGGTTTTCATAAAAATTGTAGTGCAAATAAATTAATAAATAAATGAATAAAAGAAAAAAAAGAATTACAGTTCAAAGAGTTGCACTAAAATAGCAATAATACATAAAGTCGATTCACATCTCTTCTTCATTTCATTGCTAAAAGAATCATCTAAGCAGGGTGTTTCAAATAATTATTCTACTCTTTGAATCTATCATTTGTTCTGACTATGTACACACTTGGGCTCATTGGCCAACAGTGCTGGCTTCTCTTGCAGAGGTCGCAACACATCAAGTGGCTCACGAAACCATCTCTACCTGCAGCTCCATAGAATCTGACACCTTCTTCCCCTCTGAGGGTATGTGTACTCAGACAACATAATCTCACACTACAAATATATACTCATAAAGAAAATAATAAATACTTGAAAGAGATTATATATATGCATATATATATGTATATATATATATGTACACACACACACACAGAATATATGTTTGGAAATTATTCTAGATAGAGACACCTTTTCCTCAATGTATTCACTGACAAAAATGTCAATTTAAGAGGCTCAACAAACAAACTATTTTATGCTTGTGGGTATGACTTGCAGTTTATCTTTCTATTATTGTGTATAATTAATATAATAACAGCATATATGATAGAGCTTAATTTACTGAACACTAACTAAGAATAGTTACTTTACTATGTTGTATATTTAAATATAGGTACATGTTATAAAGAAGTTCATATTGGAACTGGATCTTAATCAGTGTGCAAAGCAGTTGCTATGCAAATGTTAGGCCCTGAGTGCGGATTAAGGGAACAAATACAAAAGAGAATGCAGTGACAGGATTCTGTATTCCCAGTACCCTTAGAAGGAGGTGGTGGTGGGTATGTGCTGTAGGAAGTCTTACAGCTGGTGGTGACCCGCCCACTAGGGCATGGCCTCTTATATTATATATGCGGATGTGGAGCATGCTTTCAGCCTCTTTTCAGGACTCTCTGTTCCCGTTGTGGGTTTCATTTTCTGATCTTCATTCAAATGGAGTAATCTGATTTGTGAGTTTGCCCCTAAATAACTAACCCTCTATTTCTCAGTTCTGAGATAGTGTGGGGTTTCTTTTAAGCATCCATCCACACTTGGGAATTTCATAAAATGTACACTGAGCACATGCTCTTCCCATTCCTCCCAGTTGTATCTTTCTACAATTTTCCCCTTTCAAAACAAAAATGAGAAAAAAATACACCAAGCCGAATACATGTTTCACATATATTTATAGGAACATAGTCAAACAGTGTCCAGATCATTAAAGATTGCTAAGTCAATTCCCAGCCCCCTGTCTCACAGAAATACACATCATTTGTGAAGATCTATACACTTCAGCAACTTTATCACATTTTTAAGACTCTCTGCAATAACTTCCTGTCTGGACTGCTTGACCCATTAGCTAAATACATAAATGCATAAATACATACGTATATACATACATAAATACATACACAGATACATATATACATACATAAATACATACATACACATATACATACACACATAAATACACAATATACACATACATATATAAATACATACATACGTAGATACATAAATACACACATACACATAAATACACAATACACGCACACATAATAAATACATACGTAGATACATACATAAATATATACATACACACATACATATATAAATTCATACAATGTGTGTGTTCGTGTATGTACACACACACATGTTCTTCATGTACATTATCAATGTTAGGCCATAGAAAACTGTATATGTAACACCACCTGAGTCAATCAGAACAAGAATAGCCCCTATAGCCACAAGCACTACCTGAAACAAAGGAAGAAGAGGTGAGTGATTAGTATCTTAGCTAAAACGCCCCATTCCCGACGCCCTAAACCCTAAGCCACTCACTCTCTCTGCCTGTCTCTCCCTGTGGGTCTTGGTGAAGAGCACCTGGGAAAGGACCTTCCAACTGCACATGTCCAGGCCTCAGCACAGGTATACCTGGAGCTGGTAACAAAGAGCGTTGAACTCATGCTTGGTCTTTTTGGAGTTACCCCCAACAGAGCACTGCACATGACAGAGGGTTCTTAGGAGAGACCATGAGACAAGGCTCCAGCTGAGAGTTTACCAAGCACAGCTGCTGGTGCACAGACTGCAGAACCTGGAAGGAGAAGAAGCCGGCCCAGGTGCACTCTTCAGGCAGAAACTCCAGCTCTGCAGTGGAAGGAAGGCGGCTGCGGCTCCTAGTCTGTGAGCAGCAGTGGCACCTCGTCCTCCCACACCATTTCAGAGACCTAGGTCTTCTTGGAGACCGCCAGCAGGTACTCACCACTGGCGAGGAAGAAACCAGGGGCTCCCCAGGGGGAGGCGTGGCAGCTGGGACTGCATCTCCAGATTCCTTGCCTCTGAAGTCCTCTTACCTTGCCCTGTGAAGGTCCATGGAGGGGATTCTCTGGTCGTTTGCTGGCCTGACACAGGAGAAGAGAGGATTCCCCCTGGTTTGCATGCACTGAACACAGAGCCATCCTCAGCCCAGGCCGGGCTCCTATGTGGCCTGGGTCTTGGAAGAGCCATGACAGAGGCAGGGGCTTCCATCTGGCTCAGGAGTCCCCATCTGTTCCGGGAAACGATCCTCGGCCTCTGGGCCATCCTGCTCTGGCAGTGGATGTCAAAATTGCCTTCAATCTTGTTCCAGGCCACAGTGAACATGAACTCGAGCTACTAGCTCTCCTTGAATACATGGGGCCGCACTGCCACCCAGACAGACATGAGCGTCTCCTCCAACTCCAACAACATGGTAACTCAAGTGGCCGGCTTCTCCTGTTCTCTCTACCTCAATGCACCCGGCCATATCTACTCCCCAGTAAGGGTAAGGCCTCCATGAGAAGTCAACAAAGCCTGCACATCCATATTGAATTGCATAACAGTTATACAAGTTTTTTTTTCAATTTTTTATTGAGAAAAAGAAAAAAGTTTCTGCCTCCTCCCAGCCTCCCATTTCCCTCCCCCTCCTCCCACCCTTCTCCCCTCCCCCCACTCTTCTCCCCCTCCCTCTCCAGTTCAAAGAGCAGTCAGGGTTCCCTGCCCTGTGGAAAGTCCAAGGTCCTCCCTCCACCGTCCATGTCTAGGAAGGTGAACATCCAAACTGGCTAGGCTCCCACAAAGCCAGAACATGAAGTAGGATCAAAACCCCATGCCATTGTCCTTGGCTTCTCATCAGCCCTCATTGTTCGCCATGTTCAGAGAGTCCGGTTTTATCCCATGCTTTTTCAGTCACAGTCCAGCTGGCCTTGGTGAACTCCCAATAGATCAGCTCCACTCTTTAGCTACATAAAATCAAATAAAGTTAATAAAAACATATAAAGACTAAATGAATCAAAGACATTTGCTTTATAGTTCATAAGAGCAAAGGACAGATCATTTATCATTGAAATTTTATGAGAATCACTGTCAGTGTAGGACATGAAATTCTTCCTAGAAGGTGCATCTGAAATCTCACAACTTACATGCTTTGACTCATAAAAAGCAAATCAAAGGATTCAACTATTTAATAAAATTTTCTAATTGACTAATATCTCTGAGAACAAAAGATTGAAATACACCTGTCACTCTTTGGGGAAGAATCTGGGAATTTCTAATTTGATTCATTGGATAAATTGTCAACTGTGAAAATTAAACTGTAACCTTGCTCACCTTAGTCATAGGAAAACTAGATGTTTAAACTTTCCTATCTTGACATAAGTCTATGGAAAGCCACATCATTTGAAATCTAATTAGTGTTTAATAAGCCATTAGAAAATGATGTCATTCAACTCCTATAAATTAATCCTGGTCTTTCAACACCTGCTGGTGTTTCTGCAACAGTAATTATGTCATGACAAAGAGGACGGAACCAGTTCCTATTAGCATAAGCATCTCTTGTAACTATTATACATTGTTATCCTCTTGTAGAAATGTTAATCATCTCTTTCTGCTTTGAGAGCAGAGAACTTAAAATTTTAGAATGTCCTAGGAAGAATCATAAGAGATTTTTATTTAAAGTAACTTTAGTTTATTTTTGGAAGGATGGCTTGGAGGGCAATTTTAACAACAAAGTACTTTCCCTAGAACTATGAGCTCACAATGAAGTAGAACAATTTCTTTAAATTAAACCTTGGTACAACCCAAACTGTCAAACAATTGTCGAGTGTTTCTTGAACCTGTGTTTAACATCTGGAGTGATGGATTGCTTTGATTTAACTTCAACTTTGATGTTTTACTTCATTATCATTTATTCTAGTCATAATATCAAATTTTGCACAAGAAGAAATGATACCTCACTAGGTTTCTGGGAAACGATATGTCACAAGGTCACTGAGAATCTTAAAAAAGGTGTGAATGTAGGGGTTCTTGTCATATAACAGAAAGGAAGAAAATTCTCCAATTGCTCTAGTGTACATGAATTTCCCAGAATATTTCTCAGTTAGAAATTATTCCAAGTTTTTCAGTTTAAAAGAAAACAGAAATTTATGGTTAACTACATGAACTAATTTTGATTTCACCATTATTGGGTTCATAGCCTCATAATCAAATCATTTCACTTGGCAGCAATTGATATTGGCTTTTTCCCCTCTTATTGAAGATAGATTCCTGTCTCATATAATAAATCCTCATTATAGTTTCTCCTCCCTTCACTCCTCTAAGTTCTTCCCTATTCCCTTTCCCTCCAGATCCATTTACTTTCTGTCTTTCATTAGTGATGTGGTATTTCTATCTGTATGTTATGAATATGTTTTATTCTCATTGGTTAATAAAAAAACTGCTTTGATCTATGGCAGGAAAGAATATAGCAAGGCAGGAAATCCAAACAAAGATACAGAGAGAAAGAAGGCAGAGTCAGGAGATACCATGTATTTTCCAAAGGAGAAAGATGACATAATCTTAACAGTAGGCCACAGTCTTGTGGTGATACATAGATTAATGGAAATTGGTCAACTTAAGATTAAGAGCTAGATAGGAATATACCTAAACTGTTGGTAAAATAGTGTTGTAATTAATATAGTATCTATGTAATCATTGAAATCTGGGCTGTTGGAAAATGTAAATGCATTCTCTGTCTACAAAATGGCACCCATAGTCTGGGGCATGGAACAACATGAGTCCTTAAAAAGTTTAAGGAAAAAGAAAGAGGGCTTCTAGACCCACGGAAATGTGAGCCACATACAATTTTTTTTGGCAGCTACATTTTCTTTTTCAGATAGGCTCTGTTTGTTGGCTGCAAGCAGAGGCACAACTCCTTTAAGTGATAACTTCTAGGTTCATGCTGGTGGCACAAATGGCTCTGGTTCTTATAGGAGATTCTGTTACAGAACACTTAAATAAAATTTGTGAACAGCATGCAACTAGTTTGTGTTTCTGGAGCTGTGGTGGTAAGCATGATTCACAGAGGTTGTGAAAATACCTCTGCCTTGTTGGACTGAGTGGAGCCAACAGGCAAAGCCACAATGTTAGTCCTAGCCATACCTGCTTAGTATTAAGAAAAAGAAAGTCCTGCTTGTCAGAAAAGATTTAATATACATAATAACACAGATTCAGACATAAAAGATTTCTAAACAAGACACAGTGTCTTTTTAAAATGTATGTAGGCTTGGAAAGGAGAGGAAAAAGAGTGCAAGACAGTTGTAAAAAGAAATAGTTTTCAAAAACAAAACAAAGGCTTTAAAGAGATAGTAAAATTAATATAAAAGAGTACAGAGGGATGTAGATTAAAAGAGTAAAAAATAAGCCGTATCAAGGTCATTATACACAGGGAGTAGGATTATGTATCTTATTGTGCTTTTGATTTTTTTTTACTGGAGAGAGATATTTGATTCAGGGGGCTGTTAAGATAAATCAACATATATATGTTACAATTGGAAAAGAGGCTCTGCTTTTATTTCCACAGAAGATAAGAATCTACAAATTCATTCAAGGCTGATGAGGATTGATAGTATAAGATTCTTCTCCCAAAAGGTCGCCATAAACCCTTGCCCAATAAACAGCAGGAAAAAGTTGTTTGTAGAAAGCAATGCCTAAATTCCCATAATGATTTTTCATGAATGTTCTTTTTTATATAAATGGGGATATGATATAGAGATGAATATTTTGTATTAGTATGGATCTTTTTAATTAATAATTAAAAATTACAGATTATAGATAGCCATTTATAATAGTCAAACTTGTAGTCATGTTAGATGGATAAGTATTCTTCAGATCTTTCAAAGACCTATAGAATAGGGCATTTAAAATGTTTTATGAACTTAAACTTTTCTCAACAATGAGAACTGTCTGCTTCTTCCAGCACCAATTACTTCAGAGAGGGCTGATGGGCACTGAAGAAACTCATCATGGAATTTGCCTTCAGTATGACAAGGCTAGCCATTTGGACAAGGAACTGATCTTGCCTGGACCTCTTGGTGGTATGCTGTATAACTTGGATATCAGGGACCACAGAAAAATGACTTCTGCCCTTGCATAAGAATGTGACATGACCCTTAAAGTTTCTTGCTTCATGAAAGAGACTGCTAGAAACTCTGCAGGACACAGAAGAAAATAACTAACAAATTGACAATATAGGCAAAAGAGACTTTTAAATTTCTTGCTTCATGGAAAAGTCTGCTGGATTCTGTGGACCTGTAGGCTGAAGATAGATGTCCCAAGGTTACAAAAGAACTTTGGGTGACTGTCCAGGCAATGAGATATCTCTGTCAATTCTAGAAGTTTGTAAGTTGCTTAAAATGCACTTCCTATTTACTTAGGGAATATTATATCATTCTGGAGTCTTGTATGGAGTTGAAGACAAATAGTTATAATTTTCTTTAGTTATAATAAAAGATATATTAGATATGAAACTTTAGACTCACAAAAAAATATCATAACTGCAATTCTTGTTGATATTTGTTTTATTATATGTAATTTTACTATGTTAAAGTTAAAACCTTCCTTTTCGTTTAGACAGAAAAGCAGAGATGATATGGGATTCCCCTCTGTATGTTATGGACATGTTTATTACCAATAGTTAAAAAATAAACTACTTTGGCCTATGGCAGGGCAGAATATAGCAAGGCAGGAAGTCCAAACAAAGATAGAGATAAAAAATGCAAAGTCAGGGAAATGCCATGTAGCTGCCACAGTAGGATGTTGGAACCTTGCCAGTAGGTCACAGCCTGTGGTGATACATAGATTTTTAAAAAATGGGTTAATTTAAGATTTAAGAGCTAGCTAGGAATATGCCTAAGCTATTAAACAAACACTATTGTAATTAATATAGTTTCTTTGTTATTATTCAGGTCTGTGTGGCCAGAAAATATAAGTACAGTCTCTGTCTACACATTAGAAAAGAACAGACATTTAAGAGACAGCAACCAAATACGACAAAATAAAATGTAATAAGATGAAACAAAAAACTGCCATAATGAAGTTGAACACAGCAACCTAACCTGAGGAAAAGAGCAACAAGAGCAGGTATAAGATTCAGAGACACACTTGTTCTCATAACCAAGAGTCCCATAAAAATACTAAACTATATATGTGCAAAAGATCTGATGCAGACCAATGTAGGTTCTATGTTTGGTACTCTATTCTCTGTAAAATCATATGAGCCTTGTTTAGTTGATTCAGAGAGTTGTGTTCTTAAGGTGCCCTCTGTAATCTCTGGCCCCTATAATCTTCCTGCCTTTTCCTCTGCAATATTTCTTGAGCTCAGAGGGGAGGGATTTGATGAAGTCCTCACATTTAGACTCTTCCTACATAATGTCTAGCTGTGGGTCTCTGCACCCACTGCCGTGTGCTGTAGGAGGAAACCTCTTTTATGATGAGTAGATAAATTACTGATCTATGAGTATAGCAGAATAATATTAAGAAATGTTTTATTATTGCATTTTTTTCTTTTTACATCAACAGTGTTTAATTTTATCCTTGGTCTGAGTACTATCTAGTCTCTGGTTTTTGGTTAGCAATGCAGTGTGGGGTATGGGCTCTGTCTTGTAGAGTAGGCCATAATTCAGATCAAACACTGATTGGTTACTCTTATAAGTCTTGTGTCATCATTTCCTCTGCATATTTTGCAGGCAGTACAGATTTTAAGTCAATGATTTTGTGGTTGGGTTTATTTTCACCATTGTATTGTTATTTGTAGCTGCAAAGTACCTTTCCACACCAAAGCAATTAGACCATAAGAGTAAAAGCTCCATATAACTCATTGAATTCTTCAAGTTCAATGAGTTTTTGTGGGTTTTTTTCCTCAGCAATGTGACCTGGTCTGCATTTAGCAGACAGCAACCCTTTGTCTTAGAAATAGCTTGGGTTGTTTGGAGATTTCCATGGGTGAACAATTTAGCTGAATGTAATTCAGTCCCACCACTAGAAGGCTTGCCTGGAGACAAGAGTTGGTCTGTTGATACTACATAGCCCACATTACTAGGAATAGTAGCAGGATTACTTTCATAGACTATAGGAAGTTTCCACTGCACTACCTTTCCACACCTCTATCTAAAGCCCATAATTCCAGTTATCTCTACCTGTACTTTTCCTCTGCCCCATTTCGTCTGTCAACTGATAACCCTGTGCCCACCACCACTTGATAATAGTCTAACCATAAATTATGTCAATTCTATTTGCCCATTTGAGGGAAGTCCATTCATCCCACCTAGACTTCTCCTCTTAACCTAACCTGACTGTATATATGGATTGCAGCTTGGTTATCATTTATTTAAGGGCTAATATCCATGTATAACTGAATAAATACATTTTTTATCGTTCTGGGTCTGAGATACCATACTCAGGATGACATTTTTTTCTTATTCTATCAACTTACCTGCAAATTTGATGATGCCATTTTTTTAAGCAGGTGAGTAATATTCCCATTCTATAAATGCACCATATATTTTTACCCTTTATTCAATTGAGAGATATCTAGATTGTTTCCATTTTCAGGATATTATTGATAAAGACTCAATTAAATGGGTGAACATATAAGATGGAACATTCTTGGGATATGTGTCCAAAAATGGTATAGATGGAAGTTAAGTTAGATTGATTCCCAATTATCTGAGGAACTGGCATATTGATTTCCATAGTGGCTGTACAAGTTTGCATTTCCACCAGCAATGGAGGAGTGTTTCCATTTCTCCATATCCTCTTCAGCATGGGCTCTGACTTGTATTTTGCTTGCTCCACATCTCTGCTAGTATAAGCTATCACTTGCCAGTATATCTATTCTTACAGGTATAAGATAGAACCTCAAAGTAGTTTTGACTTCCCTGATATTGGTATTTCCCTGATGGCTAAGGATGTTGAGCATTTCTTTAAGTGTTTCTAAGCCATTTATGATTCTTCTATTGAGAATTTTCTGTTTAGGACTCTACCCCAATTTTAATTGGGTTATTTGGCTTTTTAATATCTAATTTGTTGAATATTTTATGTGTTTTCAGTATTATTCCTCTATTGGATGTGGAGCTTGTAAAAATGTTAAAATTCTGTAGGATGCCACTTTGTCTGAACGACATTATTCTTTCCCTTACAGAAGCTTTTTCATTTTCATGAGATCCCATTAATTAATTGTTGATCTTATTACTTGTACTATAGGTATTCTGTTCAGTCACTATTCTTCCATGCCAGTGAATTCAAGACTATTCCCTATTTTATTTTCTCTCAGATTCAATGCAACTGGTTTTATGTTGAGGACAGTGACCCACCTCGACTTCAGTTTTGTGTGGTGTGATAAGTATAGATCTAATTGCATTCTCCTACATGCAGACATCTATCTTGCGCAGCAGTATTTTTTGAAAATGCCATTTTTTTTCTGTTCTATTTCTGGCCTGTTTATCAAAAATCAGGTACTCATATGTATGTAGATTTACATCTACATCTGCAATTGAATTCAATTGACCAATGTGTCCATTTTTCTTGCCAATACCATGTGTTTTTATTACTATAGGACTATACTACAACTTGAAATTGGCAAAGGTTATACCTTTAGTAGTTCTTTTATTTTTAAGGATTGGTTTAGCTATCCTGTGTATTCTATTTTCTATTTTCCCATGTGAAGCCGAATGTTGAGTCTTCAAGGTTTGTGAAGAATTATATTAGAATCCTCATGGATATTTTGTGGAATCTGTAAACTGTTTTTGCCACAATGGCGAGTTTCACTTTGCAAATTAGAAAGGAAGAAATCCAAACAAGAACTTGGATTTCTTCCTTTCTAATTTGCATCCCCTTGATCTCCTTTGATTATATTATTTCTCTACATAAAATTCCAAGTCAAATATTGAATAAATATGGAAAGAGTAAACAACCATATCTTGTTACTGATTTTACTGGAATTGCTTTGTGATCTCTTTATCTAATTGGATGTTGGCTACAGGCTTGTAAATTGCCTTTTATTTTAGGGTATGTCCCTTTCATTCCTAATATCTACAGGACTCTTAATAAAGAGGTGTGGTGGATTTTATCAAATACCCTTTCAGCATCATGTGATAATCTTGTGTCTGTTGCTTTCTTTTAGATTGTTTATATGGTGTGTTACATTTACTGATTTTCATATATTGAAGCATTACTAAGTCTCTGAGATAAAACATATTTGATTATGGTAGATGATTGTTTTGGTGTGTTCTTGGGGATTCAATTTGACAGTATTTGATTAAGTATTTGTATATTTAGGTTCACATCAGAAATTGGTCTGTCTCTGTGTGGTTTCAGTATGAGGGTAATTGTGGCCTCATAAAATGAAATGAACAATGTTCCTTCTGTTTCTAATTTGGGGAATAATTTGAGGAGTATTGGTGTTAACTTTTCTTTGAAAGTCTGGAAGAATTCTGTGCTAAAATCATGTAGCCATGGGTTTCTGGTGGTAGAGAATTTTAATGAATGCTTCTATTTAATGAGTGGTTATTATAGATAACTTTGGTAAGTGGTACATATAGAGAAATTTTCTTCTAGATTTTCCAGTCTGGGTGAGTACAGGTTTTTAAGTATATCCTTATGATTCTTTAGATTTCCTTTGTGTCTAATATTATGCCTCCTTTCTTCTCTGATTTTATTAATTTCAATATTTTTATTTACATTTTGATTAATTTAGATAAGTATTTGTCTATCTTGTTGCATTTCTCAAATAACCAATTCTCTGTTTCATTGTTTCTTTGTGTTGTTTTCTTTGTTTCTATTTTGTTGATTTTAGCCTTGAGATTGATAATGCCTTCCTGTCTACTCCTTTTGTATGTGTTTGCTTCTTCTTATTCAAAAGCTTTCAATGTCCTGTTATTTTACTAGTATGAGATTTATCCTTATTTATTTATTTATTCATTTACTTATTTACTTATGTTTAAGTACTTCGTCCTATTAACTTGCCTCTTAGTATTTTATTCAATATGTCTCATAAGTTTGGATATGCTGTGTATATATCTAGAAAGTCTTTGATTTCTTTCTTTACTTCTGTCTTGACTAACTTTTTTCATTCAGTAGATGATTATTCAATTTTCAGGATCTGATAAGCTTTTCATTGTTTCCATTGTTGATACCTAGCATTAACCTTGGTGGTTTGATAGTATCCTGGGAGTTATTTCAATTTTCTTGTATCTGTTGAGCCTTCCTTTGTATGTTAGTATATGGTCAATTTTGAAAAAAAAAAGTCCATAAAAAACAGAGAAGAAGAATATTCCTTTGTGTTTTGTTGAAATGTTCTATAAATATCTGTTAGGCCATTAGGTTTTAAACACTTTTTTTATTTTTTGTCTGCTTAGTGTTTGTTTGTTTGATTGATTTTTCTGTTGGAGAGGTAGGATATTGAAGTCTCTCACTATTAGTGTGTGAGGGTGATTTTGTGAAATTAGCTCTAGTGTTTTAGATGTCTTTGTGTTTGGGCATATTAAGAATTGAAATGCCATCTGGGTGGATATTTCTTTTGATGAGTATATAGTATCCTTTCCTATGACTATTGATTAGTTTTGATGTGAAGTATATTTGGTCAGATATTAAAATTGTTCCACAAGTTGGATTCCTAGGTTCATTCAGGTGAAATACCTTTTCTGGATTCTTTACACTGTTGAATGTCTATCCCTGATGGAGAGATGTGTTTCTTTTATGCAGCAAGATGAACCTTGTTTTTGCATTCATTTTATTAGTCTGTGTCTTTTAATTGGGGGGTTGAGACCAGTGATATTGTGAGATATCAATTAACAATGTCTGCTAATTTCTGTTATTTTGTTGTTTACTTTGGAGGTGGTACTGGTGGTGGTCATAGTTTATGTGAATGTGTGTGTGTGTGTGTGTTTGTGTGTTTACATTTTGATTTTGCTGGCATGAGATTATATATCTTCTGTACTTTCATGAGGATAGTTAACCTTCTTTGGCGAAGTGTTTCTTCTAGAACTTTCCATAGGGTTGTTTAAAATATATTCTGAATTATTAACCTGGGATTTTTTCTTCTATTCTAATATAGCCTATTATCTTAGGTTTGGTATTATTATAGTGGTCCACAATTCCTGGATGTTTTCTTTCAGGACATTTTTAGATTTAGCGTTTTTGACTAGTTTATCCATTTCTTATATTTTATTATCAATGCCTGAAATTATATATTTTATCTTTTGTATTCTGTTGGTAAAGCTTGACTCTTTAGTTCCTTTTTGAATTCATAACTTTTTTTATTTTCAGAATTCTTTCACTTTTTTATTGTTTCTCTATCCATTATTTTCTGACCTTGAACAGGTTTATTCATTCCCTTTGCCTATTTGTTTATGTTTTCCTGGATTCTTCAAATTTCCTCCAAACTTTGTCTTTTTTTGGATTTTATTAAAGGCTTTTTCCATTTCCTTTTTGAGAATGTCTGTTATCTTCATACAGTTTTTTCTAATGTATTTTTCTTGTGCTTCCGCTATATATTGAAAACTCAGTCAGCCCCAATTGTCAGCCACATTCAGAGGGTCCAGTTTGATCACATGCTCGTTCAGTCCCAGTCCAGCTGGAGTTGGTGTGCTTCCATTAACTCAGGCACACTGTTGCAGTTGGTACACCAACCCCTCATGGTCCTGACTTCCTTGCTCATATTCTCCCTCCTTCCACTCTTCATCTGGACCTTGGGAGCTCTGATGTGGGTCTCTGTCTCTATCTTCATCTGTCACGGGACAGAGGTTCTATGGTAATATTCAAGATAATCATCAGTCTGACTACAAGATAAGGCCAGTTCAGGCACCCTCACCTACACTGCCTATGGTCCTACCTGGGGTCATCCCTGTGGGCTCCTGGGAACCCCTCCAGAGCCAAGTCTCTTGTCAACCTCAAAATGGCTCCCTTAATTAAGATATCTCCTTCCCTGCTCCTATTTTTCCTCTATCTCAACCATTCCATTCTCCCAAGCTCTCCCCAAACTTCTCCTTCCCCCATCTCTCTCCTTCTCACCTTCCCCCCACCCTCACATCCCCATGCTCTCAACTTTTGCCTGATGATCTTGTCTGCTTCTAAGTTTCAGAATGATCTATGTATGTTTTTCTTTGTATTCATCTTATTGCTTAGATTCTCTATAGACTCAATGTCCTTTGCTTATGGCTAGAATCCACTAATGAGTGAGTACATACTATATTCATATTTTGGGGTCTGGGATATTTCACTCAGTATTGTGTTTTTTATTTCCATCCATTTGCATACAAAATTCAAAGATGCTATTTTTTTTGTTTGTTTCCGCTAAGTAGTACTCTAATGTGTAGATGTGCTGCACTTTCTTTATCCATTCTTCCACTGAGGGGCATCTAGGTTGTTTCCAGGTTCTGGTTATTACAAATAATGCCGCTATGAACATAGTTGAACAAATGCTTTTGTAGTATGATTGGGCATCTCTTGGGTATATTCCCAAGAATGGTATTGCTGGACCCTGAGGTAGGTTGACTCCCAATTTTCTGAGAAACAGCCAGACTGATTTCCAAAGTGGTTGCACAAGTTTGCATTCCTACCAGCAATGGATGAGTGTTCCCCTTACTCCACATTCTCTTCAGCATACGTTATCATTAATGTTTTTGATTTTAGCCATTCTAGGTGTAAGATGGTATTTCAACGTTGTTTTGATTTGCATTTCCCCAATAGCTAAGGAAGTTGAACATGTCCTTAAGTATCTTTTGGCTATTTGAAATTCTTCTGTGGTGAATACTCTGTTCAGATTAGTACACCATTTTTAATTGGATTATTTAGAATTTTAATGTCTAGTTTCTCGAGTTCTTTATATATTTTGGAGATCAGACTTTTGTCTGATGCGGGGTTGGTGAAGATCTTTTCTCATTCAGTAGGTTGCCTTTTTGTCTTAATGATGGTGTTCTTTGCTTTGTAGAAGCTTCTCAGTTGCAGGAGGTCCCATTTTCATTGTTGCTCTTATTATCTGTGCTACTGGGGTCAGACATACAAAGTGGTTTCCTGTGCCCATGCATTTCAAGCTATTTCCCACTGTCTCTTCTATCAGGTTCAGTGTGGTGAGATTTATATTGAGGTCGTTAATTCATTTGGACTTGAGTTTTTATGCAAGCTGATAGATATGGAGTCCCAGTGGCAGGAACACACCCCCTACCATTATAGTTTTATTTGTTTTTTGAATACACCATACCTGGATGGGTAGAAAGATTGGATGCCATCTCAAAGGAGCCTGTGCATCGCCTCCTTTTTTGTAAATTAAAAAATACCATAAAATATACCTAATAATTTTTCAAAAGAGAGATTAATAGCCAATATATTATGCAATCATATTATCCTTTAAGTAAAGATGGAGCAGAAATATATAACATAAAGAATCTCTTAAAAGCCACATAGAAACCCACTAATTTATAAGATTGCTAAATATTGTGTGTTTCTATGTTCATATAAAGGGTTTAATTAGACTTATCTATACCCAACACAGTGAGTAATACTTCTATCATAAGCATAAGTTGCTGAATAAAAAGACAAGTTTCATATTAGAAATACTTCCCTTGAGTTGTCTGTTAATGGTGTCCTAGAGATCCCCAAAGAAAATAGGCTATTGCTGTTGCTATTCTTCTTGTCAGCCAGAATTTGATGGTGAAACCCTGAAGGCAACACTACTTTAGTCACAGAACTTGGCTAAATCAATTTGGTTTTTATAGAAAAGTTTCTTGCCTGCTGTGAGATGCCACAGTACCTTAAGATGCTAACTAGGCTACTCAGGGAAAATATCACCAACGGTCTCATCCAGCTGGCAGTTCTGTGAATTAAGGTAATGACTGGAATGACAAGTTTTGCCTGCAGGTTACAATAGTGGCAACCAACCACATTCTGACTGAATTTAAAGCCCATTGCACAGGAAAAATAAAATGCTGTTTACTCTAAATCTGATGAAAACTCCATGTTGTGGAACTGCAGGTCCCAGGGGTGAACTTAGTACTTTCATTCTGCTAAGCAAACATAGTATCAAACTGCATTTCCAATTTGTATGTCTCCGTATATTAGTTTATCTCTCACACCTCATCAGATGCATTACTTTGTGCCATGGATGTTGGCCCATGCAGAAACTCACCACAGATCAATGTGAAAAAAAAGAAATATCAGTGGAGTGCTCAACCACAAACAAGACATTTACTCCCTTCTCCACTACAGCCCTCAGGACTCTGGAAGTATCTTGCAAGCAGATAGGATATTATAAGAATCAGAGGTCTGGAGGGCTGGGGAATATGGTGTTTTCTGGACATGTCAAGGATACCACATTCACAAACTCCCAACAATGTTTGCCTGTCCATGAATGGTACAAGATAACTCAATGTTTCTGCACAGACTAGGAAATATGCCCTTTAAGGAGCTACTGACAGGTGATGGTATCTGGGTAAGGGAGACTCACATTTATTTGTAGCCATGGCCCTAGTAAGCACACCAAGCACCAGTGAATTACAAAATACATATGACAATATGGGAAGCACAAATGGAATCAGTGAATTAATTTTTTAAAGTTCATGAAATTGGGATGAAGTAGAAAATGGTTCTGAGTCTGGGAATAGTTGTAAGAGATTATGATCAAGATAAAATGTATAAAATTCTCAAAAATTAAAAAATGTCATATTTATAAAATTTAAGACAGGAGGGGAAGCTCAAGGTTTAAGAGCACATAATGTTTTTGCAGACAAAGGAAGTTCAATTCCCAACACCTCATTGGGGGGCCCACATCCACTTGTAACTCCAGCCCCAGGGAATCCATTATCATCCTCATGCCCTTTCAGGCACTGAATTCACATGGACCTATCCATACATAGATACATACACATATACAAATAACTTTTCACATAATTAAAAACAAACTGAACTGTTACATGAATGTATTAATGAGATTAATGACATAAAATGAATCAAAATAAAGCAACAAAACCTTATATTCCACTAGACAAATTCTGCATGGCACCAGATTTTCTTGCTAACAGTAAATTTTGGAAGGAAACAGTACTGCTTTTCATTTTTGTGCAAACAAGTACATTGCAGTGACACTTTCTATGTTTTCAGAATGTACACTGTGAATTAATGGGTAATTTGATTAGTTTCAAAGTACAACTTGAAGATATTGGCTATATATGTATTAATACATCTTTATATCTTACTGTTTTTCATAAGTGTTCAATATTAACTCATATTTTCTTTACAGGTATATTTAAAACTGTTGTAACAATCATTCTAAAGATATACCATACATTCTTAGCATTTTCTTAATTGTTTTCATGTATAAATACTTCCACATGTCAGGAGTTGTCTTGCTGTGTCCTGCCATGGAACGAACCTTAGGATAGAAGGAGAAACACATGATATCTATTCATCCTTTGTGTTTCCACACTGTTGTCGATTAGCACCATCATTTCTCCATGCCTACCTCTTATTAATCCCCACTGATCTATGTATGGCTGTATATGTATCCAATTCTGTTAAACTTTGATGTCTTAATCACATTTGCTTTCATTTTAAACTTTGGAGGAATTCCTTTATTAAAGTATGTTTGTTTAAACTACATGGGGCTTATTCCCTTTTCAAAAGTCAGCAAATACATTCTGTGTTTGTTATACTTTCAACAAATTCAGAACAGGCTCCATCTTTTTGGCTTGAGCAAACATTTAAGTCTTCTCTTGACACACTGCTGGTTGGTTTCTGTTGTTCTTGATTCAATCATTTTTTTTACAGGAACTTATGAAAAGATCATTGGACCTCAAAAATTGTGTAGGCTAATGCAACAGGGTCAAATATTTTCTGAATTCTAACAGCCAAGTCTACAGTGAGGTTATGACTAAACTGGCTGTACCATTCCAAAAGACAATGTTTGACAATCGTTGTCCTCATTTCCCAGTTCTTACATGGCTTTAAGCCTTCCACAGTGATCTCTGAGGCTTAAAGGAGGTGGCATTGTTGTCTGTTTAAGGCTGAGCACTTATCCATCACTATTCTTTTAAATTTTTAAATACCTCCATGAGTATCAGTTCATCTCTGTTCACTGAAATGAACTCCTCTGATTGAGGCAAGTGGATCCTTTGTTCATAGCAGAAACATAGATATTTAGGAAGTGGTTTGATACTATGTCAATTCAGTTAATTAATAGAAGTAAGCTTGGCTATATGGCTAAATTCTTCACAGCCATGAAATTTTAACAAGTTTTTCATTACCAGATATGGATTGTCTTTTATGGGACAGGCCTCAAATGCATATATGTTTATAATTATAATGCCTCATGAAGAGTTCTTCTTTTGACCAGTATGAAGTGACATTTTTTTAGTCTAAATTTGATTTGTTTTGGTTTGAACTCTATTATGTCAGATTCTAAAATAGTAAATTGCTGCTTGCTTGCTTTCTCGTTCTGTTCTCTTGGAATGACTATTTGTCATTTTATCTTAAGATAAAGTCTCAGAGTCATGAGATAAAGTTCTTGGTGGCAGGAAAATTATGTGTCCTGTTTTCTAATCCACCCTGCTTACTTTTGTCTTTTAATTCTGAAGTTGAGACCACTTATTTTCAAGTTTGTCACAGAAGGATGTGCACTGTAATAACATTTTCTTGATTTAGGGGTCTGGGTTTTGTTAGAAAAGGCTCCACTCAGAGTTTTAGAAGGCTTTAGTGTATCATAGTAAGGAATACATGGGAGAGTGCCCAGCAGGCAGAACATATAACAGGGGCACCTCCCATCTCAGCACATCAGGAAGCAGAGCACATAAAGAGAATCAGATAGTGGGAGATAACCTACAAAAGTACACCTTAGTGACCCAGTTCCTTTAATAATGGCCCACCTTCAAAAGGTTCCACATTTTACCAAACAGCACCACCAGTTGGGGAACAGGTATTCAGAGTAAGATCACGTGGGAACAGTTCAGATGCAAACAGTGACACCTGGATGGTTATCACAAGAGGGTCTAATGCAGTGGTAGTCAGATGGCAGCTGGGTCTGGAGTCATATGATCAACCTACACTAACACTGCCATGGTTTGCCCTATGCTGCTTCTTGGATATTTTTATTTTTCTCTTCAGTATGAGGTATTTCCTTCAGTATCCTCTG
This sequence comes from Microtus pennsylvanicus, assembly GCF_037038515.1. NCBI lineage: Eukaryota > Metazoa > Chordata > Mammalia > Rodentia > Cricetidae > Microtus > Microtus pennsylvanicus. The sequence goes on along the minus strand of NC_134590.1, from coordinate 74,772,598 downwards.
TAAGTTTGGCTTGATGTTCATACATTCTTCTAGCCAGCTCTTATCAGGGAAAATTTTGCTTTCTCCTTCAATTTTGCCTAAGAGTTTTGTTGGGTGTATTAGTCTGATTTAGCATGTGAGGTCTTTCTATAGAATATTAGTCAAAACCTTTGTGATTTTCATTGTTTCCAGTGGAAATTTAGCTGTTATTCTTGAAGAACTACTTTGTGTCTGACGTGCTTCTCTTTTTGTATATTTTGATACGCTGGTATTTTGTATGCAGTTCATTGACTATTATATGACTTTGTAAGCTTCTTAACAAACTCTGTCTCTTTAGATTTCTGTATACCTCTGGAATGTGAATGGACAACTCTTTCTCTAGACTTGGAATCTTTCTTCTATATTGGTATGTAAAACTTTTTCTGTGTTTTTGACCAGAATCTCTTTACCTTCATCAATATCTATGATTCATAGGTTTGTCTTTTCATAGTGTCCCAATTTTCTGCTTGCTCTGATATGGTTTTGTTTTGTTTTTTATCTATGTGGTATAATTCTTCTACTATTGCTTCATACTGTGGTGGTCCATCTTCTACTTGATCCATTCTATTGATGAGAGTTCTCATTGATTATTTTATTAGAGGCTCTGAATTTTTCATTTCAAATTTTTTATCAGTTTCAGTTGTCTTCAAAATTTCAATCTCTTTATTGAATTTCCTTGTCTGTTGTACCCTGAATTGTCTTCTTAAATGAAATGTTTGTATTTTATTGATTTATTTCTGGCCTCATTCATAGTCTCTGAGTTATTTAGAGATATTTATGATTTCTTCCCTTAGTCATGAGCATCAATTAGTTTCTTTCATTGGGTACATTTACAATGACAGAAATTGTTGTAGAAGACACTCTCTGACTTTTCATGGTATTTATGTTTGCACAATGAGCTCTTGGTATTTGGATTTAGGATGTAGGTTGTGTCTTTTGAAATCCATGCCTAGCCCACCTTTGTTAAGTTGAAGCTTATATTTCTATTTGCTGTTACCACAGCTTGACAGATTTTTTTAGATCAGATGGGTGATATCTAAAGTTTAGTCTTTGGTATCCAGTGCTGATTTGTGATTGAGCAACAGATTGTTCCAGCTGGAGAAAAGTCCAGCTAATTTTTAATTTCACCAGCAGTATTTTGTAGAATGTCAGGGTTTTTTGAGGGGGGGTTGCCAGAAATTCTAGAGGACATTGCATCTAAAATCTTATTTATGTAAATTCTAAAATAATTATTGGAAAACTATTTTGGTAATACTAAAAAGTATATATTCCTTTCTTCCATCCTATGGATTGTAGTTATTAACCTCATAAGAAGACTATACTCTTATCACTGACCAAGAGCTGACTGTGATGGATATCCAGAAACTATTTCTAAACTTGATATTTGCATTACTTTTGAAAAGCAACTTGTTTCATTATTTCAGACAGGTGCTTAGAAAAACTGTTTGAAATGTTGATTCATTGGTATTCATTTTACTAAATGTCTATGAGAGTCATGGTCTTTGCTCTTCACCGGGTTAAGAGGGACAATATCTTCAGAAAACGATATTCTCTGTGACAGCCAGGACGTCTCTCTAGCTTTTATAGCTTTTACTAGCCTTCTTGGATAATGGTTTTAAAATGAAAATGTAGAACAGTATACTGTGTTTCATTTCACCCCATCAATTCCTATTTTAGAAAACATTTTCCTTTGAGCACCATCATCAGCTAGACCACTTGTCCTCATTTAGGCAGCTGACAGAAGAAAGTTCAAAGTCATTCAAAAGCTCTTGTTTGGATCAGTTTTCAAAATATGTTGTCAACTTAGATAAAATAAACATTATTAATCCTAACAAATGTATCAATTGCCATACAGATTTGTGAATTCCTGACATTCTTTGTCTATTATGTCTTTCATTTCTCAGCTTTCACCACCAATAGCAAATAATTATGAAATCTTTTAAATGTTGCATAATATTAAAGTATTAAGTTAGACAAGTAAAAGACAACCAAGGCATGGGAATGGTATAGCAATAATTATGTTAAACAATGTATTCTTCCTTAAAAATGCAGACTTCTGCCTTCACCATGTTGAGACTTAAAATTTGGTGAAAATCTTACATAAAAATAATCATATTTTACATAAGAGCCTGAAAATAAAACCCAAGTTTTCCTACTTTATTTGTGATCAATTCTTTACTGATAAACAGACTGAAACCATGAGAAGCACACTGAAGAATCCCCAGAGCAATATTGCATGAGAAAGCCTATGAGTGAAACATGTCTGTTAGTTCAGAATCTTGTGAACAATTTTGCTGTAGTAAGTCAGACTCACCAGTGAATTTGAAAGACGTGTTCTATTACATGCTTAGAACTTTTTCATAACTGAAGAATTTCTGATAAATTCTGTGATTGTCATGTAGAAAAATATCTTCTTCAATGAATTTGAAGCTCATATTATATATGCCCAACAGAACATATTTCATGTGTATGGTTTGGAGAAATAGCAATGATAGTCCTTTTTTTATTCTTATTCCAGTTAGCTGATCTTTGAATACCAGCTTCACTCAAACTTGTGTTAAATACATGGAAAGCTAATATTTATTCAAAAGATAGCTAATGGAATGATGATAAAACTTTGTGAATGTCCAAACAATCAAGGTGCAATGCTGTGGGAGTTCTTTTTTCAGTAGAGTCTTAAAAGGTGAGCACTTTAAAGTTGAGAGCCAGCAGTCATCCTGAAGATTGGGCTGAAGTCCAGATTGAGGCAGCATGCAAGGATTTCTCTTTCCTATGTAAAGAAAGGTCCCTGCTAGGTGATTTCTGTTTGAAAGATTTCACCACAGGAATTCTCTGGGAATAGTTCACTGGGTTCTCATTGTTCTGCCAGAGCCAGAAAAGGGATTTCTCAAATTTAAACAGAAGTACATTTTGGGTTTCTGTACTCAAAAGCTATGACTAAGTGACATCTTTTCTATAAGCGATGCTTCCTTAAGAATTCATACCCTCATGACAATCTTCATTCCATTTGTCATTCAAAGGTCCCTTCCAGACAGTGCTGCCCTGTCTTTTAAACCAGCATGGAGCCCAGGATGGGACTTTCATTTTGCCCATCTCTCCAAGTTTCACATTATTCTTGGGTTTGCTTCACCTGAGATATCTTGCTGATCTTAATTTGCTGCCATTTACTTATTATGGAACCACGACCTGCAAACTTTTAAATTATTTCATACCACCACAAAATTTCACTCCCAGGAATGTCTGCTTTATTTGACAGATTCTTTCGATCTCTGTGTTTCCTTAAATAGCAAAGGACGCGTGAGGCTGGTCATACAATAGTATCATACAATGCTACAAACCTATCTTGTGTCCTGTGGGAGAACACCCACAACCTGTACTCTCAAGTGAACAATCTGCATTTCATGCACTAACACAGTTCATCAGTTTCAAATGTGATCAGTTATGTATATGGTTCTTTAAGTCACAATTGCCTACATACGGTATAAAGGTCTGCCTACTCCTGTTCCTTCATAGATAAAAAGTCCTCATATCACCTTATAAGAATTGTTACATTGATAACAGCCCTTCATTCAAAATTTAACTCAGTTGATATAAATAAACACAGTAGGAGCTCTAGAAGGTCTTGATATTTATTTTTGAAAAAACAAAAAGACTTAGAAACTCAAATCTTAGATTGAAAAAAAAAGGGGAGAAAAAGGTAGTAGTCTGAAAAAAAAAAAACATGAGCTCTGTTCCTTGCTCTTGATTTGCTCTACACCTGATGGCTTATCCCTGCCTTAAAGACTTTGGCCCAGATGAGTTTATAACACTCTTCTTGCTATTAGAAAGAAAATTACTGAGCTTCTTTTTCCAGCATTAGGTGCAAAGGTTGTGTTTTCATATTATAAAACTGGACTCAGCAGACAATTATCTCTGCAATCCCATTACCTCTAAGAGGAATGGCTCAATGTCAAGTATATTTAAAATATTGTACTATTTTAGGAAACACCATCAAATATTAAATGGCTTTTTTCCAATGAGTGCATACAGTATATAAAATCTATAAGTTATTTGAGCCTAATTGTATCCAACAATACATCTTGTGTTTCTATAAAAGGTAAAGTTACTTAGCAACTTAATATAACTTCCTTGTTTTTGAACCTCAAAACAAAAATGAATTTCAGTTTTAAAAGATTAACATTGGCAACACTGACAGTTCAAGAATACAAAATTCCTGCTTTTAGTTATCATTTTAAAGTTGTGACATTCCCTTATTATAACACCCAGCCCTCAAGCCCTGTCTTTATTTTTGGAAAGATAATTTTACTGTTTAGAAATATGCCTATCTAAATGTTGAAATTTTCATAAGAATGTTAGGAATTATTTTTGTTGAGTGACTGACAGTCTGTAAAGAACTTAATTAGACTATTTAAAGAAAATGGTGTCTTAAACTTAGCAACCTGCTTCTTAAACATTGTCAATAACAATTTTATAGAATAATACTTTAAATATCATTTCTAACAGTGTATATTAAAACATTTTCTCATGTGATCTAGCTTTAACCTTAAAAAATTTTGGATTTTTGAAGAACTGTTTCATTGAGGAATAATTAGTACTTCCTAGAATACATGAATATAAGCATTATTATTCTACGGACCTGCACAAAAAAAACATTAAAATATATAACTCCAGAAACACTTCCAATACATACTTGCAACTGTATCATCAAGCTTACCTGACATGTCATATTTACCACAGAATCTGCAGAATTATACATTGAAGAATTTTATCATCAATCTGCAATCACAGCAAGAAGGGAGTTTAGAGAGAAGCATCTAGAACCTTGTACCGAATTGCTGAAATGTGATTTCACGTCTGTGGGTTAGGTAACAAGCACTGAACTTTTCCATGTCTAATGTTTTTATTTCCCTCACCACTGTATTTTTAAAAAAATAATCAGCTACAGAATTGGAATTTCAGAAAAGACAAATGTACCCATTCAGTTTGGATAGTGTGAGAAGCACTGACCTGCCTCTTAAGCAATTTGTTGTTGTTGTTTATTGAGACAGGGTTCTCTTTGTAGATTTTAGACCCTGTCTTGGAACTCACTCTGTAGATCATGCTGGCTTCAAACTCACAGAGATTCACCTGCCTCTGCCTCCTGAGTGCGGGGATTAAAGGCCTGTGCTACAATCACCCAGATATGCCCCACTACTGCCACGCCTCAAATGAAATGCTACTTTCATCATCAGAATTCACACGAACATGTTACAGGTGTCCCATGCAGGAAAAGTCCCCCGTGACAGCAATAAAAGAGAAACATTACAATTTGTTCATTTTTTACTACCCTTTTCTTGTATCCTTACTTTATAACATTAAAATATAAAAACTGACACAAATTTACCTTCCCAATTTTCCTTTGCAATTATGTTTATGTTGTGAGAAGCTTTGAGAATCAAGTGAGATTATGAATAGAAATGGCTGTGTTAATTTCCTCGGTCCAAAAGGCGCAACCTATTTTTTTAAACAAGGATTTTGTTTTGCTTTGTTGTGTTTTTTTTAAATGTGTGGACAGTTCCTGAAGTAGAAACTATTTGAGATACACTTGCTCATGAGCAGAATCAGATCCTTGACAAGCAAGTCATGGTTTATCACTGATTGGATAAAATGAATGCTGCAGGATAAAATGAAGCGATGATGCACCTAAGTACTACAGAAGGAAGTTTAGGCAAGCAGTGTCTCACGGGCAGTATGACTATGTCTTTAGCTAGAGTGGTTTACACTGAGAACAAGAACCAGAAGATACACTCACTCCCTTGCAATACCATCTGATAGGGCATCTACCTATGTCTAAAATATTGCATTTGAACTTGGAGCAGTGTCGAGATTTCAATGATCATCTCTAAAAGAAGTATAGAATAGAAACAAATTTTAAATCATTAAAGCCACTTTACCTAAAATAACATGTTCTTGTAGAAGAAGTTGTTAGTTTCATCATTTTCTGTTTTTCTTGTTCTTGAATCCATTAATATCCATTCCAACTAACCCTTTTATACCTAATCCTTTCACGGGAACATCAAAGAATTGCATTGTCTTCTGAACTCCAAGTTCTTTAAGGTTGAAGAATTTCCCAAGTCATTTTACATCCATATTTATTATAATAATTGAGTTTTAAGATGATAAGAATGGTGGAGTATCAGGCAAGCTTTTCATGTATTTAGAAGTTACCATTTTTGAAGTTGAGACTTTATGTATTCAAGTTATATGACTTAAATTGAAATAGGGAATCAGGTTATCAAAAATATTTAAACATTTGCAAGCACACCTACTGTGTCTCTAAAATTATATTTAATATTTGAAGAATGAAGGTTGCATTTGATGAATGAAGACTCCTTGCACTCATATGGAACTAGGATCTATCTGAGTTTCATGGATGTAATTTATGCACTGGTGTATCTGAATTTTTAGCTACAATGTATAGGTTGCTTCTTTGTGTGAGTAAATATTAGCTAAAAATAATACATTGTCATTCAGTGTTCTTAATTCATTCAGTACAGTCTAAAATTTTATGTTTATTATTGACTGCATATATGTGTGTGTGGGTTGTAATCTGCCTTGCTATTATCTATTATTATTTTCCTATTAAGTATGGCAGATCCAAGTTAAGATGATCCCCAATGGCCCACTATGATGTAATCCTTTTCTTCATGTATATCAGATGTTGTGATGATGTCCATCCAGTAGAATACAGAAAAGATAATGACACAGATAATATCATTGCACATTTGAAAAAAATATCATTTCTGTCTTAGCAAGAAAGAAGAATGTTCCCAATAAAAAGTAAGCCAGGTGTGACTTCTTATGGTAAAGCCAAAAACAGGATTCCATTCACGGCGAACATTAATACAAGCTCAGACCAACAGGTAGGATGGACTCAGATCCCTGCATTACCTAATAATAAAGAAACAACTGAAAAAATAGTAGCCCCAGCTCTAGAAAGTATCACAGTGTGACCTACACAATGTTAAGTTTATCGTAATCTTTTACAGCATCTAAGCAGGTACCAATGCATGAACAGACTTCCAAACTAGTAAAATAGTATAAACATTTTTTTTACTTTTATTGATTCTTTGTAGAATTTATATCATGCATCATGATCCCATCTAGCTCCCAGTCTCTCTGCATTCGCCCTCTGCTTTTGCGACCTCCCGCAAAAACAAAATATAAAGGAAAAAAAAATAAAACTGAGAAAACAAAAACAGGAAAAAAAGAAAAGAGAGAAGAAGAAGGAGAAGGAGACAGAGACTGAGGAGGAAGGAGAAGAAGGAGAAGAAGAAGCAGCTCATCATGGAAGCTGTAGTGTGTCCCAGTGAGACACAGTTCACCCTTTCACCCTTTACTCCTTTCATCTTCACTTGCAAGTGTTTATTGCCATGAGTATTTGGTCTTGTTTGAGCCCTCTGTTTTCTACTACATCTCTGCTAATAGGTTAGCACTGGAGATCCTCTTGGATATTCTGTTGTTGTCCTTTGTCTTTGAGATCCTGCAGTTTGGGATCTGTAGGTTCATCCCCTCCCCATGCTCCAACAGTTCATACATGAGCTAGATGCTCGGGTAAACTAACTTAGGGTAGCACTATTTCTGGAGTGGTAGCTGGGCTGGTCAGCCCACCAGTTTTCCCCCACCATCATCACCTGGGTGCTTCCAGCTCTGCCTCTGCTAGCTCACCCACCTCACCGTGCAGCAAGGAGTGGGGCCGGTTCTCCTAATCTCAGGCCCTCCAGTCCTGTTCACCTATTCTCAAACCACTACGGACAGCTACACTGTAATGCCCAGGTGAATTTGAGTGCTTTCTCTCTGGATTGTTGTGAGTGAGTGAGTGAGTGAGTGAGTGAGTGAGTGAGTGAGTGTGTGTGTGTGTGTGTGTGTAGGTGGAACCGGGTCTCCTGCTCTCATGCCATCAGGGCTGCCTCACCTCTTCCTCTTACAGCAAGATTTGCTCTAGTGTACAAGCCTGGCAAGATCAGGGTCTGCTCTCCTGTGTGTTATTGCTAAAGAAAAGCAGGACTAGTTATTTCTCTATCGTGACCCCAAGGCCAGCTCTCCAGCCTGCCTCAGGAAGCATGGGGCAGAAGAGGAGACAGCCAGCATCTTTCCCTCACCCATGCCACTAAATGGCAGATTTGGGGGTCAGGGTCACTTCTCCTTGTCTCAAATTTTGAGGGCTGGTTCACCTGCAACACGATCAGCTGCAGTGTATTTCTCAGATGGGGTACAGGGACAACTCTCCCATGTGCTACAGTTGGTGAGGGATATCAACACAGACCCTAGCTACAGGAGGACCGTGGGCCTACACATGACCTGAAGCAGCAGTGGGCCTGGAGGTCAGAATGACTCTGGTGGCAGCACAGGCTACCCAGATCAGTATGCCCCTGGACACCAACATGGTCTTGGGTGACTGACCAGATCCTGGATACTCACCAAGCCAAAGGTGGTAACAGGAGCCACAGACACCACCCCAGACCCTGGCAACTGTAGGTCCATGCAGCAGTCAGACCCAGACATCAACATAGCTCTAGGTGGCAGCACAGGCCCTTAAGATCATTATGGACCCCACAGCAGCATGGCCTTTGGACACCAACACGATCTCAAGTGACTGACTAGATCCCAGGAATTTTCACAGTTCTTGGTGGTAACAGAAGCCATAGAAGTATCAACTCAGACCCTGGCTTATGTAAGACTATGGGCCCAGACACGGTCCTCAGCAGCAAACTTGACAGGCCAACACCATGGCCCCACCTGGCAGCAAAGACCACTCAGATTGATATGGCCCCCACAGCAACTGGCTCTTGGACAACAACGTAGCCCTAAGTGTCTGCAAATCCCTCAGCGGCAAACATTAATTCATGCCCCCCTGGCTGTTTCAGGGCCTCATTCCAAGACTTGGGTCTTGACTGTAGCTCAGGCCGGGTTATCATTTTGAACTGCTGATGCAAACAGGCCATTCACATCAGCCTGTTGCCGTCCTTAACTTTTTAGATTATTATTTCTCTCTAGCCCATCAACCTCTACAATACAATTTCTATTCCTTAGGCTTTGGGAACATTGGAAAGGGAACAACAACAAAACCTATAAGAACCACAAGAACAGGAATTTTGCTGTGAGATTGTGTCTCCTAAAAATGTCAGAGAGGCTACAACTACGAATTTCATAGCTACCTAACCATTAGTTGAGCAAAGATAATATCAGTGATCATCTTAACAGTGTAAAGGGAAAGATTATGGAGACTTCTACACTAAACAGAAAACAAAATAAACTAAGGAATACTAAGAGCAATAAAAAATGGTCTACCCTAGTGAAAAACACACCATCTTGGTATCCAGTACAAAATGTTTTGCCCTATATACATGCAGACAAGCATATTACATAGATAGAGATTTATCATGCTATACTTACAATTTTAGCATATGTATGCATGTAATCCTAAATATATACATGGGTACATGGAAAGATTTTGAGGGAGGAAATGATGGAAGAGAGAAACAATTTACTACAACCTGAAAAAAATTAAAAATACTATAAATTTGGTTGTTGGGATTAAATTCATAGATTGTTTTGTCCACCCTGCTCCTTTTATGTTTTCTACCATTGCGTTGCCACAGTAAGACTACAAGAACCTAAATATCTAGTTAAATGGAAGTATCTCATTTTGAATGGATGTAAGGGGCATAGCATGGAGGAGTCACCAGGGTCCACGCTACTTTCCACAGCTCTGCTCCACTGCATTTTAGAGAATTGTAGCAGGAACCAAATCCACGTCTGTGGAGCTGGGGGTAATAATGTGACACAAGGCTCTGTAAGATCCCAGGCTGAGCTGTTTCATAACTTGTGTGTTTGAAAGTTTCTGCTGATTTTTTTCTACATGTGGAGAATCATTTCGCCTTATTTGCCACTCCAGTTTGCTTGATTTCAAACACTCCACTCAAAGAAAATTTCAAGCACTCTGCTCTATTCAGATACAAGAATGTCTACTGCACTGAAAGGATGCACTCTGCCCTCAAGAATTTTTTGTAGACAAATTCGGCCTTGGAGACAGAACCTTTGGGGATTGGTTAACATCTGCTACTCAGCATCCTTCCACTCTAAGATCTCTGTACCATTTTCGAGAAATGCCCAGTTCTTTCTTCTGTACCAAGTCTCTGTACATGATTATTAGGTACAATGTCACACCTCTCACTCAAAGGGAAATGAGTATCTATTGCTCTGGCTGCTTCTGCTTTCCCGGGAACCAAAACTACAGTTACTGATTACTGTTTCACTCTCTGTTGTATACTAATCAAATAGCAAATTAACAGGGCTTTATTCTCATGAACACTGTTAGGTTATTTTCAGTCCTATTTTAAGAAACCAATGAGGCATCATCACTTTATGCATATATGGATTCCTGGCCCTAAATGTTTACCTCATACTTCCCACCAACCTAGGAACCACAAAACGTGGAAGGAGAGTGATGGAGGAAGGTCATTGGCTAATAAAGGAACTGCCTTGGCCCATATTATTGGTTAGGACCTAGGTAGGTGGAGTAAACAGAACAAAACGCTGAGAGGAAGAGGAAGTGAGCTCAGACTCGACAGCTCTCCTCTCGGGAGCAGACGCCTCAGAGAGAGACGCCATGCTCCTGGCTCCTGGGCAGACACGCGATGAAGCTCTGAAGCTCCGACCCAGGATGGACTTAGGCTAGAATCTTCCCGGTAAGACCGGTGCTACACAGATGATAAGAAATGGGCTAGTCCAGGTGCAAGAGTTAGCCTAGAAGAGGCCAGGTAGAAATGAGCCAAGCAGTGATTAAATGAATACAGTGTCTGTGTAATTATTTCGGGGCACAAGCTAGCCAAGCAGGCGGCTGGGGTGTTGGGGACGCAGCCCCGCTGCCCATATTACTACAAATGACGCCCAGACGTGTGGCTGAGTCCACAGAAAGCCTGAGAAAGCTTGGAAAAGAATAGAGTTAAGCATGTTTCTTATGGCAATTTCTTGGGTCTGCTCTGCTTGCTAGAGGCAAGCAAGCGCTCTCATATAAGAGAGGCTTCCTGACTCAGCTTCAGCTGCAAAACCCTGCAGCTCATTAAGAGGTCCTGCCATGAAACACTTAAACAGTGTTAACGAAAAGCTGAACTCATGCTTTTCGGTTTTCAGCCGTAGCAGGAAAAAAGCTGCGCCATTTAAAAATGCCGGCTTTCTGGGCCATCCTGCCAGGGCAAACTTTGACTGTTTGAGGCAGGAGGGCCAGCTACCGAGAGAGGATTTGAGTGTTGTCTGTTGTAGCTTACTGGCTGGCTGGGACCTTGAAACGCCATAGAGGTGTGGCTATAAACATGGCTGCAGCCTGTATATCCGCCATGAGGCTGGAAAGCTAAGGAATGGACTGGATCTAGCTGGCAAAGCCACGGCTTTAGTCCTACTGAGATTGCTTGGTAAATTAAAGACTCATGTGGTCAAAAAACAGAGCAATATACAGTAAAGAGAGATTCAAAGACAATGAAAATTTCTGAATGATTTACAGTGTTAAAATATATGCAAACTAAAAGTTAAAATTCTTAAAGTAAACCTCTGTGACTTCAAGGTGTGGTAGCACACGCCTTTAATCCAGTGCCTAAAAGGCAGAGACAAACAGGTCTCTGTGAGTTCAAGGTGTAGTAGCAAACACCTTTAATCCCAATGCCTGGGAGGCAGAGACAGGCGGATCTCTGAGAGTTCAAAGACAGCCTGGTCTACAGGTCAAAGATGTACGCTCAAAAAGCAAAAAGTTAACCTAGGAATGTCACAGCTTAGATTCTTAAGTGCCTAGTGATTTAAAGGCGCAAATCAAAACTGCTCCTGGATAGTAAAAAATTGCAGATTCACAATAGGACAGATTCAGACCACTAAATGAGTCACACTGTTGGATGAATGTACGTAGGCTTGGGAGAGAGAAGAAAAAGAATATAGAGAATAAAGTTAATGGTTTAAAAAAAAGGTAAAGTCTTTAAAGAGACAGAGTACAGATAGTTAAGAGATTAAAAGAAATAAAGAAAAATAAGCCACGTAAAAATGAAAAAATCACAAAGAGTCTGGATTATGTGCATTGTGTTTTCTTTAAAATTTTTGACTGTGAAGGAGCTAAGTACAGACAGACATTTCATTATATGGGCTGCCAAGTGGAACCAGAACGGATATCATGAGGGTATGATTTCAGAATTTGGGTCTAAGGATATGATGCTTCGGAGAGGGTCTTCTTTTGTTTTCACAGAGGACCAGACCCTGTGGATTGCATCTATTCCGATTTGGTATGATGGACCACGTCCTCCTGAAGGGTTGCTGTGAACATCTTCAGAAAATTGCTTTGCTCAACTGCCAACTGAGATGAAACTAGCACATAGGTTATACCATGAAAGACCTAATTAACGACGCCCCCATTCAGCAGGAAGCAGTTTGGAGAGAAAAAACTGCACCCATGTTCCCAAATATGGTTTATAAATGTTCTTTTACATTTAAAGGGGGATATGATATAGACATGAATAATTTGCATTAGTATAGATTTTGCTTTATTGATAGAGATTTAAGGTCAATTTTGTTATATATATATATATATATGTATTTCTGATATTGATTAAGGTATTGTGATTGTGTAGTTCATTATTAAAATGTAATGTATAATTAGGAAATATAGGTTGTTGATGGATAATCATAAATAATAGTCAAGTTTGTAGTCATGTTAGTTAATATTTTCTAGATGTGCATAGATATATTTTAGATAGGCATTCTTCATATTTTTCAAAGATTATAGAATATGGCATTTTAAATGTTTTAATAACTTAGGACTTTTCCTGACAATGAGACACTCTGCTCCTGGCAGCACCAATCTACTTCAAGCAGAAGATGGGCATTGAAGAGGATCCTTATGGTGTTTGATAGCCATTTGGGCAAGAAACTGTTCTTGCCTGGACTGTTGCATAAACTGGACACAGAGAACCCACAGAGAGAGGACTACTGAACTTGCCTAAGGTGAGATGATATTTTCGGGGTTCCTGACTCATGAAAGAGTCTGTGAGACAGTCTGCAGGACACTTCAAAAAGTGACTGAACTGTCTTTGGAATTCCCTGCTTGAAGAAAATGTCTGCTGGATACTATGGGCCTGAAGGCTGAAGATGGATGCCCCAACGGTACAAAAGAACTTTAGGTGACTGTCCAGGCAGCGAGATGTCTTTGTCATTTCTAGGGTTTTAAAAGTTGCTTTTTTCTTGTTTGCTTAGGTAGTATTGCATCTTTCTGGAGTCTTTGATGGAGTTAAGAATAGTTTGTTATAGTTTTCCTTAGTTATGATAAAGATTATTGTAACTTTTACTTGATAACTGTTTTGCTATATGTAATTTTGCTATTTTAAAGTTAAAGCCTTCCTCTTTTTTTTTTTTTTTGTTTAAACCGAAAAAGGGGAAATGATGGAGGAAGGTCATTGGCTAATAAAGGAACTGCCTTGGCCCATATTATTGGTTAGGACCTAGGTAGGTGGAGTAAACAGAACAAAACGCTGAGAGGAAGAGAAAGTGAGCTCGGACTCGACAGCTCTCCTCTCGGGAGCAGACGCCTCAGAGAGAGACGCCATGCTCCTGGCTCCTGGGCAGACACACGCGATGAAGCTCTGAAGCTCCGACCCAGGATGGACTTAGGCTAGAATCTTCCCGGTAAGACCGGTGCTACACAGATGATAAGAAATGGGCTAGTCCAGGTGCGAGAGTTAGCCTAGAAGAGGCCAGGTAGAAATGAGCCAAGCAGTGATTAAATGAATACAGTGTCTGTGTAATTATTTCGGGGCACAAGCTAGCAGAGCAGGCAGCTGGGGTGTTGGGGACGCAGCCCCGCTGCCCATATTACTACAGGAGAGGAGGAAGGAAGATTGTAACAACAGGAAGATGGAAAGAAGTGCTGTAAAAATGATGACTTCAGGACAGGATTTGGCCAGCACTCTCAGAAATTGTACAAAACCTGCACTAGATCAGGGCAGCCACAATTCCAGCCGGATGAGTTAGATGATCTCCAGACTTTGCCCTTTACTGAGGAATAATTTGGATTGATAGGTTATGTAGCAGGGAATAGTAATAATATTTCAATGTTTCAGTAGTGGTCCCACACTTATGCACAAATGGGTGCTACTAACTAAACTAGTAAAGTTATAAACTACGGATGAAGTTGGGGTGAGCACATCTTGGTGGATCAGGTAGAGGTTAAGGTGATAGATGTGATCGCCTTCCAATGTATTCATTTATAAAATTCTCAAGAAATATAAGAAATATGAAATGAAAAAAATATTTTAAATTTCAAATTGCGCTTATAAGGCTGCATATGTTTTCACTTTCTTTTTTATAACTTTCAGCACAATATGTGAGTCTCTACTGACTAAGTGTAGTAGATGAGTGTATTGCAGCTTGAATTAAGTTTTCCAAATAAATAATCACATTATATGCTCTTATGATTTTGTTGGATAAGAGTTCTCTAACGTCAACACATCTGTGTCAATGATACTACAGAATCTATGACAGCTATAGCCTTCACCAGCTCTCAAGATAAACTGCTACAGGAGAATCGGTGAAAAGTTGCACTATTTTCCTGGCACATTGGAATGAATAGGTTCAATGCTCAGTTCTAAGAAAAAATAAAGGGTAAGTGAGTAAACATTCCTGCTACAAGGTAATAACTGAAACCTAGTGGAATTCCTTACTTTTCCACAGCACAGCTCTTTAATGCCCCCTACCATGGCTGCTACAGACATTGCTTCATGTTTTTATTTGTTTCATGGCTATAGAAGTTTAGGCGAACTCTTCTAGGATAGGATATGTCACTTAATACAAACTGAACCCTGGCTCAAGATTGTAATGTCTCACACTTGTTTCAGAATAAACAATTCTATCATTTATTCTAAAGTGAAATCTGTATTTTATCTCTGCTCTCTGATAACATCACATATAATTAATAGAAGACAAATATATAGTTTGAGATAAAAACTCAGTATTGAGGTAGTACTTAGTGATAATACTATTTTAAATCTAAATCTGCTTAGAAAATTGAGACTATTGATGGATAAAATCATTATTGTTGGAAAATCTGAAAAATATAAGGCTATATAATTACCAAACTGTTTGATATTATATGCTATTTGAATATATATATATATATATATATATATATATATATATATATATATATAGTGTGTATGTGCTATAAGTGTATTTGTGTGGGTATGAGCACATGTGCACACAATTGTACAAGCTTACATTGTTTTTCTATCTGAAAGCCATAAGTCAAGGCTGGGGAGTCATCATCAATCATTGGGCACCTAATTGTTTGAGACAAAATTCCTTTGCTTAATGGGATTCTTTAATTTTACTAGAGTACCTGACTTATGAGCTCTAGGGATCTAGCCATCCCTTCCCAGTACTAAAATTACAGCTGTGCCCCCTTGTTCCAGCTTGATGTGGGTCCTGTGCTTTACCAAGTGAACTCTTTCCTCAAACACTTAGAATGTATCTTGAAGGAAAATATTAGAAAATAAGAAATGATTTTGAGATTGAGAAAACTATGAGAATCAGAAAGAGGAGTCTGCTGTTAAGGGTACCTGATTCCAAGCAGCCAACATGAATTCAATTCCTAGAACCATATATTGGGAGAGACAGCTCTTACAAGCTTTCCTCTGAACTCCACATGTGCATCATTACATACATATATATGCATATATACACACATGATGGTAGAATGCACACGGGATTAGAAAGAAAAGTGCTCTAGATTTTTTTTTTTACCTCCTTATAACCTGAAAGTCATGCACTTTATGTGCTTGTGTTTCAGATGGTATGGTAACAAGGATGGTTGTATGCCTGCTTTCGTAATCAATATTTGGCCCCTATTATTCCATTATCAAACTGTATTAAAGAAATATTTCTGATTGCAAAATTCTTACATCATCTCAGATACAGTTGAGGCAGTCCCTTGGGTGCCTAATAGGAATCTTACAATAGTTTATCAACCTGCTTTTCATTTCTGTGAGTAAATACTTGGCAGAAACAACATATGGAATGAACTATCTGCTTAGGCTCATAGCTTCAGGGGCTTCAATCCATGGTCTTTGGACATCATGTGTCTGAACTCAATCTAAGGCAGAATACCATAGAAGTGAGAGAATATGTTGGAGCAATTTCTTTTTGGCTTTTTGGCAACAGGAGCAATAAATAAATAAATAAATAAATAAATAAATAAATAAATAAATACAACACACAAACAAACAAAAAACCAAGAAGAAGAAAAGCTTGGGTAAGAAGAAGCCTAATGGTATATGTGGTATATGCAGTGGTCTATGTCTCCTACATAGGACTGCCTCCTAAAGTTTGCAGAACTCCCCACAACAGTGTCAATAGGAACATAAAACACAGAAAGCCTGTGGTGGATTGCCACACGTAAGCCATAACCAACAGAATGCTGTTTGAATGAACAGAAGCCAAAATGCTTAACTTGATATATGAAGTCATTTGCCAACCTTATTTGTTACCCCTTGTGGTTCCTGAGTGCCTCAGCTCTTCCTGGCCACAGGTTTGTTTTGTTTTGTTTTTCCTGCTATCTAGGGAATATTCAGGAGTTGCTTTGTTTTAATGCTATTGTAACAGTTGGTCTTCTAAGAAGAACATCTTTCAAGAGGCATTATTTTTATTTCCACTCTCTATCCCCTCCTACTAAAATGTATCATCTAGAACAGAGACCCCATTTTGCTTCACAAGCCCCTGGAATCACAGTTGCATGTAATAGGCATTCAATAAAAACTGATTTTCAAAAGCATCTTTTGCTGTACTGTTAATAATTAGTGAGGGTTGAATGTGAGTGGAAAAGAAACACACACAAGTTTACTGAACTCAAAAATTATTTTGCATGAAGTTTTCATAGACTATTGTAGTGGCATTTCAACTTTATTTTAATAAATATGGACTTCCTGAAGATCTGATAGTAAAACAGCCCCAGTTTAACTGGTCAGTCTTACAGACCCAATACGGTAACACACACCTTTACTCCCATAATTGACATAGAAACTGGGCCGTGCCTGTTGTAATCCCAGCCCTAGAGAGGACTATGAGATGGGGGAAGACAGCTCTCAGACACATTCTTGTTCTGAGATTCCGGGAGGCAGGATGGCCATTTCAGATTGAGGTTGAGGTATGAGCAAGTGGCTGGCTGTTTTACTTTTCGAATCTTCAGGTTGAACCCCGATATCTTTCCCCGAGTTTTCATTTAATCATGCTTCAGACTCCCCCAGTTAGAGGGATTAAAAGCACCATCTGCACATAGTTGGAATTAAAGGATATCTATAAGCCCGTTTCAAAGAATGACAAAATGCAACAAAGCCGGGTTCTTTCGAGAACACTTTTAGAGTATTGATGACAGAAACTCCTGGCACTCTCAGCCTGCTAGCTGTCAATCGTGCATTTATTTTTTTTTTCAAAAGTAATTTTTTTTCTAAAAAAATAATAGTGGGAAAAAGAATGGTAGGAATAATACTCATTTCTTTCAGCAGTAATTTACTGCTATCAGCTAGACTTGAATCTAGAGGAAAAACCTATCTTTAGGTTAAAATCACAGAAAATGCAAAAGAATAATGGAACTATATGTGAATAAGGCATTTTCATCTCAAATAGCTTTTGCTAAAAGTACCTGGTTTTAAAAATGCGATGGGCTTTACACTGATGCGTCTATTCTATCAGGTCCTGGGAGGAAGGTCTTCATGGATCTGGTCAAAAGAGAATACCAATGGCCGGAAATTTTCTTTCTTATTCCACAGCCTCTAGTTCTTTATTCATGAGAATTCTGATTGACTCTGCAAGGCATTGAGAAGTGACCATTACAGGACTATAGATTTGTGTTGTTTCACAATATCAGCATTTATTGAATAACAATAAATTTGAAGGTATGTCAGGTTTGTTCCTGGCAATTTCCCAACTAGTCCTGCTCCTTTTGGTAGTTGGCTGCAGTAAACACGAGGTCTTTTATTTCCGTCATATTTACTAGGTGAATTCTCAGGTCACCTTACTCATCATACAGTATAAGTGTGGGCTATAGTCACTACCAAGGATGAAAGAGGTCTAATGAAAGTCAAGGACTTTCAAAGATTCCTTCCTGAGAGGTGGAATCAGAAGGCTGGCTGAGGAAGAAACATCTCTGTGTAGCAGGGATAAAGAACCCTGATTGCGATGCTGCTATTATAGCTATAGAATCGAGTGGCAGGGACACAAATTTTAGGCAAACACAAATTAATCTGAGCTATTATAAGCAAGGTGGGGTTCTGAACTTTTGAGGTTGTAGAGGTGGTGGGGGCTAAGCTCAGGGTTACATGTAGACTGAGAGAGGGCAAACAATTTGAATATGTCACGTGAACAGAGCAACCAATAATTCAGCAATAGCATGGGCTGCTTGAGGATTAGATGTAACCCACTACTGGAAAGAGAGGCTTTGTTTAGTGATGAGAGATGTCTAGTTGTGACTCTGTATTCCCAATTACTTGGTGATTGCATTTAGATTCCCTTTACATATGTATTTTAAGAAGCTTTTACTGTATTATGTATTAGGTATCCATTTGACCCTTCAAATGTTCCCTAGCTTTAGCTATTCCTCCCTGTATTCCATCCCTCAACCCCTTCCCTCCCTGTTTGATCTTCTTGGTCCAATCACATACATCCACGCATGGCTATCTATTTAGTTTCTTATTCCTGGCACTATACACCCCCAGTCCCTTGATCTATACATAACCTTTATGTTTATATGGATGGTAGCCCAGTTTTCAAAGTCTTAGCAGCCAATAGCACATATACATGCATGTATACCATCCATGTATTTTTGTGTCTGAGTTACCTGACACAAGATTTTATAGCTCTACCCACTTATATCTTTTCAAAATATTTAACAATTAGCTAGGTGGTGGTGGTATACATTTTTAATCACAGTACTTGGGAGTCAGAGGCAGGAAGATCTCTGTGAGTTGAAGGCCAGCCTGGTCTACAAGAGATAAATCCAGAATATCCAGAGCTATATAGAGAAAGCTTGTCTCAAAAAAATAAATAAACAAACAAATAAATAAAATATTTAACAGTTAAGTAATATTCCATTGTGTCAATGCATCAAATTTTTATTCATTCACTCATTGAGAGTTCTGTTCAATATTATTTTTCCTTTCTTGGGTCTTTATATGGTTTAGATATCAGGATAACTGTGAGCCTACACACCATGTAAGAAATTGTAGAAAGTTAAGGCCTACCAGAATACGAAGAGGTAACCTGAAGTCTTCTGGTCTGTCAGAGCTCATGATAGTACCTAGCTAAGGAGGGGAGACCATGCGGGGGCCTATGGATGGGGATGCCTTGGTTCTGGGAGGATATATAAGGTTTTCTCCATTGCTAAATAAATGAGTCTGCTCTATCTCTTCCAGCAGACTCCCAGGATCTGTGTTTGTTGATGTTATGCCTTCCCACCCCCTCCCCCCAAAATCCAGATACAATAAACATCAATGAACACATCTTTGTCTATCCACAGTATCAGAATCTACTAAATAATAAAGAAAGAAAGAAAGAAAGAAAGAAAGAAAGAAAGAAAGAAAGAAAGAAAGAAAGAAAGAAAGAAAGAAAGAAAGTGTTCAGGTTTCTAAAGTAGCATTTTGCTAGATAATACCACCTTCTTAGTGGTCTGCTTAAATTGAACTTCTTTTTCTCTTCTGATATTAATTATTCATATTTAGCTTTCACATTAAACAATATGCAATATGTTCATCTCTGCTTATATGTATATATGCAATTTACAGAAAAGTTAAATATACTACAGCAGAATTAATGAGGTTTTATAAGGGGGTTGGAAGAAATGAGTCTGTATTGATACAAAAATGGACAGAAACCATCACAGGGAAGGAGCTACTTGAGAGCCTTTGATTTTTATGATTGAGTGTGAAGAGTCAGAATTGAGACTCGCTGCAAGGTGAAAGTGGGAAACCAGTTCAGAGCAACTATGTTAGGTTTGGGTCCAAAGTGTAAGCAGATGGATAGGTGGTTATCTAGGATGCTTTAATACTGAGGAATGGGACTGAATAGAAACCTGTGGACAGATGGACAGGTGAGAATTCATTGACGAATCATCCTGGAATCATCCATGGGATACTGACACACATCAAGATAAGGCTGGGCCATCACAGGGCTGGTTGTCCACTACGTTGTTGGAGCCAGGCTATGGAATGATACTCTTTCCATTGTATGGTATAACCAATAAGCTCTTGGGCCTAATTTACCAATATAATCTTAATATATCCATGTATAAGGAGAGTATCCATTCATATGAGTAAATTGAGAGCCGCAGCCTTCTACTTCCTGAAATAAACCATTAATCTGTTTGCTTGACAAATGGTGGTGATTGTGGGTCCACCCATAGGCACATTTCAAACTCAAAATAGTGTTAAAAGTGGCTTGTAAAATGGGGTTTCTCCGGCCTGGAGAACTGGTCTTTTACATAATGTAAAATAATTTTAGTGACATGTAGACTTATCTTAACAATTAATCTTTACACAAGGAAAGATTTTTCCTGTAACGTGTGTATTTGCTGATTAGCCTGCTTGATTTTTATTTTATTTTATTATGTTAAAGCTATAAAGGGATTTGGGTTATTTTGTTTTCTTTTGCTGGAGTTTTTGTTTTGTTTGCCTAGTTGTTTGTAATTTTGTCTTTTTCACCACTACCTTCCCATGTTAAATGTAGCCCAAGCAGGCTTCAAACTCAATATCAATCTCAGGATGACCTTAAAATCCAAATCCTTCTGCTCAACTCAAAACTGCTGATTCCAGAGTATGCACAAAAGTGCCTAATGGAGAATGCATTTTAAAGTGTTCTTTTAACAGAAAGAACCTAGATATTTAACATCATGTCAGATCAAGAGTTAAGATTTATACACAGTGTATTTTTCTAGAACTAAAAGTAGTGCTGGGTTTCAAAGAGTCTTAGCCTTTAGCGCTCTTCTCAAAACCTGTGTCTGAGTTATTTATTGAGCCTTGTATCCTCCATAATTAGCTTCCTGATGACTTGTATCCATCTTTGTATATACTATAAAATAGGCTTTTGACTTCTGTATGCTAGCTGGAAAAAATATTCTTCATTAGGCCTCCTCCCTTAGGGCTCTCAGCCCAGTGCAGGGCACCCCTATATTGGGGACATTAGATGAGATTTTCAGGAATGCTAGTCACCTTTTCTCTGGAACACAGCAAGAAAGCAGTGTCACCTCCTTCTCAGTGTCTGAGGAGGCTCTCATGCATCTTAGCTGCCTTCATTTGTAAACAAATTTAATGTTGTTCCTTCACTCCTATGAAAAAGTTTGAGGAAAATCTTAATCTTCCCACATTGATTCACATTTTGAACAATCCTTTTACATTCTTTCAAGACACACAATGAATTGATTCAAATAAATAAATAAACAAACGAATAAATGTGGTGCCATCCTTTCCAAATGCCTAAGTGATTCACATGCCTGAATAGCAACATCTTATGAAGAGAGATGAGATGATGCCTGCCATTTCTAAGAACTCTGTAAGAAAGGTACATGTCCCACAAATTTATAAATATCCCTGCAGTGTATATAATCAGCCAAATTTATTTTGGGAGAAGAAGTTATTAAGGATCTTCCATTTGACTATGGTAAGAAAAGCAACATGGAAAGATAAAGGTTTTTCTCTCTTAAGGATTATAATCTGGCTTGAGAAACAGACATGGAGAATTTCCAATGTTTTGAAAATAGCACTTTGTAGCAAGCAGTGCAGGAATCGCTTCTGGCAAAGACAGTGAGGCCAGCTTTTTTCCTTACCTATTCTGAGGCATTCAGGAAATATGCTTCTGAAAGTAGTCATTGAAAAGAGACTTCTAGAATAAGCAGAGATTCACTCTTCAAAATTATGCTCCTGGAAGTCTCATTTCAGACAAAGAGCTCGCACTCTGCATTCCCACAGCTGCCAGGGTGTTTCAGAGCACAAGACAGATTCCTTCCCAGGAAGTTCCTTTTATAGTCACAGATATATGCTGGATTTTCAAAACTAGGTATTCTCTGAGGCAAGAAGCACGATACTTAAAGAACTCCCTTTGTGCCTATTTACTGATGGCGCTTGTTTGTCTTCTCTTCGATTTTTTTTTAGGATGGCCCTTTGACTCTCTTACTTGGTTACCTTTGATGCTATGAGGGTAAGTGAGAGGTTATTTTCAAAGTAAAGATGGAATAGTCAGAAACAAACAGGAACACAGATTTGTAGTCACTCATAAGTGGATACTAGCTATAAACAAAGAATATTGAGCCTATAGTTCATGATCCTAGAAAAGCTAAGTAACAAGGTGAACCCTAAGAAACACATATATAAATCCAGGGAAGAAAGATTTCTTAAAACCTGAACGAATGACAAGCCAAGTTAAGATTTAAAGAAAAGATGTAAAAGAACTCTGTGGTTCTATGACTCTCCCACACAGACTTTTTATTGAATCCTCTTTAAAAACCTTGTTTCAGGGAGGGATTTATGAGTGACCCTTGGAAATCTTACCATCTTTACAGAGCATACAGAGATACCTCTTGCATTCACGCTATGAACGCAGCAATTCCATGAACTCATAGGGGCTGAGAACTGATCCTTGAGTGTAATTCAGCAATGGCACACCAAGCAGTAAAATACACTAATATTTGATGTGGATGTTACTTGTTCATATGTCCATCTAACATGTCTTTTAAGCAACTAAAAAATTAACAAGTCTCAGGCATGTTTAACAACTGCATGGTTTGCAGGGGGAAAGGTAGACAGAATGTTCTACAAATCACTTATGTGCAGGTTTTTGCGAACATAATATTAAAGACTTTGAAAAAGATGCATAACAAATAATTTTCTTCCATATTTAATCTCTAATGTAACAACATTAAGATTCAGACCTTGGTATGGTTTGATGAGGTAAGCCCGTAAACCCAGTTACAGAGAAGGTGAGGCAGAATGATAGTATGTTCGAGTCCATACTAGTCTACAGAGTGAGTTCAAAGCTAGCTCATGCAAGTTAAAAACAAACAAACAAACAAATAAACAAAGACCAAACTTAAATAGAGCTCAGCCTTAGGGTATAGATAAATGGTATAGTTCTTGCCAATTATAACTAACTTACTAATCAAAGAAGAAATAGTCTGTTTCACTCCGCTCTCTGCCATATAAAAGCCCAACCTTTAATGTTCACAACCATTACCTCCTCAGATATGGGAAAAGTTGGAGCCTTCCTTGTTGATATTACAGCTTCAAAATATTAGCAGCCAACTTCCGTTTCTTTTGAATTCTCTTTAAAACATTTTTATAGCACTACACTACAAGAAATATTTGTATTTTCAACTAAAGAATAAAACGAACCTGGCTAGGGCTAATCTTGGTTGTCACTGTGACACACCTGGGGAGATGGAATCTAGAATGAAGAATTGCCTCCTTCAAATTGGCCCGTGGAATATATGTGAGGAAATTTGTTTGCTTGTTAGTTGATATAGGAGGAGACATCTTACTATAGGAGTTCTCGTCACCATGCATTGTGATCTGGGATGTATAGAAAAAGATGTATAGAACTAGATTGTGTGCCTGATTACTGGTAAGCAGGGCTTTTCCATGGTCTTCTTTTAGTTCTTGCTTGAGCTATTAATCCTCACTGATGATAATATTGACCTATAAGCTGAAATAAATCATTTTTACAAAAAGTTCATATTTCATAATGGTCATTACAACATAAACAAACCTAGCACAATTATTTAAAGCAATTTACCCATTAGGAGAAATTTGGGGTGAATATAAGGTATCTTATGAGTAAAAGAAAATGTCTCTACACATCGGAAAGGGTGAAAGTTCTTCTGAAGTTTGTTATCTGTTATAATGGATGCATTGAGATGTTAGACAAATCATGACTCTGAGTATATAAGCAGGAATATCCATTCACCATAGAGTGCCACAGACTTGGTCAAAGACAGGTCTTTTTCAGATATTGACATACTCTTTCTATACCCATGAAACATGTACTTTGCTAATATATTTTTCTCATACAGAGTCATCCTACAGACAAAAAATAAAATAAAATATGGAATTAATTAAGATACCCTGACTAGAATTCTTAAAAGATATACAAAAAAACTTCTAAGACTACATTTCAAGTAAAAACCCATGAAGCAAGGAAGCTATGGGAGCCTAATAATATATTCTCAGAAGTTAAGCATGCATTTCAAAATTGGGTGTGAACTAGAGTAAAGTTGATTCTGAAACAACAGAAGACTTTCCTGTTTTACTCCATTCTTTTTGTACAGGCTGAAGTGATAGGATAAATTATTACCAAGGTGAGTATAACAAACTTTGTTTGAATTCTCCTTTGTAATAGATAATGAGAGTCAGAATCTAATGATCTCATGACTAACAAGGAATTAATGTTTTTTAAAAGTGAAGTATTTGTGAATAGTTTAAGTGTTTCTAGTGAAATATTATGCATGTAAAGTCATTCAAAACACATTATTTTCAGAAATTTTGTAAAATTGCAATTTTATGTCTTTTGTACTAAAAGCCAGTAAAGTTCACAAAAACAATTACCAAGAATTATTGGGGAAAAAAATCTTTCATGCTGGTCCAAAACCTACTTATAGCTAAGGAATTTGTGATTTAAAAGCCATATTATTAAAGATTCTAAGAAGTCAATGAAATTCTTAAAGAGAGACAAAGATAGGAAATGTCAGTTCCAACAATCAAGACTTGCCAAACTATATTAAATATCATGACACCTTGTCTTTCATAAATATATATGACTATAATTTGTCAATATGCAATAAAAGACTATGAAAGGGAATGAGGAAGATATTTTATACAAAAAGGCGATTCAATAACTCATCTCAACTTGTTCTCTTAAGCTTCTTCAGTCCATCTTCTGGGAAAGGCAAGAATCTCAGAATAGTACTAGAATTAATTTTAATATGCATTAAAAGCTGTAAAGAGAATACCTGAGTGAAAGAAATGTATGGCGATAGAAGGTTATAGACTTGAAGCTTGTCATTTCCTGATTCAAATACCACTTTCAGCACTTATGATTTCTGTTAACCTAATATTATCAAGCTATAATGGTTGCTATAAAGATTAAGAGGAAGAAAAGTTCACCAAGTCCCTGATAGAAACTGTGAAACTACTGTGTAGTCTTCCTTCCCTTCTTCACCTTCAGATTTTATCAAATACTCTGTGAGAACTAAGTAATAATTTTCATCATGCCAATTCTGCTCCATTTCCAAGAATAAAGCTTTAAATCTGGTTTAAAATTTCACCTAAAATAAAAGGCTGGGAGTTTTTTTTCTGAAATATTCAAAACTGTGTTATAAATAATGAAAATAAAAATAAAAGTGTCTTGGACTTCTATGAGCAAATATCATGTCTTCCCTAGAGGATTTCATACAAGGATGTCCTATCTCCTGCAATGCCAACAGGAAATGGCCTTTACTGTGGCTGATTTATTTTAATATAAGAACCAAAAGAATCTTAGTGGAGAAATTGAATCAGTTATTTTATTATAAATAGAGGGGGAAATACCAGATTTTACTCTACTTTAATAAAAATGACTATGTGATTGAAATATATGGTATACTAAATACTTTCATCTAGAAAATTAATTTAGTGTGCCTTATTTAGAACTGGGTTTTCTCAGGAACATATCTAAAAGGGCATCAAAGAGGTACAAATTAATACCAGATGCTACTTGGTTTAAAACATGAGATGTGAACGGTAGCTCTAAAATTTTTCAAGACCAAATAATCTATGAGTTCATGGTAAGAATTTTGTGGAATGGGGAAGTAACCTCAATATTGAGGCCCTGGGATCTAACTATAAGCATATTTAATTGGAGATAGCAAATAGCTAGAAACTAGGCATATATACCTTTGATCCCAGCACAAAGGAGGAAGAGGTGAGAAGCTCTTGAGATCTGATAGACCTGGTTTGTTAGTTGTTTTTCCCTTGCTGTGATAAAATATCAAGGCCAGAAGCAATGGAGGAAGGTTTATTTGGCTTACTATTCCGGAGGGAAGTACGTGATGTCAGGGGAGACATGCCTTCAAGTAGTCTGAGCAGGAAATGACGAGACAGCAGCTCAACTGCAAATAAAAAGCAGCAAGGGAACTAGAAGTGGGTCAAGGCTATAGGCTCTCAAAACTCAGTTTCAGGGATGGTTTTTCTCTAGCAAGTCTGCATCTGTGAAAACTGAATAGCCTCCCCACACAGCACCATCAACAAGAGGTCAGTTGTTCAACCCTGAGTTTTAGGAGAACATTTCTTATTCAAAATAATATACTTGATATTTATTATGGTTTCTAGACTGGCTTCAAACTTGTAACAGTCCTCCAAACCAATTTTCTCAATGCTGGGATCATAAGTATGCACTATAATGCCTGGTTATTATGCACTTATTATATGTAATATTGTACACATTGCTTAACTTATATGTAACATTTCCATACTCATGGAAAATACTACTTATAAAATCAACCAAGATATGTCTAAAGTGTTATTTTAAAAATGTTCAACTTATGAAAATTTTACTGGAATAAAATGGTATCTAGACATTTAGGAGCACAGAAACCTGTAGAAGTTTTATGAAATTGTGTGACAGAATATTGGGAATGATGTAAATAAAATTCTGGCATAAATTATCAAAGCCAATACAAAACTGCAATGCAAAGAAATAATGTTAAAGGGATATAATTATCCAAGGTCAAAGCATGAATATAAATAAATTTTAAATTAAAAAATAAAAATAGAATTAAAAACATCTAACAAATTTAATCAGAAAACACAAAAGTACAAACAATGAAAATATGTAGTTAAGGGAATAATAAAAAACTTATTAAGAAAATTCTAATAACATACATTGATAAAAATAAAAGATCTGTGTAAAAGATTTATAGCCATCTAGATTTTAAAAACTTAAAAGTACATAAGTTTATTTGTTGTTTTGGCTAGAAGTGTCATATGTTGCTTTTTTATTCTGTTTAATGCTGTGACTTAAAGCAACTTATAAGAAAAGGGATTTATTCCTGTCAATAGCTTACAGATCATCTCTTAGGTAAATCAAGGTAGAAACTCAAAACAGGAATCTGGAGGTGAGATATTAAGTTGAGACCATGGAAAAATGCCGCTTATTAGGTTTGCTTTTATATATACAATAATCTATATCGAGAGAGAAAGAGACAGAAAGAGAGAGAGAAAATATATATATATATATATATATATATATATATATATATATATATATAGAGAGAGAGAGAGAGAGAGAGAGAGAGAGAGAGAATTTTCTAGGGCCACCTAATTAGAGATGGCACTGTTCACAGTATGCAGGGTCCTCCTATGTCACTATTAAAGAAGAAAGTGCCCCACAAGATTGCCCACAGACCAGTTTTACTGGAGCCATTCCTCAACTGAGGCACCCTCTTCCCAGCTAGACTGCTTTGTATCAAACTGACTTAAGCTTCTTTTAAGTATAGAGGTAATAATTTTCCTTGAAGGGTCTCAAAGGAACACAGTCTTTAATGCTATTGTAAAATATTCTCTTGGAGAGATAAAGTTACACTCATTTAGGAAATGAGCTGAATTTGGAGACTGGATATAATTCAGTCTGAAAATCTAGAGAAACAATTTAAAGCTCACAAGGATTGAGTGTCTGGACTAAAGGATTCTCATTGAGGAGGAGCAAAGAAACCAGAGTTCTTCCTGGAATTCCCAGCCAGAGAACAAAGAACATGCCTGGAAGTCCAGCTTTAATTTATCCCTTCCTTAAGTCTGCCTAAACAGTTCCTATCTCATATTCTCATGATCCCACAATGTCTCAAGAAACAACACTAAGGACCGGTTGGAGAATTGAAAGGATGATCAATCTGGACTCTCAGAGCTGAGTGGGACTGTCATGTGTGGCAGTTGAAGCATCTGTCCAAAGCCTAGATAGGAGTCCCTGAGTGTGCATTAGTAATTCCATTTGTATAAAAACAAATATACAGACGAAAGAAGAACCCATCAGAGAGGTCTGGTATTACTTCCTTTAGCTCATATAGAAAACATCTTGATCTTATTACATGGAAATGGAGACACTTAGAACACATTTTAAAATACCAGACTACACACGCTAGTTTTTCATTGTTGTTGTCTCTCTGTTTTGCACATTAGTTAGGTTAGCATGTAGATGGTAGAAGATAGCATAAGGGGACAGGATAAAGTACAGTGTAGGTCCTTGCCATTCTAACTGTTGTGAACCAATTCTGCCAGCTCTCCTCCTCCCCCAAATTTGATCTCTGATTGCCTCTGCTTCAAAGGGAGCTATAGCAGTAAGAGGAAGAAGTGAGAATCTCTTTCACAGGGAGCGACGACAGAGACTTAAAGTTGGCTCTATTTACTTCTCTCTTTGTAGCCATCCGTCAGTCAGCAATAGATGGAAAAACAACCCAAGAAAGAAAGACAAGTATGTTCATACTCCCAAGGAAGAGACAGTACAGAAGAATAGCAAAGAAAATTTTGCTCTTCTCCCAGGAATCTAGAGCAATAAAGCCTGATGCTTAGTGAACTGACAATAAGAAGGACAGAGGCAGTCTTGCACTTGAACCCTGGGGGTTTGAACCAGTAGAGCCCAGGATCCTGGAGTATGGACATCTCTTTGGTCCAAAAGAAAAAAAAAAACTTCTTTAGAGTCCCACCTGGGTCATCATATTATATCATAAATTGCAGACAGTCCCACCTGGCATGGCATATATTTCTGGGAAATTAGTGTTTGACAGTATTCCAGAATACTCAGTCATTCTTCTAACTGTCATCCGGTTTAGGCTCAAGTGAGTAAGCTGCAACCACTATCCTACATGAGTTCTTTCTGTGTGTTTTCTTTCATTCTTCTTACCAATTGAGTTTGGGGCTGTTGTTGTTGTTGTTTTTGGTGGTAATATTAGTGGTGGTGGTACTGTGTGTGTGTGTGTGTGTCTGTGCATGTGTCTCTGTGTGTACTATATGCATGTAGGGAGTAGAAGGCAAACTTAGTTTGTCAATCCAACAGGTTTCTTTTTTTCAGAGTGGAAATGTACCTCACTGCTTAGTTTAACTGGCCATTAAGAACCATTGATCCATTTCTCTTTCTCCTTAGAAACAGACTCCTAAGTGTGCATCAGTATGCCTGGCTTTGGCACCTGGGTACTAAGTGTTGAATTCAAGTCCTGTTAGTTGTGCACCAAGGAATATGTTCTCATAACCATCCATTGTTGCTCTATTTTAATATTTAATAGATGACCTGAATTTTTAAATGGTGTGCTGCTTTCTGTTTTATTAACAGTATTTGATAGATAAAGTTGCTCAGGATACAGGCCAACATTTAAAAGTTAGTCTGTTTTCATCATTCTGACTTGAACTTTCAAAGGAACGTACCACATCTGATCATAAGGCTCAGTCATCTTGAGTCACAGATTGTGACCTCAGATGCTTGTGAGCCCCTGGATGCAGTGCTGCAACCCCAGGCTCTGAGGAAGTATCTAAAGTGGAGCTTCATATGGGTGTTACTTGTAAGGGTGTCCCCAGTTACTATGGGTGTTTCTATGAGAGTGTTTACAAGCAAGATTAATCTTAATTGGATACTGATGAATCAAAATCCTCTTTCTGATATAAGTGGGTTTCTTTCATAAAGGTTCAAATCTAAATGGAAAAAATAAAAACCTGAACTGAAAAAATAATTTCATTTGCCTCACTACCCTCAAGCTGGGTCACAGACTTTTATTTGCCTTCAGACTCAGACTGCAGCCTCAGCTCTTTCTGGCTGTAAAGCAAGGCAGCATTGAGAATGGAAGGTGCCCTGTCAGCTTCCCTCAGCTCCCTAGGCTCCTCCCACCTCATTTGCAGTGGTAGAATTCCTGAAGCCTTAAAATCACTTTAACCAACCCTGCCTCCATCTCTTCTCTCTCTCTCTCTCTCTCTCTCTCTCTCTCTCTCTCTCTCTCTCTCTCTCTCTCTCTCTCTCTCTCTCTCTCTCTCGTGATTTAAAATGGCATGGTTCACGCACCTAGTCCATGCATATCCATTAATGTCTGTTACAATATAAATGCTTGGAAAATATTTGCTGTATTTGTTGTTGAGAGACAAGAAAAACGATTTACATTTCTGGTTTGAATATTTTTGATCTATAAATTTTCAGTTTTCCAGTGGATAATCAATAGATATAAAGCTCAATTATATATGTATACATACACATACAGAGGTGCAGACACATATGCATACAAGTGTGTGTATACCCCCCATACACAGGATAAATGGTCTTTTTCCTGTTGTCTTTGGAGACTTCTAGCTGATATTACTCTGCTCTGAGTAATGGTGTCTATTTATAATGGATATTGACATGAAGAGCATGAGTAAGGATAATATTGAAAGAAGCAAACATTTTTTTCTTTCGAAAAAAGAGCATTAATTCTGAAGCAACGTTAGCATAGTCAAGACTTGGAAATTCAAGGTCTTTGAGAATCTGTGAATATGTCACCCCCCCCCCCCCTTGGCTCTTGGTAAAGAAATCAAAACAACCATTCACGGAATGTGTTTGTCATCCCAGCTGTATTTGCTGGATTCTTTTTTTTTTTTTTTTTTACACCACAGAATGGCTTCCTCTCTTCCACAGGCTTCTTCCCAGCAATAGCTCTGAATCCTTTGAAAGGACAGCTGATTAGGTGCACAGCTGTGCGCAGCCTCAGCTCTGCCCTCCTCCTCTAGGGCCTCTTGTCCCTTTTGTCCCTCACTGCCTCTCAGCCTGGCCTCTGTTTGTGAAACTGACTATGTTGTCCTACCTTGGTAGTTTTGTCTTTCCCACTGCTCCTGAGAGTTTTATAGTGGGTAAATACCTGACCTTCTTCACATCTGAGTCCTCAGTGCCTCTGCACTTAACAATATGTCTGGCAGATTGTGCCTGTGGAGTGGATGTAAGAAAAATCATTGCAAGAATGATGGCAGCCAATTTCAAGGATACAGTCTATAGTTAATCAGTCTGTTTGAGGAATGTACGAAATTTGGAAAGAAAAAATATATTACTAACTAAATTGTGACAAAGATGTTATTACTGCTCAGATTTAAAACTTAATCAAAGTATTTCAGAATGGCACAGTTGCTATAAGCTTTAACTCTTGTAGAAAATATTTCTAGCTTTTACAATTTACTACCTCTATTGGAATATTGGAGTTATCAAAATTATGAAACTTAAATCACTGAGGATAAGCTCTCGAAAATACTTCAGTGATAGCAATTATTCTCTGGTCATTTTAATTACATTTTATTATGTGTAATATTTTCAATGGGCTCTCTCCTAGCTATACATACTCCTGCCTACTTGGGTGAGATTGAAAGTTAAGATCTGTGAATCTAGATGCTTCTATGTGCACTGAGGGTATTAAACTTCAACAAACATCACATCAAGCAGTGTTTTACAGTTTGTGATGTGTAATGTGAAAATGCCTTCATTAGAAAAGAGGTGAGACAGGAGGGCCAGAATGTGACAAGAGCAGTTCTTAATGTGCTCTAGATGAATTGCTGCATTGTAACGTTACAGTGGGAGCCTTAAGAAAGTCTCACCTCAGCAGCTCTGCATTGGCAATGTACCGGACACATGACAGGGAGCAATGGCCCCCAAAGAGCATGCATCTTCATCTTCCATGCATCTTAATTTCCATCTGGTTGATTAGGAGTCACGTAGTTAATTTCAGCCATCATGTATGCTTAATACTTCCCAAGGAAATGTTTCATGATGTAGAATTCCTAATAACTATCATTACCTCATAGAAACCCCGGTATGCCTTATAAATCTGCTACCCATGCATTGAAGCACCCTGTACATCATTAAGGATCCTTAAGAGGCTAGTTTTTTCTTGTTGTTCTGTGCAATAAACAAAGATTTGATAGATCATAGTTAGAAGCTCAGAAGGCAAAAATAAGCACCTGATTTGAATGTTAAGGTGTATATCTGGGGACAGATTTTAGGCATCCACTGGTAAAGTTCGACCCTTGAGTCACATAATGAGACTTTTAAGTGGCCATGCAATACACACTCTAATGTCTTAGTTCTTCATCTGGGCACTGAGTAACTCAGAAGCAGCTTTCTAAGTGTTTTGCACTCTGGATTCCACCTGAAGTGCTGTTACCTCATGCCCCAGAGTCTGTTTGCAACTGCCACCACTTCTAAAAGGCTTTAACACATTTGTACATAAATTTAGCTGCTTCTTATAAAATAGGCCCCACCTGAAAGTTCAAGAAAATTTTGATTCTATTCATTCAGTGCCAAAGGCCACTCCAACACATTATAAGATGGGACTGCACTAGTCTAGTTGAAGGTATTCTGCTTCAGAAGCTCACACCTGCCTTTCCTCATACTAGAACCTTCTAAGGCACTCTCCTCACTTCTCTAATGTGCTACCTTTTATTTTACAGCAGATTAAGCCCAGCAAAGCAACTTTATGTAAATTTACAAAAGTCTGCTATCTCCTAATTCCTCTACATTTCCCTGTAGTTTTTGTTGTCATTGTTGCTTGTTTGATTTTCATGTATTCAATCTTCAGTTTCCACCCGGTCCAAATTGGAGCCTGTGGTTGACTTTGCCAGTATTGTTTCTTGGGCATCATTGTAGTCTCATATGATGTACCTATTAACTAGGCGTTTCAATAAGTTTTCATGGACTGGTTGACTAAGTGAACACCTAGTAAATATTTTAAGAAATTCATGCTTTAGAGCTTGAGTGTTCTTAACTAGAAAGTTCAAGGCCAGATCATTACAAACTTAAAATATTGGCGGGTATGCAAGAAATGACCCCATCCTAGCGCAATACTGATGAATATCTTGCATATCATCTTAGAACTTTCATCTGGTGATGGATGGAGATAGAGACAGAGACCCACACTGGAGCACTGGACTGAGCTCCCAAGGTCCCAACGAGGAGCAGAAGGAGGGAGAACATGAGCAAAGAAGTCGGGACCACGAGGGGTGCACCCACCCACTGAGACAGTGGAGCTGATCTACTGGGAGCTCACCAAGGCCAGCTGGACTATTACCAAAAAAAGCATGGGATAAAACTGAACTCTCTGATCATGACGAACAATGAGGGCTGATGAGACGCCAAGGACAATGGCACGCAGTTTTGATCCTACGCAATCTGCTGGCTTGGTGGGAGCCTAGCCAGTTTGGATGTTCACCTTCCTAGATATGGACGGAGGGGGGAGGACCTTGGACTTACCACAGGGCAGGGAACCCTGACTGCTCTTTGGACTGGAGAGGGAGGGGGAGAGGAGTGGGGGGAAGGGGAGAGGGGTGGGAGGAGGGGGAGAAGAGTGGGAGGAGGGGGAGAAGAGTGGGAGGAGGGGGAGGGAAAGGGGAGGCTGGGAGGAGGTGGAAATTTGTTTTTTTTTTCTTTATTCTTTTATCAATAAAAATAATAATAAAAAAAAAAACAACGCAAAAAAAAAAATATTGGCGGGTCAGAATGATATCACAGATGGAAACTTTCACACTTGATCAGCAGTAGTAATCAAATCAAAGACAAACTAACAGTACTGAATACAGTTACTTTTAGGCTTGGCTAACAATAAAATTTATATGAAATATAAGTAGATTTTGTGTCCCATGACTAAAATATTTTCTTGGATGTGTAAAAGTCTTCCAGGAAGAGAAATATCTGACATAAAACCATATCTTGTCTGAAGAATTTTATTAATTCATGGAAAAGTACAGATAATGCATTTTGTTGTATTTTACTTTCTACTTACTCTAACTTCTAGAACCACACTCATCTTACCCCAGCAACCTCATGTATTTGTATTTTTTTAAAAAAGTCATTTCTGCTGCCTGTATACTCTTAAGTATGGGGGCATCCAATGGAGTATAGTCAGTGTGCCAAGAACCATACTCTTAAATAAAACTGTGCTCTCGGAAGTCATCAGTTGTTAATAGGTTCAATAAAACAGACACTGGGGTTCGTGTGATCTTATCTGTTCTCGGAGGGCAACTGTCTCTCATGCCAAGTAAACACGCACACACGCGCACACACACACACACACACTTTTATAAGCTATATATTCAACTTATAAGATAGTAAGTATCCATATAGCTTTCTTAAAGTTTCTTGGAACTATTCCTCTTCCCACCCTGTCGTCCTCTTCCCAATTAATATAACCATTGCTAGGCTATTTTCTCCTCATGTCACCTACAATGATTACCCATCCCTTAACAGCTTTACCCCTCATTCAAATAGCTTCTTTGTAAATTCCTACAGTCTACAAATATTACAAGTTAAACATACATTCTCCAAATTTTTGCATGGTGATCTTCTCTGCTTCCAATTTCTAGGAGAATCTATATATGTTTTTCTTTGGGTTCACCTTATTACTTAGCTTCTCTAGGATCGTGAGCTATAGGCTCAATGTCTTTTGTTTATGGCTAGAATCCACTAATGGGTGAGTACATACCATATTCATATTTTTGGGCCTCGGTTATCTCACTTAGTATAATGTTTTCTATTTCCATCCATTTGCATGCAAAATTCAAGATGTTACTGTTTTTTACCGCTGACTAGTACTCTAATGTGTATATGTGCCACACTTTCTTTATCCATTCTTCCATTGAGGGGCATCTAGGTTGTTTCCTGGTTCTGGTTATCAAAAATAAGGCTGCTATGAACATAGTTGAAGAAATGGTTTTGTAGTATGATTGGGCATCTCTTGGGTATATTCCCAAGAATGATATTGCTGGGTCCTGAGGTAAGTTGACTCCCAATTTTCTGAGAAACCACCACACTAATTTCCAAAGTGGTTGCACAAGTTTGCATTCCCATCAGCAATGGATGGGCATTCCTCTTAAAAAACCATGGATGAGTAAGTATCTCTGTAATAGAATATAGTCTTTCAGGTATATGGTTAAAAGTAGGATAGCTGGGTCATATGGTAGTTCTTTTTCTAGATTTTGGTAAAATATCTTCATTTCCAAAATGATTGTACAAT